>NW_024529155.1:3363890-3826088 GCF_017590135.1 Pyrgilauda ruficollis | reverse complement strand
GGGGGAGAAGGAGGGGGACAGAGAACTGTAAAAATGCAAATAAAAGTTGGCACTGGAAAACTTCTGACTTGTGCTGGCAAAGTTTGACTCACTTCACCTGAAACGAAGACGGTTTGCCAATTTCCATAATTTTCAGGTCGAAACTGACTTTATCCACAAATGTGTTGTGTAGGAGAAGAAAAGTCGTATAAAGAAATCAAACCGTGCAGTTTCTTTTCGGGGAGTTAATTTTTATTCTAAAACCATGGGCCGGTTATTATGGCGAAAAATTATTGATGATGAATGATGAGGAGGAGGAGGATGAAGATTATGACGACGATGACGAGAATAACCTTGCAAATTCCATTCAAATGGTTTCCATACATGTATCAGCCGGGGCAGCGAGAACCACATTCATTTTGTTGATTGAAGATGGAAACATTCCCTTCAATAAAATGTCACACTGGAAAAGAGGTATTGTCGGCAACGTCTTATATGGGCACTTCAGCATCTGTCGCTGGCTCCTTTTTCCACAACGGGGCAGAATTACACTGAAATAGTTGCCGACACTATAGTCGGGCAGACACTAATAAACTATTTGCATTTTTTTTCCTCCCCTATTATCTATCTATTCCCAGCCGTGGATCCTTTTTTACCCCAAGCCTGAGGAGGGAGAGTCCGGCAGACGGGCACGTCGGAAGCCGGGAAGATGAGCCAGGCGGGCAGCACACCGGGTCCTTTCTGGGCGGAACCGGGCTTTTGTTGTATCCCATCGAGCTGCGAGTCCAGTGCCGGCGGAAAGAAGGCAACAATGAGTCTCAGAATGAGCGGTGTGTGGCCGATGGGAGAGCAGGGAAGGGGTGGCGGCAGCACAGCGGCAGGTGCCCGTGGAGGGGCGGGCAGCAATGGTCCCGGCGGGACGGCGCCAGGCAGTCCCGGGCCGCGGCCGCTCCGCCCGGCGCTCCGGGCGTAAATCGCTCGGGTCTCCTGTCGGGGCCTCGCCGCCGCTCCCGGCGCTCCACGTGCTGCCCGCCGTCGAGGCTGAGCTCCGGCCGCTGCCTGCCGAGGGCCGGGGGCACAGGGCCGGCCCGGGCGGGCTCCTCGCGGCCGGACAGCCCCGGGGATGGCGAGGGCAGCAGGATTTCGTTGGCCTTTACAGCAAAGCCAAGGCGAACTTCGCGAGTGGGACCGGCTCTCGCGTTCCTCGCCGCAGCATCCCTGGGAGCCCCGGGGAAGCGGAGTGCTTCGGCCTTCCCAGAACGGGCCGGGGTCCCCGACGTCCGTAGCCCTTTGTGCCCTCAGCTCGGATGGGCACGAAAGAAGCGTCCCTGCCGCCCCTCAAAGGGGTGCCGACACCTTTCGTTGTTCCCATGGGCAGCGCCAGCTCCCGCCGCCCGCATCCCGCTAACGTCACAGCGACCCTCTCTCCGCGGGAAAAGGGGATCTTCCCCGCTCCCTTTGCTTCATCTTTCCAAAAGACACATCACTCATACCCAGAGCTCTCGCTGTCATTTGCATGTATAGTACTGCTGTAATTTTTAATTTCTGACGTATTTAATAATTAAAACGGTATGAAAATTAAACGGTATCCGAATGCTCTGTGATCTTGACAGGAAATATTTCTGCTTCAGTCCTGCCTGAGGTCAATATTTGATGTGACCTGCTATCGCGGGGGGTTACATGAAGTCAGCAAGGCTGCAGATACTTAATGCTTCGATACCTGGAAACGTCATCGACAGAAATATTAAGGGATGCTTCACCTCACCCCTGCTTCTCCAGCAGTTCTGGGGGACCGGAAATAGAAACGGGAACGACGGAAGATCCCCTAGAGGAAGGACTGCTTGTGTGGGACCTGCTCTCTTCTCCTTACTGGAGGAGATAGTGGATTCTTTATGGGATCCTGCCATCCCATCCCATGCAACACCCCGGCCCGTCCAACAGCTCATGTATTGCGTTACTTTCTCTCCCCTCGGCGTCATGTTTGCCACCGAAAGTGGAGCTTTTAGCACGTTTTATTAAGACATGAAGACGTGCTCAGCAGAAGAAAAAAAAAAAAAAAAAAAAAAAAAAACCCCAAAGCCCCCCCCCCATGAAGAGGGGCACAGCAAAAAAAAAAAAAAAAAAAAAAAAAAAAAAAAAAGGCTCCCCTCCTTGCCGTGGTTGACACGACGGCTCTCTCCTTCCCGCTGAAAATCAACCGAATGCCCTGGAAGACATTTCATCCACCTTCACCTCCCCCTTTTCAAAGCAAAGAGCTCACCAGAAAAGGCATCATTACACCCAAAGGATATGGTTTCAACAAAATGGTAGTTCCAGTGGCTGATGAAAGAGGAAATAATTGCATCCCACATGCCTAGCCTAGAAGTAGCCCTGGATTTCAGAGCGAATTTCTCTCCTATTGTTCAGAGAAAGTGAAGTATCCTCATCGCCTTACAGGCATGGTGATGGATCTGATAGGGTTTCCGCAAAGGTTTTTACTGTTCCTGTTGTCCGCTCAGTTTCACTTCCAGGCTCAGTCCGACAGCATTCTTGTGATTTTTTGCTCTGAATCCCCTTCTAAAACAGCCAAAACCAATTTCGAAGAGAGATTTGCCTTCCAGACTGCAACATGTGCCCAATCCTCTGTTCCCTTCTGCCGCAGCGAAGGCAATTGCTGTACTATTGCCCTCATTTTGCAAAGCGTTTTCCTTGAGCTCGCCTGCCTCTCTGTGAGGGGTGTGCTGTACGAAGTCCTCACACTACTGAAGCAGATTGGGTACCCTGTCATCACTTCATTTATGGATACACAGCCTCAACAAATTCACCACACATCTAAACTCCCGGCAATCCGAGCCTAGAGGGGGACAGAGCCCATGGCTGCGACAAAGGGCGGCGCAGGTTCTCGGCCCCGCAAAGGTCAGAGCACTGAAAGGACCTGTCTCCAGCAGGCAGGGTTTGGAGCTACCCCCGGGCATGTGGCTCAGCCGGGGCAGGGGAGGACGAGGCTCCCCAGCGGCACAGGGCAGGGGGCAGCGCGTAAGCCGTGCCCCTTCCGCATCCGCGCATCCTCCGCGGGTCTCGCCTGCTCCGCCGGCCACCGCGGCGGCACCTGCGGCTGCAGGGGCGGGCCGAGAGCCGTGCCAAAAATACCTAAATAAGCAAGCACAAAGGGATGCGATCCGGCTGGTGCCCGCCGAGCAACCCGCTGGGAACCCTCCGGGAAGCAGCCGGTTTCTTTTCAGGGTCTCGCCGGCACCCTGAAAATGGGACAGCTCTGCCCTTGCTGCCCGCAGCTGCGGGAGCTCCTGGTGGGCTGTACGGAGCCTGCCGCTCCCTTTCTCATCCCCGAGGAGCCCAGTTTAATTCCTTCCCCCCGCTGTTCAACCTTAATCCTCGGCTCTGGCGCGCTCCCTCTTGCAGATTCCCTCCCTCTCCTCGCCCCCTCCTCCCTGGGCTGCTGACAGCGGGGACGTGGCTGTTCCATCCGAGCATCCTGCGCGGAGCAGCGCCCGCGGCGGCGACTCCCGGCGGGCCGGGCCGGGCCGGGCCGCTCCTCGCTCCCCGCCGCCCTCCCGCTCTGCTGCCCCGGCCGGGCTCCAGCCTGCCCGTCACTCTGGGGAACTCCCGCCCGTTCTCCTGCCTTTGGGAGCTGCCCTTTGGCTTCCCCCGTCCTCTTCCACGTATTGATTTCAAGGTGGGAAGTGAGTGTTTTTGGATTGCAACTCACCTTATGTATTCTTGATCTTAAAAAAAAAAAAAAAAAAAATAGCATAAAAAATCCCGCAAAGACAGGATCTTTAAAGAGTTTGTAGTTCGACAGGTAAGGACTCGGCTGGGGCTCAGGAATGTGGAAATTCAACTCAAGCCAGCCTACTGCGACGAGCAATATTAATAAGGGCATACAGGCACTGGGGGGAGAGACAGAGGGAAAGAGGGCGAAACTTGGCAACCAAAATAACCTCGTGCACTCGATTGCGGTGATCAAACACCGAGGAGCAAACAGCGGGCTCCCCGGGAGCCCCCGCCGCACCCTCCAGGGCCCCGGGCTGGTCCCTTCGCCTGAGCCCGCTTGGCTTCCCGGGAGCACCAGCGCAGAGGTAGCCGGACCAGTTGTCAAGTTAATTTCAACACGTCCGTGTGATGGATAGAAACGCAAATTGTGTCTAGGCCTGTATAAACCAAATCCCTGAGCGCAGGTTCAGAGCAGGGATTCCCCTCCTCCCGCCCCTTTCGCCTAATACCTCAGCTCTGCTCTATTGTCCCAGCAGCAGCGCCTGAGTTAACTCTGTCAGGCTGCCTTTTCTGTTTCTATTTTTTTTTTTTTTCCTCTGAGGGTACTGTAAGCCAGAGATAATATTTAAGTTCGCTTAAGCAGTACAAAATAAAAGGATCCGTCATCACTCGCGACCGGCTCCCTGCAGGCTCGGGGCGGGCGGAGCGCCCCGCCGCCGGGCATGGCCCGGGACCGGGGGAGACGGCCGTGCTTCGGGGGGCTGCCGGCGCTTGGACACCCGGAGGCGGAGAGAGAAATAATCACATCTTTTCTTTTTCTTTTTTTTTTTCTTTTTTTTTTTTTTTCTTTCCTCCTCTGCAGTATTTTGCTCCCAACTCCGCACTAACGTGACCCAAAAGCCAAGGAGATTTGTCGTGCAGAAGGACTTACCCTAATTTGACATAGATGACTCCAAAGCATAGAAACACGTAGAAAATCCACTTCCGAAAGTTTCTGTGCATGATCTAGAAAATGGACTGAGCCATAAAAATTGCACAAAAAGCCGAACTGATCTCGTCGATTAAATCCCAGTCAAGAGCATTGCTGAAGCTACCCAAGAGCAAAGCCGGCCGAGCTGTAAAAAGTCAACTCCGCGCAGATAGGCAGCTCTTCCCAGAGCCATGGTGACCGAAATCAGCTCCGATATTAAAGCTAAAGAGGAAGAAAAAACGGAAAGGGCTGCTCAAAACAGTAAAACAAAACCCCAAGACAGACAGTCTGAGGGAGAGAATGAGCAAGCACTGATCTTGATCAACTGCCTCATAGAGCCCTGAAGTTCAATCTGTTTTTACTTGTTCTGACTTCCTCAGGTAACACTACGTATCTTGCAATCTATGGCTCCAGGTAGGAGGATCTCTCTTTCTCTTTCTCTCTCTCTCTCTCTCTCTCTCTCTCGCTCTTCCCTCCACCCCGCATGTGTCAGGATCTAATACATATCTTATCTGTGTGTGCGTGTGCGAGCTGTGCGTGTGTTTGTGTTTCAAAAGGCATGTCCTTAAGCCGGAGTGTTGGGGAAAACACATGAAATGTATTCAATAAGGGAAATAAAGGACTCGTCCTCTCAAACCGAAGCATTTTTTCATTTCCTTTAGTATGGTAACGCGGCTGGATTCGCAATGTACGGACCTCACAAAAGAAACTGTTAAACTTTTCTATTTTTTTTTTTTTTTTTTTTTTTTTTTTTTTTTTTTTTTTTTTTTTTTTTTTTTTTTTTTTTTTTTTTTTTTTCCCTTTTCTTTCTTTCATTCTAAACAAACAGAGGCAGACGCTAATTCTCACTTGCTGGTAGCTGTATCCTAAAAAGCAACAGGCGTCCAAACTACTTCTTCGGCCATTTGACCCTGCTGGACACCACTGCCTGCCACCAAATTTGATATCATTTTCCACAATAAGAGAATGTGCTTCCTCCTTTGAGCAACAGATACACTTAGCTTGTAACACTAGCTTAGGATAGTCAGTTTGCTGCTCCTACAGAGATTAATCGGTGGGACAAAACCTCACTTTGTGTTCAGACACTAACAATGAAGCAAGGCTTCCTTTTCTTTCTGTTTTTGGGGGTTTTTTTCCCTTTCATTACTTTCTCTCTGTGTTTGGTTTTTCGGTTGGCTTTTTTTTTTTTTTTTTTTTTTTTTTTCTCCTCTATTTTCCTTCCTCACTGATTTCTGAGCTGCTCCGTTTATTCCTGCATTCTGTGGAATTATCTGTTCCAGTCTACTACACAATGTGTGCCTGTCCGGAGGCACAGATCTGCATGCATATGCACGCTTAAATAGCACTCCGATACAAGTCTGTGGGCTGCAGGGAGTTACACAGATACGGAAAAACTCGTGCACCTCTTGCCCTCTCCTACACATACATTCATATACGTGTAGCAACAGTCAGCACAGATGGCTCTAGGCATCTCTCAAAGAGATTCGGCTAAACACACACCAGGAAAGCCTGAAAGGAAAGCAGGCAGTGACAAGCAAGCAAAAGAGGCTGAACATAGAACTTCATCGTAAAGTATCTATCCTGACAGAGAAAACAAAGGATTTTTTAAAGGCCAGCCAGGCTGCCGTGGTTGAAGAGGTGCAGTGTGAAATCGCAGGTCATGTTCAGACTCCCACAGTAAAGGCTGCCCGCACCTTGTCATCACCCACTCAGCCCACAAGAACAGGGTCCTCTCCAGCGTCCTGCAGAGACCCCAAGCCAGTCCCTGTGAGGGGAAGGGGGAGCGAAGAGGGACGGAGAAGGGCCGTGCTGGGGAAGGGGGGCTCAGAGCAAGTCCCCCAGTAGCGACGAAGGCGGCCGAGACTTCCCACTCCACCGCCAGCTCCGATTCCTCTGCTGCGGATCGGTTTGGCTCTTTTCCCCCAAATTCCTCAGTTTCATTCTTTAATAATCAGCACTCCGGCTCTCGGAGGCAGCCAGCTCTCCTCCAGTCCACTCGGCTACACTGTCATCAATACTCAGCTACAGACAATTTGTCCTTAAAAATGCCGAGTCTTCCCTTCACACTCATTTCCTTGTATTTAAATATCATTTATTCTTTTTTTTTTTTTTCCTGACTCAACATAAGGATTATTTTGTTCTTCATCCCCATTATTTTTTAAGCAATTTTTTGTAAGATGAGGCCGTGTTTCAGAGAATCACAGGAATCCCAGGCACATGGTGCGATTCTTGGGACTGTCCTGTGCAGATCCGTGGGTTGGACTTTGCGGATCCTTGCGGGGCCCTTCCAACTCAGAATATTCCGTGACACTTTGTTTCTATGTTTCGCTTTTGCAGAACTATGTCTCCAGCAGCCTCGTAACTTTACCCACAGCTGCCTCCCAAACTCTTCGACCAACACCAAAAAGTCATCTACGATACAGCCCCACCACCACCAGCCACCTGTGAATCTTTTTTCCGGTTTTTGAAACTTTTTGGAAATGAAGTGTCATGTGTCCCTCATGAGAGTCGCGGGGATGTGGTGGCGGGAGGAGCGGGGTACATAAAGATCTTCCCTGCAGGGCGGGACGAGGCGGGCGGCAGGGCCGGGCGATGCCGAGGGCGGCGACGGACCCGAACCGCGGCAGCGGGCGGGTGCCGGGGGGATGCGCCCCGGGGATGTGCCCCGGTGATCTGTCCGGAGCGCTGCCCAGGGATGTGCCCCGGCTATCTGTCCCGAGCGCTGCCCAGGGATGTGCCCCGGCGGTCTGTCCGGAGCGCTGCCCGGGAATGTGCCCTGGCTATCTGTCCCGAGCGCTGCCCCGGGATGTGCCCCGGCGGTCTGTGCGCACCGCTGCCCGGGAATGTGCCCTGGCTATCTGTCCCGAGCGCTGCCCTGGGATGTGCCCCGGCGGTCTGTGCGCAGCGCTGCCCCGGCCCTGGCACCGGGCGGCCCCGGCCGGTCCCGCGGGGTCACAGCGCCACCCTGCGGCGGTGCGGCGAGCCCGGGGCGCTAGCGGGGCCCGGAGAACGGAGGGTGCGGGGCTGGGATGCGCTCCCGTGGGGCTGGGATACGCTCCCGTGGGGCTGGGATGCCCTCAGAAGCCCCGGCGCTGCCGGGACGTACAGACGGGTCCCCCTGCGGCCGCTGGCTGTAGGAGCGCCGCGCCTGGGAGCTGCCCGTGCGCTACCTCCCTTTGCCCCCGCACCCGAGCACAAACCCGGGCGTGGGTGTGGAACCCGCGTGGAGGGGCAGGCTGCCTCCCCCGCGTGAGGCCATGAGCAGGAGCTGGGCATTCACCGGCTAGGGACATAAGGAGGAGCGAGGGGCTCCGCATCACAACTTTTTGTTGTCACAAGTCTCCCCTACAGACCCCTCGAGCTTGTTTTGCCACAAACCCCACGGATATGGGAACACAACTCACACTGTCTCCGTCTCCTCAGTGACTGTCAGGCTAGCACATCCCACTTGCTTCTGCGAACTACTGAGTATTCTTCATGCAAACCCAAGAAGTTTCAACCACAGAAACTAGACTAGGTTGTAGCATCGTTTAGAGGGCAAAAATTTTCTGTATTTTTGACCCTTACTCTGCTGTTATCTTCAGCTAATTGATCTGAAGATCCTGAACTGGGGGGAAATGATGTATTTTCTTACATTCAAATATCAGTTTGACTATTCCTGAAAACTTAGGCTGAGGATAAGAAGATTTAATGAAGCTTAATAATTCTGTGATTTAAGAGAAAAAAAAAAAAAAACCTAGATAGAATATTAAAATGCTTGATTCTCACATTAGTATTCAGAGATTCACCTTATTACTTTATGTGCAAAATATATGAAGCCCATTCAATTACTTTAAACAAATACCACCTTAATAATGCTAAAAAACTTTCTGAACCCAAGGTAATATTCCTAAATAGAAAAGCATTGGTAGATGTGGGTTGAAATCATTTGCTGAATGGTCTTCTAGTACACAATTCTTATTTATTACTCATCCAAAACAATTGGATAACAAAACATAGCAGAGGATATAGTCAATTAAAAATTCAGTAATTCAGTTTCTCTTGCACTGACTTTCTGCTGACAAAGCTCAACATTCCCACCTCCAAAACCTGCCAAAGGAAAGGTCACCTACACACACTGCTGCTGGTCCCGACACCTCTCCCACACCTCCCCACAGCCTTTTGATAAAGTGGTTCCTGCGGCAAAATATTTCAAAGCCCTATTGAGCTTCAGCTTTCCCAACACATCACAAATGCATTTACCCTCACTTCAACTGAAGAGCCTTTTCCTTCACCTAGGGAGGAGAATCCAAGTGACCTTCAGAAGCCACCTGTCAGGCTGTGAAATCTTAGTCAACAGGAGGTAACTATCGGGTGCAGGTACTCAAGAGCAACTTAAGTGTGCATCTCTTTAAAAAATGAAAATGATGGGAATCAGTCACTGGCTCAGGCATGGGTCCCATCTGTTCCAGGATGTGCCAAGAGGGACACAGTGCTGTTTGTCTGACCTGGGGCTTATAGGGTTTCACGAACAGGAAACTCTGCCCAAGCAGGAGGAGCAATCTCCACAGTATGGGAAGAGCCTGCAGCCTGTACGGCTCTGTAAATGGAAGTATGAGCAAGGTGGACCAAAGGGGAAAGGAACTGTTGGTCAGAGCTCACATCATCTTCCCTAGCATTTTTCCAAGAATACTGTTCAAAATCAGAGTAAATCACATTAAATTTCTAGGGAATGCAGACAACAGAGATAATTACTCTGTGACAGGCCACTTTACATGCCTTTCTCTTCTTTCTGTACTGCTCAGATCAGCCACTGGACCAGAAGCTGGACTTTGATGATCCTTGTGGTTCCCTTCCAGCTCAGCATATTCTATGATTCTATGTGTGTGCTTGTTATAAATCCCAAAGGCTTAACTACAAGGCAATTCCAGCTGCATTTATCCCAGCCGGCCACTCTCTGGCACTGTTGCTCCACGCAGTTGTAGATGAAGGCCCCATCTATCACTAACAAAACAATCGCACAAAAACATTCCTGAGGGGAAACACCCAGAGCATACGGGGCTAAAAAAGAGAGGAAAAGAACTGAAAGAAGAAAAATGAAAAAAAAAGAAGCACACAAAAATAGGTATCTTGCATCTGATCAGGACCTTACACACAATTTATGCACATTCTTAACAAATGTATACATTAAGCACATGCACATACTAGTAGTCTTTAGTATTTTGTACATGTGCTACCATGCTTTTGTACTGGAGTCTTTTCTTAAATCACACTACTGCATTTACCCACCTGCTTCCTATGTCTAAGATGTCTCTTCCTTCTAAGAGGCTACCAAACCCACTCTCTGATGCCAGAGTTTTTTTCAGGCTTGGGATGGCCTTCAGTGAGGTTCTGATGCTGAGATGTGTTACCAATCATCTGCTCTTTGAGCTTTGATTCAGCAGAAGGGTACCAAACTGGTAAAAGATTATGGTTTTGGCATGTGCATCTAGCATGGTAACGACTTAATGGCAATAGCATGACTTAATGGCAATAAAACCTGCACCATAGTCAAGGTTTGAATCTGGTCTTACATAGTAACTGTCTTCTCCACCGCTCTCTTAGTTCTTCTCTCACTTGGTATTATGCAAAACAGCATCTGGTCATGTCTTTGATCACCACTGGCTTCCATCTCAGTTCCTTCCCTGTTTCTCTCCCTCTTTCTTTTTCCTCTCTTTTACATCTCATTACGTGGAATATGTTCCACTTTCTCAAGCTATCAGTCTTTCTGTAATTCCCAAGCCTTTTAAGCCTCCATCAGTTTAGCAGACAGCTAATTCAATTAATAAGTAACACAGCTGTGCGTGCTCAGTTGTTTCAGGTATTTCATATTTACAGGTAAATGCTGGTTTGAAAATTCTTGTCTCATCCAAGCTGAGAGTCAGTGTTCAAGCAGAGGTACAGTACACATCTTTATAGCAGGATGAAATGGAATTTACAGACTTTCTCACAAACTCCTTCTTTGATAACTGAAGCTTTCCTGGCTTTGTTGCACTGGACTTAATATAATTTTAGATTCTTTCTTCTGTTCTTCATTAACTGATTTCTTACTTCGTTGACTCTATTACTTTGAAAAATTCTCTGCAGAAGAAGGTTGGGCAGTTAAAAGGGAATGTGAGTCAGCAATAATATATGGTTGCAAAAAAAGAGAAATACTATGAATAAACAGGCATGTTGTATGGGAATGAACATAACATGTTCTGTTACTCTGCAGCAGTGGGAAGTCCAGACCCATGTATGAAATTGTTTTCTAGGCAGTGAACTTCACGAAGTACATAGATCAGCTAGAGATGGCCCAGAGGTGAACAACAGGAAGATGATCCACTACAACAATGAAATATATGATCCATGAGGAAAGGTTGTGTTGCTTTATTTTACAGAAACACAAACTGAGCAGGGAGAGTGTAAGAGTCTTCAAATATGCAAAAACATGTTGCAAGGACAGCAAGGTAAGGAATTGTTGTACTTGTGATAAATGGACTTGAGCAGCATTTAGACAAAATTAGTTTAATGGTAAATATTGCCAAGATTTAAGATCAGGTTAAATAATCATCAACAGAAATTTAGTAGTACAGGATCCTACCACAGGCCACAAACATCCAGGTTCCTTTTAGGCATGAGGCCTATGATTCTGTGACTGTGCTTTCAACCACTGTGCTGTCAAAATTCCTTTCACCTTCACAAGCTTGGTGAGATGCTTCCTGACTTCTTCTGAAAGTGTTTCAGAAAGCATCTAGCTTGACCAGAGGAGATGGACTTTGCATCCGGGAGTTTAGAGGAACACCCAGAGCAGACATCTCTAGGCTGTATTTCATGAAGCAAGTCCTGTCATCCTGTCTTGCAGAAACAAACGTTCTCCCCAGTCCTCATGAAGCAAATGTCAAATGAAAGGAGACTTTGCACATTTCTAATCAGTGCAGCAATTCAGAGACTTAAGGTTTGAGGCTGTAGATTCTGAAGTTCCATTAACAACTTTTATTCCATGCTTCAGATAATACAGTGAGACACCATCATTGAACCCAAGTCCATGATTTGCCTTACTAAAGAAGCCTTATACCAAATGAATGCAAACTAAATACTGAGTTTAGCAAGATTTCTACTGGAGTCAAGATAAAATAATTTTAGACTAGCAATTTAATCTATAATCAGCAAGTCTCTAAATCCTACAACTACATACAATGCAACAAAAGGAAAAATCAGGACTCAGAAGTGATTTTTGTTGGGATTTACATGCTCATTCCTATTTTCTTAATATATTCACAGACATGTCTAGATGGGCAAACACGTTTTTAGTTATCTATGGTTTTGAAAGATGACTACAAAAGATACCATGGTGGGATTAGATTACACTTAACCTTTACAAAGGAAGCTTCATTGTTAAGCAGTTTTTTCTTCCTAACTGATCTTCTCTATTGTAGCCTCACTCCACCTTAGTGCAAAATGCCTTTTAGCTTCTGAGTTGCAAACCAGTAAGAATTGATACTCTGCCTGAGAAGACTAAAGCTCTACCTCTTCTGTGTGTTTGGCCTGATGTTCTGTCCTGTGTTGCATCACTGTAGATTTCAAACACAACTAAGAACTACAGTTTGCATCAAGGGAGAAATCTTGAAATCTCACTGAGGCAAGCAACGTATTCCCCTTGGCTCACACACAGTGAGACCCACAGAGTGTTTGTCACCAGGGCAGCATCCCAGTGTGAGGCCAAAGTGGCCACAGTGCCAAATTTGGAGATGAGCTTGCAGATAGGGAGCATGGCACTCTTCTATCAATGCTTCTATCAAGGGATGATTGCTTCTTAGCAGAATTATAACAGAAACCTTCCTACCCTTTAATTGCCAAAGAGAAAAGTCTACCAGGTCCTGCTGTAGGTTTTTCACCACTGCAGCTGTCCTCTTACCAGATATTGGTTTTATCCCTATTGTATGTAGAGAGATTGTGAGTCTGGAGTTGCAGGGTCCTTTGCAGTCCTTCCTCAGGTAACCTTCCAGAGATCTACTTTTCATTGTAAGAAGACAGGGTGCCTTAGTAAGAGTAAGCAAGAGAAATATAAGGGGGAAGAGCATTATTAATTGACAAATAAAATGTGACAATGGTTCTCTCTTCCAGTCAAGCCAGACATCAACATTTTTAGCTCTAAGACATCACGAGGTTTCCACTTACACTGCCTCATCTCCATCCATCCATGTTCTGGCTCCATTGCCACACACTGAGAGAAAATGTACTTGTTCCTAATTTGAGCAGTGTGGAAATCACTCACTTCCCACTGGCTTGACCACAACATGGATGAGCTTACCTCTTTTTTCATTTGTCAATACATCACTGGTGATACAGTTTAATCATGTTAATCTCCTTTAGCAATTCATCTTACTGCTTTCAAAGGTATTGCTTATAATCTCTCAGATAAATGCTTAAATGTATTTCTGTCATCAGAAGAAATGTGACTGCCCCCAGACCAGAACAGCATCACTGCATGTAACCACACAAAAATCTTGCATTTTCAGTAACTGCAAATACAAATTTTGTAGCTTCATTAATTGCAAAACCAAAAACCTTGTCATTTCAATAATTGCAAATAACCATCTATACAAGAGAAAAACCCTGTGGGCATTTTTTTTTTCTTTCTGATTTCTAAACTACACTTTCCAGAAATCTCAGGTCTAGAGTCAAAGTGCCTATTTGTGTCTTGCTACCTGGTGCAGTCTCCTGCCAGGGAAACATCCTGAAAGGCAAATAGCGCAGATGTAAGAGTGTATTTTTTTCCCTCTCATATCAAGAAGATATTAAATTTATTTCAGCAATCAGTAAGCAACTCCGTAATTGCAGACCTATGTTTAGGTCATATTCGTTATCTTTTAATTAAGCCTTTAAACATTCATTTTTCTCCTAAGAATAAATCATCAACAGACTTGATAACTATCTCTTCACAAAAATACAAGACTTTACAGGCTTTATTCATATTGAAATTATTAATTAGTTTTATTGTATACTGCTTACTATTTTGAGATAAATCCGTGTGAATATGAACCCTCCTGTTTGGAATAAAAATATCATCTCTCAATTTTAAGCATGGTTGTTTTTAAAAATTACTCTGATGATCTGTATTTATATACATTTGACAGTACATTATTTCTAGATTTCAAAAGCTAATCACATGCCTTCCAGTGCTTGATGTTTTAAAATGATAAATGAAAACCTCTGGATTATTTTATTCCATACATGTGAGATGCCAAGAAAAACTCCTAAATGTGATTTTTTTTTCCCTGTTTACAGACACTATGGCCTTCTAAGAAAAACAAGCATACCTAGAATTGCAATATTTAAAATTATCCTGATTTTTAAAGTAAATCTAATAATGGAACTGGGGGGAGGGAGAGTCCAGACATTATTTTTGAAAGCACAGGATTGATGATATTAATGCTGCCAACCTAAACATGAGAGCATTGGTTTGTTTAGCTTGCTGTCTTTTCCACCAGCCATTATTTAAAAACATCTACTGCTCTTGCTGACTAGAGTCTGCAATTTATTTACAGCTATGGTAAAGTCAATGGAAATAAATGTCCATTCATAGGCTACTTCTTAGGAGTTAGAAATATTTCTAGTGTCTTAAATCAAAAATAAATGCCCCATTAAAGAGGTTTTCAGATGAAGATGACCTCTAGTGAGTAGTTTTATAAGGATGTGCCCAAAAAAGTTTACTTTTCATTCTTCCTTTATCTGTTTTCTAGAATATTTGTCTCTTTTACATGGATATTTTAATCACTGCCCCTCTGTATCAGGGTTTGGCTCACCTAGCTGTGTTGTAATGCTGCAGTTCTATGTCAAAGCAGAATCGGATATATTAACTATATATATACATATATATATGTAATGGCCGGACTTTGGAAATTATCTAAAAAGGTTTGCCACTCTTCCCTTTACAGCTTTCAATGACTCATCAAATAATGTTGTTTTCATCATGTCCTCCCCCAGGTCACTGACTTAGAATGGTCACTTATCTACAAATCTTTCCTACATTTTCTTTCTATTACAATAAGCCTCTCTTTCATCAGGATTATCAGCAAAAGCTGCAGGATATTTTATCTGGCTGCAATTCAGCTTCATGTGGGGGTGCTCACATGCACCCTGAGGTATTTTGTGCAGTTACAAACAATTTATGAAATGTATAAAAGTGCATACTTCACTTTACAGATTTAACTCTTTGCTTGACTCCAGTGTCTCCTTAAACTCAGCACAAGATATTTGTAGAGACCAGGGTTTAAATCTCAAGTGGTGTTGACAGCTTCTACTCTTTCATCACCTCCTTTGGAGCTGAAGGTTCTCTGCAGATTGTTTGGATGCAGCCCTAACATGCCTCACATGCATTATAAAAATCATTAAAAAATTCTTTCCAAAGCAAGCACAGGTGGGATTCCACACACAGGCTCCCTGAGCAAGGGCCCAAAAGAGGAAATTCCCCATTAAGCATTTCTGGCATGAAACCTGCACTCCTGCTCTGAGGTTGGGCAAGGTCACCTTTAAAGGTCCCTTCTAATCCAAACTATTCTACGATCCTGTTTATCTGAAATCATCGTGTGGCCACCCTAGTGCCTGCCTCTCCCCCCACTGATTATCTCGCTGAAAGCTGCCAGGATGTGGACAGTCACCTAAGGAAGCACCCCAAACCAATCCTGTAAGAGACTGGGCTGGCAGGTGCTGGCTCCTTCCATGCCCACCACTCCTGAGAGCAAAACTAGTCAAGCACAGAGCTGAGACCAGTTATTTAGTGTCTTCAGCCATGGCCTTGCCATAGCAAGTCTTCAGTTCTCTGTGGTTTCTAAAATCAATTTATCTTCCTGCTTTCTTAAAAGAAGGGGGGAACTGAGAATAGGTGCCACTGTGCCACTGAACAGCCCTACCTGTGCTTTCAGAAAAGGGAAGAATTGAAGAATCTTAGAGGAATTACAAACAGTTCCTGTAGGATGAACATGTTTCACCCCAGGGTATTAATTAAATTCTTTCATTGTTTGGGTGCAGAAAATTACTTTTTGCTACAAGTTCGTATGAGGGTTAGCAAATTGGAGCCTAGCTTTGTGACCTTCAAAGAACTGAACACAAAATTTCTGATTAGTGAATGTAAATGATTAATCCCCAACATCCTTCCAAATCCAGAGCACAGCTCCAACCCAGTATTGCTCTTGGGAATGTTCCTTTCTACTTCACATTGTCCGTGGGGTCTCTGCACCTGGGGGAATTTTATACTGAACAAATTATTTTATACTGAATTAATTATTCCCTCTAAAGTGACCAAAGGCTTTATTCACTGAGTCATTCTGGACTTGTTGATGTGCATGCCACAGCTAATACAGTTTTTTGCCCTTTGCTATTCGGGACCTTTTAAATTCCAGTTGATTGTTATGAATTGTCTACTGAGCCTCCATGAGCCATAGAGTGAGAACATATTTATTGCCTTGATTAAATATGGTCTCTTAGCTAACTGTCTTTTTATTGTATCTTTTCACTACATTTCTTCTTCTTTGAAAAAGTCTTAACTTGGATTGATTCTAAAGGCCCATGGGCAGCATCTTCCACAATCATGAGGCATAAGCAGGGATAAAAACCCCTCTTTTGGCTGACAGCTGTAGGCATCCCCTTACTTTAGGCAATTAAGAAGAAAGAAAAGCAATTTCCTAGAAGTTTCCTTCCAATTACCATATTGCTGCATGGGTACTTTTCCTTTGCAATGTGAAAATCAAAACTTGTCTTTTTTAGAACAGCACTGTGCCAAGTCTTGCAAAGCTTGCCCTGTTAAAAAAATCTTACTTTTATTCCTGTCATAACACAGAGCAATCTATTTTCTATATGTAGCATAACTACATGTTTTGGAAGAATCCAATTTAGGACAATAAATATTTAGAGAGCTTTAAGGGTGGCTATTATTTTTGCTTACATATTGACCAAAAAACAGAGTCTGCAAGAGAACAGAAAATGGAAGGTAGAATTGAAGAACAGTGATATAAGAGAAAAATTATGTGCAGAAGAGAATCAGCAAATAGAGGAAAGAGGACTGAAGGAAATGGGAGTTAACTGAAAGAGGAGTAAAGGAAAGAAAGATTCTGGAACTTTAAAAAATCAAGTACTTTGATAAAATGAATCATTGTATTAAAAATATACAGGAAATAGGGCATTTCTTTGGTATTTCTAAGAATTTGTTGTAAATCAACAACTATATTTTGAAAAGAAAAATGAAATCTGGGTTCAAGAGTGTAATCTGACAGAAAATGTAGTATTTCTAGAATCCACAAGATGCTGTTTCCTTTACAGTTTCCATGGCTAGAGCTCCCTTTTTGAAATGAGAATGCTACCCCTCCTTCAACTGGCTTTTCTGGTCTTCCTTTTAGATGCTGACAGACCAAAGCACTTCAGCTTCAGCTCAGCCATTTTAAGTGTATTACATTGTTAGTCTGCCAAGTCATACTGCTGATAATGCAGTAAAATAATACAACCATAGAAATCAAACAACAGGCAAGTGGGTGCCTTCTACCTTTTGATTCTTTGTCACAGATTACTTCAGCTCATCATTGTTCCTGTGGTTTGTCATGACTTCAGGAAGCCTGAGGATGCTGAATTTGACATGACTCAGTGCTAGTCTGCACTGAATCACTGCCTTACTAAATGACTGCGAGTCACTTCCAGCACAGTGCTCCTGCCTCAGCAAGGAGACGGGGACTTTCCTGCCAGTTCCCTCTCTACAGGCTTTACTATCTACCCAGAATCAGAGCTAGAAAAGACAGCAGGGGTATCAATAGTGGGGGAAAGCTAAACAGGTGGCAGTAGGTTTGGCTGATATGAAAGAAGTGATAATAAAGCCAAAGGACGTAAATATTCCACAGTCTTTGGATGTGTGAGCTAGTTTTGCCAAACGCCAAACCAGTGACCTAGGTCTCTGCATTCATGGCTTGCAAAAAGCAACATCAATGTTTTGATGCTATTACTGAAAAAATTGTTAACACATTTCTACATAAAGGGCAGGGTATTGGTCACTTTAGCACAATTTGTAATGAAGGCACTTCTACCGAAAGCATCTGTGAATGCCAGCGGCTGCATCAGGTGTTGCTCATTAAAGGCAATTAAGCTGTTGATATTCTCACCTAAGAGGTCTTCCATAAATTATCTTTAATTACTAATATGTATGAAACAAAGGAAAATTACCACTTCCTCCCACAGAGAGAAACTAGTCAGGAGATCAGGCTTACCTTATTGAAGACACCACATGTATTTTATGCGATCTGATACTCCTTGAATCACTCTTGGTTTGTTCAGGGAGCTTTTTGGAAGAACAAGGACTGATTTCTGTGGCTACTTCTACTCCCTTAAGATACCAAAAATATTATTTACCTATTGTTCTTAAAAGCATTGAAGTTTCCAAAGACACTGAAAAACCTTTCCTAGAGAGATGATCAATTATCAAAATCAGACTTTAAGACCTTTGGACAGTGATAACATGTTTTAACTTTTGGCCAGCCCTGAAGTGGTCAGGTAGTTAGACCAGATGATTGTTATGCTCCCTTCCAACTGAAAATATTCTATTCTATTCTATTCTATTCTATTCTATTCTCAGTTTGCAAACAGTTTGGATGAAAAAAGTACTTTTCTTTCCCAATTACTTAAGAGAAAATGAATCATGCTTAATTCAAACAAGATAATGGAGATACTGGCATGTAGACATATATTGAAGGAAAGAATTCAGGATGATAAAAGCATAGCGCTGGTGCAGAAATAATTTTCACACTTCTGCCAAAAGACCCACTGTGTGTTTGTTGCACTAAGCACAAAAAAGTAGAAAACCATACATATAAAAACAAGCTTCCTTAGACCTTAAAATACACAGAGCATCTCTCATTTTACTCAATTCCAAATCAGTGCTTTGAGAGTAAACCTTTATTCATAAGTAAGAGCAAGGAACTGGACACACAGTGTCAAAACACACTCAGGTTTATGGATCATTCTGGGTTTTGGTGGTGGGTTTGAGCATGAATCATTAAATAACAACTCCACACATAGAAAGAATTCTCATCACTTAAGACGTATCTTCACCTATGTAAACCTCAAGGACTCATTTAAAGGAGCTCCCTTGTATTTCTTTTGACAGGTCTACAACTTTCTATTTTTCTTCCAATTCTTATTGTTTTACCACTCTTTATGTCCTGCATCTGGGCCTACAAGATGCTACTGACCACACATAATTTAATATCCTGTCTTTGGTTTCCTACCAAACCACCAGACCATATATCCTATTTATTTTCTCATTTTTCTGTTTTGGGTTTTTTTTTTTTTTTTTTTTTTTTTCTTTTATGTAATTCTCAGTCTCATATGAACAAGCCCAGCTCTCTCTGTTGCTGGACTAGTGTTACTGAAACTCAGATCTACCTTTTAGAAATTCACACTCAGTTTCTTCTATTGACACCAATAATACTTTTTTTCCATAAACTTCCTCATTATTCCATTATTGTTTAATGTTACAGCAGAATATTATTCTAATCCAGTCATTTTCAACCAATCTAATATAGCCCCAAAGTGGATTAGCCAGCAGGCACTGGTAGGCTGCGCATCCATCAGTTGACGGCTATAAAATCCCAGGATAATTAAATACAGAGAGATATCCAGAAAGGGAAGGGAAAATTAATTTGCCTCCTACTTTTCCATCTGCTGCTGTTCACTCTATACAACCGAGGATCAGCTCCTTGCATTTTCTTCTTCCATCCACCCAAAGTTGGAAGTGGCAAACAGTGCTTTGAGAAACTGAACTAAGGGCAACGACGAGATGTCTGATCCCCCACCCGCTCCTGTCCCTAGGCAGGAAGTTTCTGCAGCAGTCCCACCAACCCTACGGTACTACAGAGGGTTTGCACCATGATGGCTACATCAATGTCAGTACAGTGAAGCATCCAACCCCGTGGCTGGCATGTCCTGAGCGTGAGCGCTCTGCAAACCACCTGTAAACTGCCCTGAAAGCTGACAGGGAAGCAAATCGAGTGTCATAATCCCATTATTAAGCACTGATGCTTGTGTCCTTTGTGTGCATGGGCTTTTTCCCCATGTTCACATTTCATCATGGGACAAAATAAGAGGGTGAATCAGATTTTTTTTGGTGAGTTTAATTTATCTTTCTCTCTGCCCACCTTTTTCTTCCCTAAGTACATGTCACCAGAACATGCAAGTTTGCACATTCTATAGTCATGACTTCTTTTATTCATGTTCCTTTTCTCAGCATTTTTTTTTCTTACATTGCAGAACTTATCTTCAGAACAAAGAAGGAGCTTGAAACTGTATGTTTTGTTCATAACAGGATGTCTTCCTTCAAGCTGGCTAAACCCCACTATCCCAAAGCTAATGCCAATACTGATTAGTATGAGCACTACTATTTCCATTATTTGAGGTTATTAATATTTACAAGGAGTAAATTTATATTTGCTATGAATATCTTCTGTAGCATTTTCCATGTAATCAATTGCATTGTGATATTCATCTAACTGAATGTAACTGGTTATCGAGCACGCAGACTTTTCCCCTGCTGTATCAGCATCCCCCACCCATCCTTTCCTTCTGACATTGTCACAGCCACTACACTGCTGCTGCTTAACTACCACTCTCATCAGCGAGTCAAAAAAGTAAAACTTCAAAGAAAGTAAGAGGTCCATTTCTCCTTCTGGCTATCTGCCAGCAGTGTAGTTGGTGGGGATTAGTGTTTGAGGGGTTTTTTATCTCCTGCTT
Source organism: Pyrgilauda ruficollis (assembly GCF_017590135.1). NCBI lineage: Eukaryota > Metazoa > Chordata > Aves > Passeriformes > Passeridae > Pyrgilauda > Pyrgilauda ruficollis. Next base: position 3,805,660 of record NW_024529155.1, on the reverse strand, counting down.
TAAGGAGTGGCTATTGAAAGATGCTTGAGGAAACTACTTTGGCAGGGAGAAGCTAAAAGGTTTTGTTAGGGCTCTGTGTGTGCATGAGGTGGACACTGTAGCACATTTTTGTCAGTCTGAAATAAAATAGCCTTTTTAATGGTGTGGACTCCTCCCTGCTGCCCAGAAGGTGCCTCAAACAACTGCAATGGAATGGGAGCTCTGGGGAGGTAGGAAGATTAAATGAGTCATGAGGCCTTCAAAAGACTCAGGCTCCCCCATTCCACAGGCCTTTAACTCTTAACTCTGACATATATAAAAAAAAAACAACCTAATTTTCTTCTCCATGGACAGCAAATAAGAAAACTCTCCTTGGGCAACGAATAAGATAATATTACTCCTTACTTCTAGAGACCCAGCTGTTTTGACAGAGGTATACAACATCCCCCTTTCTCCAACACCAAAAAAGCCCTGTGTAGGGTATGGCTTTATTTCCATAACTGATCAAAAGGGACTTGTAATTAAGCAGCATCCAAAGCAAGCCAATCCACAAATCTTGGCTTTCTAACTTGACATGCCTTAAAGCCAGAAGCACTGAAGTGACCAACAGCTTTTAAGAGACCCTTGAAGCAGGTACTGGCCCCCTCCCACCACTCCCTGCCCTAAGCCTCACTATCTTCAGGGACTTATGCTCAGCTGCACAATGGAATATACGAGTCTGAAGGGCTGGGAGAAGGTCTTTCACAACAAATCATAATCCCACTGAAATCAGTCATACTGAAGATACAATGCCACTTGTATATCTGGAAAGTATACAAGCATACCCACCATCTTTAAATAAGAGATTGCTAATTGTAGCATCTAAGTGTGATTACAGCTGCAAAAACGTTTAGAAATGTAACCAATCCTCACTGATGGTGCCCTTCCGTGGTACTCTTGACAGCATCATTTATTAAATGATGCAGAGCAGCGTTTACGCACAGAAGTTGAGCTTCTCCATCTTACAGTCTGCAACTGTTGGATTTCTGTGCTTTGGCAGCCAAACCAAGACAGCCAATGCCAAGACAGAGTCTGAGCACTAAATTGCCATGATGCTGTGGATGCAGCACCTTCTTGGAGGAGACAGACCCCTGAGGGCACCAAATCCGACCCCTGACAGAGGCCAGTCAGCTTGACAAAATGGTGTGATTAATGGCCTTCCCTTTTCCTTGTACTTACACTTCTTTCCAATCTGAAGCATCCTGTGACCTCCCTGCTTCACGGCACACTCTGCAGAATGTCTTTTTGTACACACCACTGAGGGGAAGAGTTGTTCTTTAGCTGGAGGAGACTGAGGCCAGACCTCACTGCGGTCTGCAGCTTCCTCCCAAGGGGCCATAGAGGAACAGCTTCAATCTCTGCTCTCTGTGCCCAGGGACAGGACCCGAGGGAATGGCTGGTGCTGGCTCAGGGGAGGCTCACACTGGATATCAGGGAAAGGTTCTTCCTGCAGAGGGTGTCGGGCACTGCCCAGGCTCCCCAGGGAATGGTCACGGCCCCAAGGCTGCCAGAGCTCTGGGAGCGTTTGGACAACGCTCTCAGGGATGCACAGGGTGGGACTGTCGGGGTGTCCGTGCAGGGCCAGGGGTTGGACTCAATAATCCTTGTGGGTCCCTTCTAACTCAGGATATTCTGTGATTCTGTGAGAAGGGGATGATGAACACTTGGTCCTGAGGAAGGAGATCATTCTCTCTCACAGGACAGCAAGACATATAGCATGTATTGTGTTCCTTAGCTTATGCAAGGCACAAATTCATCCCTACCCCTGTTGCTTCCATGAAATACCAAACTGCTATCATTCCTTACAGGAGTATTTCCGTGCACAAGTCCACTACCAGCAACACTGTACCTAGTATCAGCCAATCTGCCTTTCAAAGGTAAACGTAGAACAAAACCTTGATTACCTGCATAATTAATCCCTGTTCACAGTAATCTGTATGGCTGAATAATTAAAGAATTATGTTCTAAAAATGAAAAGTGAGCAAATCCTGCATTTTTGTACTTGAAAAGCTGCAGCAGCAATCATGATAGTTCATAGCACATAAATAATTCAAACTGAGCTTCCTTGCCTTTATTTTTTTTCCTTGCAGAAATCCTCTTAGCACTTCCTAATTAAATGAAAATATTTTATAAACCATCATTTTCTGACATCACAAGAATATTTTAAACTCCAGATTAGACAAACCGGATTTACATTGTCAGTATTTGCGGTCTGATATTCAGGGCCATTTAAAGGAACCATAAACCACCATAAAGGGGTGATAAAATGAGCACGTGCTTTTAAAGGAAAAAAAATGGGAAAAGAAACTGGATTGCACTGGTCAGCTGAGTTTAACTCAGCATTCATTTTACTTGGCCACTCTGCACTTTCAATTTACACTGCTAAATTGAAAAATTGACAAAATCCTGACACAAATTATACACTCAGCAGGAAGGCGGGGAGGAGGAGGCGGGAGGAGATGTAGGAAATGCTGCAGGATGCCAAGCCAGCGTTAAAAGATGACGTTTTCCCCACAGAATTACTAATTTTTACGTGTTTTAACTGTCCCGGCGTCCCTGAGGGCCGTGACCGCTGCGTGAGGGCAGCAGGGGGCGGAATCCGCCCGCCATGCCGGGCTGGCAGAGCCCGCGCACTCGGAACGTTCTGGAACAGCCCCAGGGCCGCCTTGAGGGGCCGAGCCGTGAGGGACCACGGTGTGTCCGGAGCCCGGGCAGGATCGGGCTGCGTATCGCTGCCGTGTCCCCGTTAAACGCAGAAGGGCGGGGGAAGCTCATTCGCTCCCGCCTCAGCATGAAGCTCGGACCGCCCCGCTGCCGCCACGCAACCACTCAGCGCCGCGATCCCCCCTGCCTCCATTTTCTCTGGGCTCCCCCCGCAGGCAGCCGTCCTCAGCTACCGCCTCCGCCGCCCTCAGCCCGCCCTTCCCTGCGGGCCGAGCGGGCCGGCACGGCTGGGAGGGTGCGGGACGGGTGCTGGGCTGCGGGGCCCCGGCTGGCGAGGCGCAGAGCCCTCTCCGCCGTGAGGGGCAGGACCCGGTGGCCCTCAGACATCTTCATTTCGGTCGCCCCTTCGCCGGCGATACAGGCGTGTTCGCTTAGAGGGCCGTGCGTGGAAACACAAACTGGAAGAGTTCGCGGCTCTCCTCTCCCGTTATCACCAGGGTTTTTTTTTTTTTTAAACTCTTGGGCTCTCTGGAAGCAGCGCTGAAGGAGCGCGGTGGGCGCAATGCTCCGTCTGCTCGCATGTCCCTCCGCGGGTTTCTTGGCTCCTCCGCGGCCCCGGATTAACGCGTGTGCCACTCCTGGATGTGATCCCACCCCGTCCTCCGCTGTCCCGTTTAATGCGCAGGAGCGGTGGCTGTGTAAAATGGCGAGACTGTCTGCGTGGTGTTGTGTGCAGGGACCGCCTGCTCCCCCCGAGGCTCCTGTCCTTGGATCTAACAAAAATTCCCCTAAATACAACATCCACAGCGTCCCGGTCTGTCCTTTCCGTCCCGAGTAACCGAGCACGTAAAATTCCGGGCCCCGAAGTGTATTCCAAAGATAAGGTTGCTGAAATCATACAAAGCCTTTTAAGAAGCCCATACCGATTGTTTAAAAATACTTGCGTTGCGCCCGTGTCACGATTACACATGAGTTTATCGCTACTCTTGAACACTACGTTTTTTAATTTAAAAAATCATTATTTAAAAATAGCTTAAAAAAAAAAAAAAATCGTTGCCCCGTGTCACGATTTTAACATGAGAGCGTATCACTACACCCGGTGGGTTGTTTTTTTTTTTTTACTGTTGGTGAAGAGGACAGTGAATCCTGGGATTTAAAACTTTCCCCGGGTGCGATGGTGGATTTTAATTCCAGCGCCGCGGCCGGCAGTCAGGAGCAGAGGGATAATCGGGGATGTGCCGCTGTAAAACAATCCCGGCTATCTGCAGAGAGTGGCACGGGCGTATTTTAGCACTGCGGTTTGTCACGCTGCTCAGGATCACCCGGGGATCGTCCTGATTAATCCGGTTGGTTTAGACTGAGCGCTGTCTGACGCAGACATAGAGACAAAGCCTGTGAGACAGAGCCGGAGAAAAGCTGCTCGTGTTACTGACTTTACCTCGAGTCTGAGTTTTCCCCCATATATTGAAAAAGGCCGGGGGAAGCTTAGATAGATATTTATTTATGTGCATATAAATACATAATATGTACTTTATGTATTTTGTATGTGTAAAAACTAAATGCCAATCAGAATATCTCAATCCCGGGTTTACCGTTTATTAAACTGTTTTGGGAGATTCTACAAGGCCTAGTGCACAGGGACGGGGTTGCTGCTTCATACAGAAAAGAGACATTGAAGGGGGAAAACAATCAAATGAACAAAAAACAAACTAAAAAACCAAACCAACAACAACAACAAAAGAACCAAACCAACAAGGAAAAAAAAGGAATGTTCCTTCCCTCTGTGGTTGGAGCGTCGCGGAGGGTAACCCGTGCAGCAGCTCGAAGTCTCCGGGAGCCAGCAGTGCTGTGCTGCTGCCCGCCTGTCCTAAGCTGGTATTTGGGGGTGTATTTTTGTTACTTTTAAATTTTCTTTCTTTGCTTCACGGGGATCTGTGCAATAATTTGGGTTTAGGTAGTTAACCCTTTCTGTTGCTAATTTACCGGTCAGGGAAGGCAGCGTGCGGCCCGGTGTCACAGCCCTGCCGCCGGCTCCTCGCTCCCGGCGGCGGGCTCTGTGTGTCCCTGCGAGCCCGCCTGACTTCTGAGGGTGCGTTTCTATCGCCCCGCCTCGCAGCGAATATCTGATGGGACGGAAAGGCCGGACGCGGATAAAAATAGCTGGTGGGAGTCGGGGCCACCCTCGGCTCTCCCTCCCGGCGGTTCTGGTTCTCAGCCGGCGGCTCTTGTGCTGAGCATCCCCCGCGGGTGGGTGCCGGGGCAGCGGCGTTTACTGCCCGAGTAACGCTGCGCTGTCCGCGGCACGGAGCGCGCTGCCTCTGCTTCCTCAGGGAGCGGACGAGCCTGCAGGTCCTGCTCCAGAGTGCGGCTGTCACATACCCTAAAAGTATTTTTTGGTTATGAGACCCCGTTTTAAAACATTTTATTCCCAGGTTTTGGGCGGGGGGGGGGGGGCTTTTTGGGGGGTTTTTTTTTTTTTTTTTTTGGTGTTTTTTTTTTGTCCCGTTTCGCACAATGTTTCTGTAGTGCTTACATTGTTTACGGCATCCTTTGAGCGTGTTACAGTGAATTTGGGATTGAAACGACATTCGTAGGGTTTATTTCTTGTTAATGTGGGCGCTTCAAGTGAGGCTGTTTGAATCCATAGTTAGGCCTTTGTCAAAAGGTAGCCCGTTTTCTCCTAAGGCTTCGGCACCAGCACCTGGCAGGGAGATCCACGGGAATAGTAAGCGCTTAGCAAGGAGGAAAATAATTTTTTTTTTGTATTAAAAATGAAACTAGGAGCCCAGTGGCGTCTCCGTCTTGCAAAATGAGGGACTAACTCTGCATTTTCCTGTTTGAGAGCCCTCTTGCTTTTTTCGAGTAGTGCATGTTATGTGGAGAGCAACTGGAAATCGCAAAGAATTTTCAAATAAATAATAAATTTCACGGAGCACTGGTGAATAAGTAACACTGATCATTAAAGCACTTAATGGATTATTAGAAAAGTAATTTTTTTGAAGAGTGAATGGAATCAGAATATTGCGGGGTACTTGATAGTTCAGTGTAATCCCTTTTCTCTGCGCTTTGGAAGGGAATATTTGGAAAGCCCCTGGCTTGGTTCTGGCTCCCGGGAGCTGCCGCGCCGATCCTGCGGTGCCGCTCGAGCAGGGCAGCTGCCGCCTGCCACTCGTGTGCCCTCCCTCTGCAAAGGCAGGGATGGCTGGGACGTGGGCAGGGATCCCGAAGTGTTTTGGGAGCGGCTCCGTGCCGCTGGAGCCGGAGCAGCCCTGCCCCGGGATGCTGCAGCCGCCGGGGCGGGTGTGCGGCATTGTCCCCCTCGTCTCTCAAGACTGAGGGGACAAAGGAAAATACACCTGACTCCTGTAGTGATTCTCATAGGGCCTCGTTCCTTTTCACCCTAAGTCAAGAGAAATTTTGTCTTTCCGTTAATTAAAAAAGTACAGCAAGGCCCTACACGTCGCCTCCGTAGTTTTGGTTTTTTTTTTTTTTTTTTTTTTTTTTCCTTCTGGAAATTTTTAGTAATGGACTTATGTAATAAACATGGATACGAAGTGGATACTGAAAAACAAACAAACAACAATAAAAGCTCAACATAAAATAAAATAATAAAATACAATACAACCAGCCAAAAAAATCCAGCACCTCCTGAACTCCACATTTTTTACTGCTTGTGAAGATGAAGGTCAATACAAGCAAAACCACTGAAATCTTGTTTTGTGAAGTCTCTGTTGTAAAAAAATTCTTTAAAAAACCCATTAATTCCTAATTAGGGAAAATGAATAGCTATCAGAGTCTTTTTTACCTAAAATGCTTAATTCTTAAACTGGCAGGGTCACGTTTTAAATGTTCCGTACGTTGTAACCGCTGAGATCGCCTGTAACTTACTGAGATCTTTAATGCCGTGTCAGCCAATATTTTAACTACAATAGTAACAATTTAGCGAGCGGGACTTTTAGAAATGTATTGTACATTTCCTCCTAAGCGCGGCGACACTGGGGCTCGGGGGGTGTCCTGGGTTTTGTTTGTTTGTTTATTTGGTTTTTGTGTGTGTTTTTTTATTAGTTTGTTTCGGGTTTTTTTGGGGGGTGTTTGGGGTTTGTTTGTTTGTTTGTTTTTGTTTGTTTGTTTGGGGTTTTTTTGGGTTTTTTTTGTTTGTTTGTTTTTTTTCTGCCCACTATCAGTCCTTCAGCATCAACAGGCTTCCCTGAAAGGTACTGACAGTTTCGGGAATACTCTGTTACTTTCCCGTCATTTCCAGGTAAACTCCGATGTGGTCTCAGAATTATTTCCTGTATTTATATGTTTATGATTTAAAACCAATTGCGGCAAAGTAGCCCTTAATAGTAGAATGTTTACTGTCTGTGATGTTGATTAGCTTCCCACGGGGAGCTGTGTCTGGATACAGGTTTTTTTTTGCTCTCCATTTTAAATGCTTCCAAATGATCCCGCATCCTTCCAGCAGAAAAACCGGGGGAGCGTCTTCTAAGATGATATTTAACACGAAATAACGACTCGTTTGAACGTCCACAAAGTACTGATTTCGTGTCTGCTCTCAATCTATTACCTCAAATAACATCCCACGCTGTGCTCAGGGCAGGCATTTGCTCTCCCGGCTCTTCCTGTGTCCTATTAATAGGACAAATCCGCCCGCGCATGACCCTTCCTACAAGAATTCGGCTACAGTTTGCTTTGACTTATCGCTGCCTGTAAAATTAAATTTTAATTAAAAAAAATTAAAAAGACTAGTATCTTTTCTCTTTCGTAGCACTTCGATGGGAAGCTTGGGGTGGAAGAGCACCACGCGTGTATACCTACAAACCAAGATAGTGCCGAGCCTTGCCTGCATCTTGACAGAAATCTGCTGGCTTTTACTAAATAAATTATGTTTAGTTTAGCGGTTTTTTATCCCAAGGAAGTGTGTTTCGTTGGTATGCAAAAAGCAGAGCGGCAGTCAGGGACTTGCCGCTAATATCCCCGAACTTTTTCAAGCGTTGTCAGATCAGGACGTGAAAGCACTTGCATAAAAAACTTCCTTTCTAAAAGAGAAAAAATCCCCACCAAATAAACACACAAAAACAAACGAACAAAAAAAATTTTTTTAAAAGTAATTAAGAAAAAAAACCATAAAACAAACCTATGATTTGTTTTTAAGGTAAATTTGTCCTTGGCTGAGGGAGACGCCCAACGCCTGCTGCCCGCATGGAAAGGGTGCCGAGAGGAAGAGCTGCAGTGCAAGGCCAGCTGAAACCCCTGTCACCATCCCTGCGACAGGGACCTTCTCCCACCTGGACACCCCTCGGGGCCGGACCTGCAGCCGAGGGCCCCACCGCGGCCGGACTGCGCCACCACCCCCTGTCAAAAAGCGGCTCCTGCCAAAATCATGTCTCCTGGGAGAGGTTGGAAGATACATTTGCTGGAAGATGCTAGGAATGAAGGAAAAACAGCTGGTAAAGATGAGCTGGAAAGCTCTGTGTATTTGTGTCCAGTCAGCATAAACACCGCGCCCCACCCCCCTTTTAATTTTAGGGGTTAAAACCAGAGTATATTTCCTCAGCAGGTACCTAAAGGAAGAACCCTGATGTTTGCTCTACCGGTTTGCTCTGTCGCTCCCTTTGCATTTAGAAGTGGGCTTTAGTGCATTTGTTTATCACAAGACGCTATTATCACTGTTAATGATTGTAAAAATGTAAAAAAATATGTTAAAAATGTGAATTCTCCTACAAATTAAATTAAGGGTGTCGATTTGGGTTAGGGAGCATCCTTCAATTTTAAGAGCGAGATGCCTGAAGTCAAGAATGCCTTTTCTGTTTTGTTGTTTGGGGTTTTTTTTGTTTGTTTGTTTGTGGTTTTTTTTTTGTTGTTGTTGTTGTTTGTTTTGTTTTTTGGGTTTTTTTTTTCTTTTTCCCCGAAGGCTTTCCCCTTTTAGTATTTAAGTCGTGTTGAAGAAGACATTTCTCCTCCGTGCTCGTTTAGGCTATCCCTCCCTTGGAAACTCCAGACGGGAGGGAAACAGGCATGCATGGTTTGGGAGGTTTTGCTGTTTTTTAAAAAAAGTTTGTCATGCTGCAACCATTATTCCGAGGATCCTGCGAGGTTTTCATTCACCGGCTTTCAGGGCTCCTTTCTTCATATTGCAGCCGGCCCAACTTGAGACTCCGGAGGAGAAATGAAAACCAAGTAAAAATAATAAGAATAAAAATAGAAAGCAACCTCTTTCCTTTCCTCCCCGTCACCCCAAAATTAAGCTGCGCCCCAAGCCACGCTTCGCTTGGGGGATCAAATTACCCCTCTTCCCTTCGGGACGCTTAAGAGTCATTTTATCTGCCTGAACTTTAGGACAAAGGTGTTTTCCAGAGGAAATTTCCACTCCTGCTGCCGCCTCACACCAGAGGGCGCCAGGAGCCTTCCCAGGCTTTGCTGCCTCAAGTGCTGATGGAAGTTAACTTTTTGGGCACTCTCCCTGAATGTTTTTCTAACCTTTCCCTTTTAAAATATACAGCTGGATTCCAACTTTTTTTTTTTTTCCTTATAAAATGCGTGTTGGTTTGTTCTGGTTTGGGTTTTTAAGGTTTTTTTCCCCGTCCTTGTAGTACCCTTTCCCTGCTCTTGCAGGCCTTCACCCTACTGCACTCAGGTGATGTACAGCTTTACTCTGTCTCTGCTAACTTGATCCTCATTAAGTCATTGGATGATGTTTGCATGACATTACAGTGCTGTCCCTCATAAACCTCTGGGATGAAACTTGTCTGGCTATGTTTAAGCTTAAAGGGTCGCTCAGGGCTCTTCAAGCAGAACAGCAAAGCATGGCACCAGAGGGGAAACTGTGGTGAGGACCTGGCACAGGGTGCCCAGAGAAGTTGTGGCTGCTCCATCCCTGGAAGTGTTCAAAGCCAGGTGGGACAGGACTTAGAGCAACCTGGACTAGTGAAGGGTGTCCCAGCCCACATATGCACAGTATAAGGTCTCCAAGAGAGCTTATAATTCTAAATAAATTACTAAAAATGAGGATAAATAATAAGAAAGAGAAGAAGAAAGAATAATCTAAATATTAGGATATGTCATTTCCACATTTCCTATAAACCTTTATCAAGAACCTAGATGAGATTTTGCTATTCACATCTGAGGATCAACAGAAATGGAAAATGCATGATCCAAATAAGTATTAAAAAATCTGAGCATAAAACATAAAAACCAACAAAGAAAGACATTTTCATTCTGGAGGCTGGTGGGAAAACTCAGTTGAAGATAAATGTTTGTCCTTGTGCTATTTAAATTGAAATATGGATATAAAAAATTTATTGGCCTGTTTTTTCATTTATATAATTTAATTTAGCATCTGTCAATCATAAAAAAAGAAAACAAATCAAAGGTTTCTGACTTTACTCAAACTCTAATCCCTTTAAAGAATCAGACTGTATTACTTACTTGCTAGTGTTGATTTTTATCTTTGAAGTGTGTGCATAAGATGAGAATCTTTGTCTCAGACCAAATGGGACGTTGTGTTGGATATTGTGAGGAAATATTTTAAAAGGCAACGGATGCTTTCCAATCCTAAACCTGGAAATACACAGTGTTTCTCTGTGCCCAGCATACTGAGCGTGGTGGAACTCTGACATTCAGAGGTCTCGATGGATGTTCATGTCTGGCCATGGCAGTGATGGATGCTTGATAACTTGCTTGATTTTTTTTTCTTCTTTTTTTTTTTTTTAAGGAGTAGACTTCTTGGAGAGACTTCTTGACTCTTGGAACAAAACAGAAAAAAATCATGTTAAATTCATCTTGGCCCTTATGCCGCTTTCATCAAAAGTCCCTCTTTGACTTTACTGGGAACAGGACTGAGTAATTTAAAATGCTATTTTGTAATATAAATCTTTTAAGTCTTAAATATTTCCATACAGTGGAGCAAAGAAGTCTCAAACGTCATCAGAAAGACTGCTTCTTGTTAGGTTGTTACAATGTGCCATTTCTGTTCAAATAACGTTTACAAATAAGAGACAAATACATTTATACAATTTGGCAGTCTGACACTACAGTTGGGTGTTTGCAGCTTTTATACATTATGGTATTTCTGACAATAATTTTAACTCTTTGGGTGCATAAAACAAAGCCCAGATGTTTCTCAGCAGCAGCATTTCCTCATCAGGTCTCTTAGCTGAGCCTTACTGGAGTGTAGGGTTTGGTTACAGCTAAGCTCAAATCTAATTTTTACAAAAGTATGGAGGGACTGTGTGGCAAGACAAGGGTGGGAAGAGGGAAGAGGGACACAGAAGGAAGAAACAGTCTTCTTCTCCAAATGTGCCAAGTCCACACCTGTGGGATCTTGGAGAACTGTTAAGTTCTCCTCTTTGGAACTTGTTCCATCTTGCAGTGGCTTTAAAAAGGATTAAGTGAGAGAATAGATACAGAAAAAGCCCTCAAAATACTACACTTTTGGAAGATCAGAGAGGCTGCCTTCTCCAGATCTAGGGGGCTCCAGGGTTCAAGTCTGAATCCTGAGCTGCTGTGATATCCTGCCCAGCACCACGTCTTCTCATTCAGGAATACACCTTCCATGGGTTAGTTGTTTGTTTTCCCTCAGCAAAAACAAGTACAACTGAGCAGCATTCAGGTAGTCATACATTACGTGATCTCCTAACAGGGTGGTATTGTCCAAGATAAAATTTACCTGATTTTTTTGCCAAATACCACTACAAGTCTCAGTTTTCTTTCTTTTTCTGGGTCTGTTGTGTCCAACTGTGATGTCTTACAGTAAGCTTTTTGAGGGAAGAACTGTCTTTATAGCTGATGTCTTTATAGCATCTTGTGTCGTGGCCCAGGCTTACAATTACTGAGTGACACGATGCCCTTATCTGAAGACAGACTGATCTTTTAAATCCATGTTTTGAAGTAGATGATGATTAACAAAGAGAGAAAAAAAGAAGGGTGAGGGTGCATATACACTGTGGTGAGAAGGGAGACTTTTGTTGTTTCTGAACTTTCCTTGTCTCAGGAAATACCTGTGGCTCCTTGTAAGATGCACACAGCATAAAAATATTTTCATGTTTAAAGGTGTACTTCAAGGGGAATAAAAGCCACAAATGTCGAGCTATAAACCCGTTGGAAGGAAATATATCTTTGGGGGAGATCTTTAAACTGTGTTCTTTTCAGAGGGGGAAAAAAATAGAAATACTACCATTGAAGTAATGATAAAAGTAGAGAAAACAGAAAATAGTTCTACAATGGCACTTGTACATTTCATAACAGTTGAGTAACCTTTCCTTCATGTTTTGGGCCTGATCTTGAAGAACATCTTAACCAAATATCACTGAGGACCATGGTGGTACCACATAGATGAGATCCATATGTTTGGGTCAAAAGTGGCCCCAGCTGTTAGAGGATAGCTATCACCAGAAACTCAAACTCCTTTAAGCCAATAGTAGCAGAGGAGTGAAAATGCTCTGTAATTATGTCCTGAAAGTGTTTAGTGATATTTGCCTCTAATCACTGAAAGCAGTTCGCTGTCTTGTGCTGCTGATTCAGAGACTTGCAAGCGGATCTAAAAACAGCTTCACATCAAAACACTGGGAAAACAGAGATGGACATGGTGAATACCAGAATAGCTGCCAGGGTTACAGCTCTGCACAGAAATGCAAGCATGAAAGTGCCAACACATAAACCAGCAGAGCTCATTGGGCATATTCTAACTGCACTAGGAAGAATTCTTGTAGTTATTCTTCAAATTAGTGCAATATGGCCCATTTTGACTCTAATATCTTCCTTGAAATAACAAGGGATTCTCTTTGTGGTTAGAGTGAATAGGATGAAAATAGAGACCTCAGTGGGATTTTTGGGTAGGGAAGCAGGGTCTGTACACACACACTGGCATCAGCAGAGTCTCTGTGCCTATTTTGTTGTTACTTTTGTTTAGTTGCCTGTCTGACCATGTTTGTGTTTGCAGGAACCCCAAAGCACTGTCAAGTAACACGTGCAATAGGAGACTCAATACAATAAACTTTAAATATTACCTGTTTTTCACCCAATAAACCTCTAAGATTCTTCTTTTCACTAGTTCACTGTGGCAAAGTCCACTTATTTAATGTCAGTCTTATATTCCGTTTTATTGTTGGTTTATGGCAAATTTATTTTGGATTAAACTTACAAGCACAAATGCCACCACTTAACAATGGTCCTCTGTCTACATTTGTGATACTTTCCAGTGCACTCTAGAGAAGCAAAACGTAAAAGATATGGTAAAACAACCTCTTGTTTTGATGAAAAATTGCTAGCAGTCATAATGTAATTAACTTAACCAACAAGGCAATAAAAATTAAGTGCCCAGTTTATAAGTGATCCCATAGTAAGGCTAAATTTCCTAGAAGTTATACAGCGAAACATTTTCCATTAGGACATTTATAAAATTTTGTATTCAACAGCATAATTTCCTTGAGTCTTTTAGAATCCAACAAGAGGGCTGTGGTTTAGAGAGAAGCAGTGATACACGTGACCAAAAGGTTGTGTTCCATCAGTGGGAAAATTAGGGAAAATGACAAAAATGTTATACATTATATTTTTTTTTCTGACCAGACTTTACTTGAATGCTCAAATGATAAGTTAATTATTTTTGTATTTCTGAGGAAGTAATATTTTTGCTACTTGTAAGTGACTGTAATTTTTGCTGTAATAATAAGTACCTATCCAATCAATCTTGATTTTTAAATCTCTTTTAGTCTCTTGAACAAATATGTTTACAAGAAAAGTGCAGTTTGTTTAGAATCATGCAATGGGACTTTAGAGGTCATCTGGTCCAACCTCCTACTCAAACTAGACCTAACCTATTAAGATGAGTTGGTTTTCTTCCTTACTTTTTTTTTTTTTTTTTTTGGGGGGTTGTAATAATTTCAATGGTGGTATTTTGTGGCAGTTGTTCTTGCTGAAGAGCTTGTTCTAAGCCACTTATCATTTACTAAATTTCCTTTTTTGTCTTCTCTGCTATGAACATACCCTGTAGTTACCTTTGGAATCAACAATCCCTGTTCATGACTTATTCTTCTCTTGCCTCTTGCACTGGAAAAGAACAGAGACTAATCTGAGTATCTAGGGTGAAATATAGTTTGGAAAATGTTCCTTCTCCTGTGTTAAAAAAGATTACAAAACCATATTCTGAAGTATGACCATACTTCAAGATTATTGCCTTGAATCTAAAGATAATTAAACCATTGTTATATTTTTAGGCCCACGAGAAAATTAATTTGTTTCCTATATATTTTCAGAGATTATGAGCTGCTGATTTATGATTCTTCTTAAATTATAGGAGAGCTGATCAAAATATGAAACCTAAAGTCCTGGCTTTACTTTAATTTACTGTTCTATTTTGAGTTCAGCTTCTCCAGTGTTGATGAATTTATTCCAGTTCTACACTGCTGTGACCAAACCAGAATTTGTTGCATAGTTTGCATGAAATAATTGGACCTTCTTCCTGTAATCTTAGATGATGAGCTTTCTCTTAGTTGGTCTATAGTATCTCTTTCTCACCATTTCCCTATTTTATAATTTATAAAAATGTTTCTTTTCAAAAGAAAATGCCAAACTCTACCTGAAAAACTGTATTACACACACAGTCTTGCAAACTGTTGTTTTTTAAAGAGAAGCTCTTTGCAGACCATGAAACTTGGGAAGGATCCTGTGGAGGATTTGGTCATGTTTAGAAACCATCCCAAGTAGCTATGGCAACTTCATATCCGGGGGCCAAGATCGTGTCCACATACCAAATATCTGACACTATCCAAGATCCTTATCCAATGTGAAGAGGAAACTGTAAAACTATAATTGCCTAAAACAACCCCTAGAGAGAGTACTGCTGGTTCTTAAGAAGATTTTTTGACATCTCAAATACAGCTTTTTCTTAAGAGGTCTGAAACAGGAAACTTGTGAAAGAAAAGAAAATAGTGAAATGAATAAGGTATCTATAACTGTGGAAAAACAGGTTTCCATCTAGGTCCCTTCTTTGTTACTTGCTGTAATTTCTCAGTGAACATTTACTTAAGTGAATCTGGAGTGTTCTATAAGCCTCTGAAATATATCAATATCATTTGCTTTGGTTTATATTTTAAGTGGGAGTGGTATTCAATCTGGGTTTCAGCTCCCTCTAATCTGCATCAGGTGGGATTAATGCTAAGTGCAGTTGAGGAAGGAGCACTGAGGGATGCTGATTGTAGCAAAGTGGCTGGTCAAGGTCCATTCAATCACCTGGTCCAGGCAGTTCAGATGCTGACTGTGGTTTTTTGGTATTACATATGGAAGTGAAGCTTCTAAGGGATAAAAATCTGCCCTTCTATGCAAGGAATATGTTGTCTTCAGCACCTTCAGCCTGTTCTTTCTGGTAAAAGCCAGGTTCTATTATATTTCTCTTAATTATTGATCATTAATATAGTTTCTTCTTCCTGTCCTTGCACAGCAGTGATATTTTTACATCCTGCTGTATTTAATCCCTTTCTATTTTTCTGGATCTGGCAGGGTTCTGCAACACAGGTTCTTCTAAAGGAAGAGAGTCCTGGAAAATGCATTGCTAAAGGTACTAATCTAAAAAAACAGGTGAATAAATGGTGTTTTGGTTTTGGCAGCCAAGATAAGGTATTACATATTTGTTCAGGTAGAATCAGACTCAAACATATTAATAATGGCACATAACATAACTGTCTTTGGCAAAATATTTCTGGCTACTTTTCATGAAAGTAAAAAGACACTGATATATCTGGATAAATAGGAGCAGATGGTAATTTTCATCATTCTTCCTTTTCCCTGCTTTTACTAGCATCCTAGTGAGGGAGAACTAAAAGACAAAAACTCCTCTTAAGAGAATTTTGAACAGAAAGTGCAAAATAGATATCCCAACTTATGATTTAACCTTTGCCCTGTGGGGTCTTGAATGCTTTTCATCTACTTGATTAATAAAGCCAAAGGATTTTCATCACTGAAAAAAAATGTTCAGATGTGTTTGCCAGATTTTACATGAATTAAGGGCTGCTTTGATTTGTGAAAACTGCATTTTTGGTGAATACGTTCTTATTCAGGAAAAGCTCTCCATCGTGATAATGGTTATCTGCAAGTCAATGTTAACTTGGCAACCTTCATGGTTTGGCAGCAGATTTTAGCTTTACATAACACTGAGTTATTATTATTGTATCATATTGCAGCTTTTATGAAGTAATCAAGTTTTCAGACGTTGGGGTTTTTTTAAGTCGGGAAATGCAACAGGCTTTTTACAGGCATGTGACTTTATGCTCTACATATCCTGTACAGTTCATTATATTTCATTTAAAATACAAATCAGATCAATGCAAGTATCTAGTAATCAAAGATGTCTCTTATACCATCTGAATACAAAGAGTCTCATTTTATGTTTCAAGATCTTTTCATTCTCCACATTTATAAAATACCCAGTGTTAATATTGCACTGGCATATTGTTAATATTGTATAGGGATTTTTTTATGTTTGACACAAGACTGAGGATGTTGGACTGATATTGATTCAAGGTATCTGTAATATGAGGGACAGAATTTCTCTCAGTAAAGATGCTTTGTATTTCAAAGTCAATCAGAAAAAATACCTGTAAAAGGCTGAAAGGTCCTTAAGGATAGTGGAAGATGTACTTGGTGACAACAATTCATATAGAGTAAGATCTCCAGTTTACATTGGATCTTCATACAAAGAGTTTTTTTTTTTTGTTCAGCAAGGCTAAAGATACACAATAAGGGCCAAAGATACACAATATTAACAACTAAACAGCTAATCTGGCATAAATGCTTGATGTCTTGATTTCTTTCTAAATCCATAATAATTTTGTGTTACTTTCCTGTACCTGTACTGCAAGTTAAAGTGTGAAATCTGTAAGCCCCATAATTAAACGTTTATTAAAAAAAAAAAAAAACAAAAAAAAAAACAAAACACTTTGCATGGCAGTGGTTCTATTTCTGTTTTCCAAAGCTGAGGCTGATTCTGCTGTAATGTGTATCCCAATGCCATGTCTCTCACATACCAGCAGTAACAAGAAGATTCATCAATTGCCTTGTTAGTGCAGAAATCTAATGCTTCTGTCACAGGAAAACTCATAAGCATTTCTGACATTCCTGTGATCCATCAGCATCACCAGCTTTCCCACCTCCTTTTTTGGAGGACACAAATTACGTTTTTGTGTAGTTGGAGTTGAGGGACAAGACAGCTCATTGCTACATGCAGAGGTAATGGAGATTTTAGATCAGAGATGTTTCTTACAGGCCGACATTAGAAACTTCTGCTCACATGCTGATGTTAGCCTGAATCTAAAAATAAAATAAATCCCACCTGCCCAGTGGAGCTCAGCCAGCAAAGTTCCTGGTGTGGACACAGCTGTGCTGCCAGGAAAAGGCTGCTGCCAGATTAACCTGTTGGGTTTAGAGCCTGGTGTAACTGCAATGGCATAAAATCTCTTTCAGCTGGCAAACATTGGACCTCTGTTGCAGAGCTCTGCTGTTGTGGCTCTGTAATGCTCACAGGGACTGTACCTGCAGACACAGACCTGGTGTGGGAGCAGAGGGGAGACAAAGACACCAAGAGTCATTGCCAGGTCTGCTGGTAGGTGTCCCTTTGGGCTGTGGGAGCCCCTTTGAAAACTTCCCCCTCCATAAATCCATCTTTTCCCCCTGGGAGATACGTTTCCTATGTGTGCCAGTTCCTGCCACTGGGTGCAGGAACATCTGCTGATGTGACTAGATTGTCTTTGCCTCAAAAACACTGAGTATTCATTTCCCTTGCACTGGCAGCTAAGTGCTAAAGAATCTGACCCAGGAGGATTGCTCTGTGGAGCAGAAAGGAGTTGGGTCTTCAGCCAGATCCTAGTGGGACTGTAAATGCCTCTGGTTCTTAGCAGATACTACAGTAAGAACTCTCTGCCTGCTTCACAGTCACACCAAGAGGACTGCACAAAACCACAACCCAGCACTACATCAGGTTCAAAGTGTTTCTTCTGTCATTACATGAATCTGCCTTCAGTTATCAGAAAACCACAGAGAATTATAGCAGTGAGGAAATATTCAAAGGTCATCCCAGGATCAGTCTGAGTGACAGGTGGTTGTGTTTTTACTAAGTTTTCTGTCTCTGATACCTGTTGATGTAGGAATGGTTGAGTTCATGAGGGCCAGCAGCTTCAGGACTCTTTAGTGTATGTGGACTTGTTTGATTACTCTTTCTTCCCCAGATGAATGTGAGAAAGCTTGGATGGGCTGCAGCAGTGGCAGACAAAGAAATGTGACTGTGATGGTCTTTGACCAAAATTAATTGTCCAAAGCCCTTTAGCATGGAAAAAACATCACTGGACAATGACACAATAGGAGTTAGTGGAGTGAAGAAGCTGAAGAGGTAGTGATTGTTCACTTTTTTTCTGCAGTATGAGAAGCAGAGGACATCAAATAGAGTTTAAATGACTCAATACTTGGAAAATATCTCTGGTTCCTGAGTAGAGGTGTTTGGAGGCTGGATGAGACAAGTACCAGAGCCCTGATCTTAAACACTCGGCCTTTGTATGGCAGCTGTTCCCACTGTTATTTTCTGCTTATCAGGAAATAAATACCTGTGTGCCCTCCTTCTCTGCCCCATGAGGAAGCTGACAAAGAGCTGCTCTGAAGAGAAGGAGGTGAGGCTGCAGACAGGGAGAATACCAAGAATGGGAAAAGGGGATGACTGCTTCCAGAATTCTGGAGGAACTGTAGCTGCAGCCTAGCACATGTGGAGTCTACATGCACCCATTGTCCCTTGTATTGAAATATTAAACATATTTTTGGTTGAATATTAGGAACTAGTCATGCTAGTTATTGCTATCAAACAGACTTGATAAGGTGGCTATTTAAAATCCATAGAATTGTGAAGTTCTGACATGATTGAAATGAAAGTGTTAGTGAGTCAGAGTAATTTTGATAAACTGTATGCTACAGCAAGTTCCCAGTTTCCTATTCCAATTGAAGAAAAAAAAATATTAAAACAGCCCCTGTATCAGAACTTCTAAATTAACCTTCTGAAAAATCAGTTGCTTCAAAACAGTATCCAAATCATAACATACAGCAATCAAACAGAATATTTTAGTGATTCTCTTATTGGGAGCAACCTGTTATTCTGCCTTACACCATGCCTTTCCTACCCTGGAGGGAATGGTCTAGCACCAGTCTAGAGACAATAGCACAACCTAGGATGTCAGAGGTGGAAGAGTGAACCACAACAGAGCATGAAACAGTTTTCCAAACTAGAAAAGCCTTTGCCCCAAGTATTTTTAATCCACATATTTCAGAACATGTCAGACAATTGATTAGCAATCTGTTGCTAAAGTGATGTATTTATCTGATGCATGGTTTCACTTAGCAGCTACAACACGTACAGCAAAGAGTTGAAAAAAAATGAACTGGAACTCTATACAACATCTTTTATTCAAAACAGATGTATTACTTGGTATATGTTTAACATTCTCCTCATAATCCCAACTTGATCCTTAACCATCATGCATTAGAATGTTGCTTTTAAAGAAGATGAAAATGGGCTGCTAAAATGCTGCCAATATAATCTGAATTATTTTCAGCCCTGTTGTTAAAGCTTAGAGATAAAATTCTCTTTTGAACTAAGGTTGAAGGCATTGTATTTGATATATTGGTATAATTCCTGCAATATAAATACTCATAAATTAAGTTAGTGGTATGGTATGATTTCCTGTAATCTGTTTCCAGAATCAATATTTTATTGAATGAACTTCTTATTTTAACTTCTCACTTACTGACCCAGTGGTGCAGCTGTAATGTGTGCTTGATCGTTCACTCTCCTTTATTTTTTTTTTAAACAGAACTGACTCTGCAGCAGTGTAGATGGGGCAGGTTTTTAGAAGTATTGCACTTAATATTGTGTGGAAAGAGATTGAAAATAACACTATCATGCCCTAATGTAGAGACTCCCATCTTAACATCCTGTAGTAATTTAGAAAATGGCTATGTAATGTTACACCCATTCTATGGGCAGGAAGACTGGAGCCATGATTATTTCCTTCTTAAAGGGTGCTTGACTTTAAGCACCTCCTATTATATTTACTTTTCTAAATGTGGATTTTATTTTTAAAAATCCTTTATACATAGCAATTGTCATTTAGTTAACTACCTAAGATTTATTGCAAGCTTCTGCCAATGAGTGTGTGACCTCATGCACAGCAAAAGATTGTTAATTCTGAGCAGGTAGAATTATCTCACCTTTTGGGAATGTGCTAATGAAGAAGATGCTCAGCAGTAGCTTTGGTGGCTGGGGTCCATTGGCACGTGATAGCTCAGCCTTCTGCTCTGGGTTTTAGCCCTCGTGACTTCCTGGGCAAGCCAAATTTCAAGCAGTGGGATTGCCATGTGCTGCTCTGGTTTTAGCCTCTTTCACTTTGCATTACAGTAGCAATGAATTATTTATTATTAGTAATCATATTAGTAGGGTTAACCCTTTTGCTGTATATTCTCCCCAGCAGGAAGTCTTTGATCTGCTTCTGAGGCAGAGGTAGTGACAAAGACAGATGGCAATTTGAAATTGTTCCCTTGGTTGACTTTTGACAAAACTGTGACTGCAGAGAAGCAGATTTGTGCGCTTTCTTCCCATCACTTGTACATAATTATACAACTCCCATGCAACTGTCCACAAGTCAACTGTTTCCTAGAGGCACCTGCCCTTCCTCAGTAAAACCCAAAGAGAAATCAGCTTTCTGGTTAAAAATATAGACAGGAGGAAACAATGGCATGCATTTCAGGAACATTTTAGAGGTTGGTTAAAACAAAATACAATAAAAATTGAAAACCCTACAGTGAACACTTGAAAAAAGCAGCCAAAAATATTCAGTGTTTTTGGTCCTTATGCTCTTACATTTGATGGTCTTCTGCATATCCTGTGAAAGAAACCTTGTTCTGAAAGCAGAATTGCAGCTTTTATCACTTAACCATTCCTGATAATAGAGAGAAGCTGGAAATATGAACTCTAACATCTGAAAAAAGACAGCATAAAAATATCCCAACACTTAAACAAAAAAAAACCCTCAAAGTTTCAAATATTATTTTTCCTTCCAGAAAATCCTGTGATTTTTGTAAATTCTTAGGATTAGAATAATGAAATACTTATTTTTAATAAAATTAACTACTTATTTAATAAATTCTTATACAGCATATTTATATGAAGTAACAATATCTCAATCAGCTCAGTAGCAACGCATAGTTCCTGTGCTGTATCCTTTTCAGGAACACAAAAATTAGCAGTAATCAGTATCCTTCCACACAGACCTTCAGGTACTCCAGGTCTGCTGGGAGCTTTGGGTTGCTGCAGCAAAACCTGTTGCTGTGTCTCTGAGCTGCAGAGCCAGTGATTTTATGATTTCCCTCTCCTCAAACAGATCCTCACTCCCTTTTTTCTTTGCTGTTGCTTGTTCTGTGTCTGTGCTTTATAAGCTACACCATATTTAAGAATGCATTGATCCCACTGTGGGTTTTGGGGGTGGAGGGGGGAATGCAGTGGAAGTACTAACAGAAAAATTGCTCTTTCTGTGGTGGCTAGAACAACTGTATTAGACAAAACTGCTTTTTTTTTTTTTAAATTTTTTTTAATCAGCATTTAAAAAGTATTTTCTGATGTGGTAAAATCTGTTATATAGATGGAGTTCAAGAAGGTGGAGGGTATGTGAAAGCACATATTGTAAAAGAAAAACTGGATTGTTTCATAGTTAGGGGTTCTGTACCTAAAATATCCCTACAGATTAAATTTCCAATTTCTTTGTTCTCAGACATTTTGTTCCAGATGGGCAAACTGAGAATGAACAAGGTTTAAGTTGAAGCCTTTATAGAAGCAGCCTGAATACTCTAACTTGCACATTCTGGTCTGTGGGTTTATAGGGGGATAATGCTGCTATAAAAGTCCAAGACAGCCCAGATTTTCTGCCAACCTATTTGTAGTCCTGATCCAGAGAAATCCCCTGAAAACTGTGAATACTGACATCATGTGAGGAAGATATGAACCTCATCCCTAGCCTCAGTTTCCATAGTAGACTTGTCCAGCATCACTCTGGATATTTCCAAAGAATGTCAATTCCATGAAGACTGGTGTCATTCTCCAGTGGAGATTAAAATGGCATTTGTGAGATCTGATGTTCCAGAGGGCAGCTGTGTAGTGCTACAGCAAGAAGGAAACCGGCCTCCAAAAGATACCACTGTATGAAAAAAGCAAGGAAAAGCCCAGTCCTGGAAACAAAACAGAACCAAAAAGTGTGGAAGTCTGGTGAAACAATGATTTGGAGCTGAATAATATTATATCAGTTCTGTATGCTTTTAATAAATAGTTGGAAAGTCTTCCATGAGAAGTTTCTGTTCAGTTTTATCTCAGGGACAGAAGTTGCTCTTTCCCTCTCTAAAGAGCTGAACTTCCTGAGCTGGCACATGTTGGAATTATTTTTTCACTGGCACAGGAAGCTTTTCTCTCTTTTTTTTTTTTTTTTTTTTTGTTTTTTTTTTTTTTTTTTTTTTTTTGTTAGAACACTTCACATTTATGTTCTCACTTCAAACAGCATTGAAGGCATAGGACCGTGCTCCAGAGTCCTCTGAAGATACTGAGATCTGCACACTGACCTCTACGAGTTTTAGAGCACGTTCTTCTTTTATGCTCCTTTTGTTTTAATTAATTGCCACTTATATAACAAGAGTCAAAAATCCAGGGGACTCAACAGACACAAATCCTGCAGTTCAGGATGGAAAAGGAAGGATACTGTGTCCAGCAAAACCAACTTCTGTCTTCCCTGCTACTTGCTGAGTAAGCTTGAGGAGAGTTTTGGAGCCCTGCACTGCCTGGGTGTGACTGAGAGCTCCCTGCCGGGCTCCTGCTGCTCCTGTTAAACCACTATTCATCTACTCCCCAATCTACAGAATAAAGGAACCAGATAATCAATGACACTCTCGTCTGTCCATATTTAAACATTTATGGGAGAGATGTTGACAGATGATCTCACCATCTAAACTCCCTTTGTAGTTGATGGAAGGACAAAGACACTTCTGTCTCATGTTTTTTCTGTATGCATTTGCAAGTAAACAAATGGGTATGCATATATACAAATGTAAAGGTTATTTTAAATGGTGTCATGACAAATCTTGAAGAATAGAATTAGGTGCTCTTTCCTGGCCTTGTTTTTCTTCTCTTTTGTTTTGCCAGCGCAAAGTGAAGTCAGTGGGTTTTGTGCAGCCAGAAGAAGAAATCTTTTGAAACTCCGGCAAAAAATATGTACAGCAGATACAAATAAAATTCGGGGTAGGTGGCACCTCTCTGGGCTTTGTGTGAGTGAATATTCTGTTTACAACCAGCTGTTATATTAAGGATGTAGGAATATCTACAGTTAATATAGCTGAAACTTTGTTTTGGCCACATTAATGCATTGTTCGGTGTTCTGCTTCTCTTCTGGGCTTTTGCATCACTGACTCAAAAGCTGCACTGTTGTTAATGCAGCAAGGCTGTCTTTTTTGTCCTGTGTCCAGTTGATCGACTTTCCCCCTGTGCCTCATCCTGCAGTCTCCCTCCGAGGGAGAGCTGCAACTTGAGAGTCACAGACCCCAAGGACTGCTTGGTTTACTGAGAAGAGACAAAACTGCTGCTGTGTTTGTACAAAACCATTTATCTCAATATAAAATCAGTATCTCGTTCAGCCCTAGAAACTTCTCTGACAAGGCTTAACTGAAGTCTCAGCTCTCCTTCAACATATGTGATTTTGTCCATCGTGAGGGTTGCAAAAACATCTGTCCTGGCACACAGGGATCCCTGTCTGGGATCACAAGGAGAATGATTAAAAACCTGGAAGACAGACATTTCCCAGTCTGAGCTTTCTGCCATGGAAACAGGCACTATAATGCAAACCTGACTGATCTGTTGCAGGGAAAGAAAAAAAAAAAAAAACCCAACCAAAAACCAGAAAATGTCTTTATAGACAGTTGCTGTTCCCTAGTTGTTCCTAAGCCCTTGGAGCCCTCTCACGTTTCATTAATGCAATCAGTCAGTTGTCACTGTAAGCTGGCAAGGCAGGCAGAGATTTGGGGGAGCCCTTGAAGGCAGACAGAAGGAAGTGTTATGTACTTAGGAGATCTGTGTTTGTCTGATAACAGCCTAGGCCAATTTGTAGGCCTGTGGCATATCTACCCAGCACTGAAGTGCCATGAAGGCTTTTCTTATTGTGACCTTGATTGCTTTGGTAGAGTGAGCTCACAGAGAAGGGGAATAGCTTAGGAGCCTCCTGGGCTCAGGGCCCAGCTGGGCCAGAACAAGCAGAACCAACCTGCCTGTTCCTGCAGGATGCTGTGTCTCTGTGGGTGCAGCTGGGTTCTGCTGCTGCCCATGGTGCTCCTCCCCTGCGCAAGGGTGATGGGAGGACCTCTGCATCCCAAAATTTCACTGCACATCTCCTGGTGGCACACCAGTTCTGGCTGAAAGCTAGGAATTCTCTCATCTTCCTCATGAAATCTTCCTGAAAAAGATTTCACCAGTCCTCTCAAAGAAAGAAAATCCATTGGCATAATTAAAAACTACTAATTTAATACAAGTCTTGCATTACAGTAAACCGGCTGTTTTATCCACAAAAAACCTTTATCCCATTACTGATGTGCTCATATCTGTGCTACATTTACATAAAGTTTACTGACAAAGTATTTCCATACTTATGCGTTTCATGGTTGAGCACATCTGTGGAATTGTTTAGGTATCAACAAAACTAATGCAATACAAAGCTCTGATCTCACTGTGGCTTTCTCTCATAATATCTCTGGATATTATGCTTCAGTATTCCTAAAGGTAGGTTTCAGCTCCAGGCTGTTCCCTGCTCTGCTACCTTATGGGGGGAGGACTAACCTGATGAAGACATTTGGGATGTCTTCATTGTGACAATGACATTTAGGTGCCTGGCTGTGTCCTGGTCAGCTCCAGAAAACAGCAAGTCTGCAAACACAAGGTGGGAAACCTGTTGAGCCTTGCAATTGACACATCCTCATGGAGCTTTATCTTCACAGGAATGCAGAATCCCCTTTGCAGAGCTTGCAGGGCACTGTATGAGGATGGCTGGCTGATTGGCATTGATCCTTAATGGGAGATGGGTGTCTCCTTTACCTCTGAAAAGTCTGACTGGAGAAACTTTTCTCTATCTTAGAGGCCAGTTCTTTCATCATATTTTTTCACACTTTCTAGCTCTGTGAGTACATCATGTTCATACATGAGGGAGGAATCTAACTCTGAATGGCCCTGCATGTCATCAGTTTAATGATACTGTTCAGATAAGGAAAGAAATGCTATATGGTGGTGCTTATCCATGCTTGTGACAAAACTGTATCACACCAGCTGTTGTACAAGCTTCCCTGGAAAATTATCTACAAGAGTAGCTTTCATCTTCACAAATGCACACATGAGATTGGTTAGATTAGTGCAAGCCCTCAAAAAAAAAAAAAGTGCTGTGTCATGCAACTAATTACTAGTTTTTAGATCTTCATAGGTGGAGAAGGCACAAATTGATCAGGACAAAGTCACACGTGAACCAGCTGAATTGGGGGATAAAAAAAAAAAAACCAAAATCAGCTGATCAAAGGTGCTTGGGAGCCTCCTGGGCTCAGGACCCTGGGACCAGCCAACATCTACATTAGTAAATTCCAGCTCTGTAAACCAGGGTGTTTGCATGAAAATTGTCAGGTGTTTGAGCTGCCAGACTGTGTTCAGGATATATCTGGAAGAGTTTTAGTTGGCCCAGGCTAAGCAGAGCCAGTGAATGTGGTCATGGCACATTCAGTCCTGTCCCGGGGCACGCAAGCAGTTCAGGCACTGAATTTATTCACCTGTGTGAAGGTACAAATTTCCATGGCCCCTTGGTTCTTAAACATGCCAAAGCCATGGTCTTATGGCCTTCGGCCACTGCTGCACAGCTGGTCGCCTCTCTGGAGAGATAAACCCCCCCTTCTTTACCAGAAGAGCATGGATGGGGCTGGACCGAGAGGCTGTGCAGCCTCCATCAAGACCCAGCTGGGTGAAGCCCTGAGCAAGCTGGTCTGACCACACAGCTGTCCCCACATGGAGCAGGAGGCTGGACTTGGGCTCCTTCCAACCTGAATTATTCTCTGGAATAGGGTTGATCCTCTGTGATCCACTGAGCTACCCCCACCAAAAGACAAAGGCATACTCAGGCCGAGGCAGTGTCAGTGAGGCGATGGCTGTTTTACAGCACCATCCATAAAGAATGGCTATGAATTGATAGGAAATATGGGCAGATTTTAAATGGAAAAAAAACCACACGGAAAAAACAGATTTTAAATTGAAAAAGTATAATAAATATCTCATTTTATGTCAGTGAGTTAATGCTGAGAAGGTAAAAATGAATATCAGATGTTCTTTTTTTTTCCCCCAAAGCCTAGTTAACTTCATAGACAGAGATTATCATAGAAGCAGTTTACGAATAACCTTTTTCAACAACAGGATTTGTGGCTTGCATATCACTGTGGTAACACTATTGCAGATGCTCTTTCAGCAGTTTGGCTTGCACCTATGACCTTCACCCAGCAATTAAAATAGATGTCCTGAGTAGTGTGGTGTTTCAACATGCAGAATTTCCTGGGTAGGCTGCAAATCCTTAAGTACATATTTTTGCAAGTCATTGATGTTTCTGAATCTTTTTACATAACTGTAGTTCTTACTCTCCTTTTTACCTTACGATGTCTCAACATAGTGTATTTTTTAGAAAGCCAAGAGCCAGGTGGAGTTCCCTGGCAAAAATAACAACTGAAAATACTTCTACTCTGTATTCATTCAGTGGCATTGTCTGATACTATTTTACACAGGATTAATGATCTAATGTAGCTTGACATTTTACAAGAACATGAAGCATCAGCCAAAAACTGTCATAAGATGTGACACCAGATCTAGAAAGCACTGTGGAGTGATAACAGGCCAACTAGATGTGTCCATTTCATTGCCCATTGGCAGGCAATGAACGGCAGCCTCTTCGTCCTCCCCTCCACATTCACCATCTGAACCTGTTGTGAATGAGAGACCAAAACTGTGAGTTACCCAGACTGTTTATCAACAGCAGCAAGGGCCAAATTCTGTCCCTTACCCAGCACGAGTCATTATTTATGGATTTAGTAGGAGCTTCTGGACTACTATTGTATTCTAATTAGCCTGGTGTCTTCTGAAAATGGTTGCCACTATTCCCATATTTTGAGACTGTAGTACTGATGAAAGGCAGCAATGCTCCTCTGGAGTGGCTATGTAGTTATTAAGAAGTAGCCTAAATGTAAAAGATAAACCCTGGCAACAAGTTTTAATCACCAGCAGCCTGGGCTAAATATGAAAGATGAGCCTAAAGTTAAAATACCTTCCATTTCATAGGCCATCTGTCTTTCCTTTCCTACCTATTTAAACACTGTTTTGGACAGGCCATTTTTCGGGGGGGGTTTCCATTCAATATGGACAGTTCGCCTCCTTTTCCCAGCTCCTGACCCCACAGTTTCCTGAAGAGATGTGGTGTGACCCAGCTGTGCCAGGGCCCTGGAGATGTCAGGGTCGAGTGGGATGAATTCTGCAGACTTTGATCATGGATTTGCTCTTGTGCAAAATTCACCTGTGACTCTTGCTATTGTGATTCTCTGGTTTTGGTGCAGCTATGTGCTTGAGCACAAATTGATAGGCTACTTGGACCTGATTTTCCTACTTTTCCCCTTTTCCTGTACTAGGAAATTTAAAACTACTTACTTAAATCATAGTATGGAAGGATGCAAATAGAGGTAAGCTGACAATGAAAGCTGACTGGCCCCATCTAGTTATTAAAAAGGAGGAAAAAAGAAGTATCATAATTCAGTATATCTTTTGTTTCTCTTCTACATTGTTTCCATCATACATCATATTTCTTGTTTCTAGTAGCTTTTCAGTAGGAAAAAGGAGATTTGTCTTCATTGACATTAATCTAATTTAATCATAGGAAAACTAGAGTGCTAAGTTAGGCATACACTTGGGATTTCTGTATCAAAACCCCTGTAATAATAAATGCTTTTCCACACAGGGTGGCACACAGGTACAACTCATGTAGGCACCTGATCCTTGTGTCCTTTTAGAACACCTCCTGTATAATTACACCAAGGCACACAGATTTACTTCTTCCCTCACTGAAGTCAGGAGCAAAATCCCTGCTGTCTGTAACAGAGAAGGACCCAGTGCTACTTAAAAGTACATAGAATTTTTTCATCTGGTTTTAGAAAATGCTGGAATAAGCCCCTATTCTCCCCCTGACACACTTAGTTTGAGCTTTCACCACAGACATTTCCCTGCAGCTGATATTCAGTTTAAACTGGTTGTGATGTTCTAAATCTTTATTGCTGATTACACAGAGTAGCCTTGCCAGATGAAGAGGCAAAGGAAATGTGGGTGTCTGGTTTTCAGTCCTTCCTCTCAGTATTAAATTAAATATCTTTCTAGTAAAAGAAGGCTTGACCCAAATGCTGCTGAAATAGGTGGAAAGGCAGCCACTGAGAAGGGTTTCTAGTGAGATCCACCATTCTGAAGACAACTGACTCACAGAGCCATTCCTTCCTGATAGATATTTGCAGCTGGGGCTAATAATCTTTAATGTTCTTTCTAATAAATCTCCTGTCATATGTTTAGTATGTCCAGTGTTAACTTACATTTCAAGCACTAAATATGTTTATCTCTATTGGGAGCTATCAGATGTAAACACATGAAAATGCTTTGACTATTTAACCCTTGCAAACTAAGACAATTCTGTAGAATTCAACTCTCTGGATAGTATTATTTCCCCTTTAGCATCTTTTGGTGGAAAGAAGTTTATAATGGCCTTTAAAAATAGTCTTTATCAGGTTCTCTAAGAGACACCATCAGTCCAGCTCTCTGCTTTTGCTTTTTTTCTTTTTCTTTTTTTTTTTTTTTCCTGGAGCACTTCTAAATATGATATTATATGCCAAAATCACATGTAAATGGGAGTTTTGAACATGTACTACATATTTTACAGTGCAAATTTTCTTTAGAAGTAAATTTCTGAGTAAGTTTTACATTTTGCAGGGTCACTTCCTATATTCCTTTTATCTATGTGTTTATGACACAAGCAAAATCCTACTGCTGACTGAGAGACAGGATATAGGGAAGAGGAGGTGAATATGTCACTAGAATCTGTTCCTCCTCCTCCTCCTCCTCCTCTTCTTCCTCATAACGAGTCACATTTTTCAGAACTGGTGTCAGCTGTGAAAGCAGAATAGGTTTTCTTTCAAAGATTCACTGAAGTTTTGGACAGAGGGAGGGGTTTAATCCTGGCCCTCTCCCAAGCAGGAACACATTCTGAAAGTCGAACTGAGAGTCTCTCTCTGAAAAGTGCGTTAGCATTAGCAAGCACTCTCCTGTCACTGTGGGACACAGCCCTTTAAATCAGCTATTTCATGATGGAATTTTCCTCCCCTTCCTCAGAGGCTGTGAACTGTTCAAGCTAAGTCAAGCAGAGCATTGGCAATGCTCGTAGTCCACTTGGCAGGCAGGCAGCAAATGACTCTCGGCTGGGATTCTGTCCCAGAACAACTATCCCTACTGAAAACCTCAGCTAATAGAGAAGCACCACATCTGTAACCTATACCTTTATTCTGCAGACCTCCTAAAATAAGGACAGATAAATATAGAAACCTGCTGGGGCC
Source organism: Pyrgilauda ruficollis (assembly GCF_017590135.1). NCBI lineage: Eukaryota > Metazoa > Chordata > Aves > Passeriformes > Passeridae > Pyrgilauda > Pyrgilauda ruficollis. The sequence goes on along the minus strand of NW_024529155.1, from coordinate 3,776,269 downwards.
AGCACATGGGGGAAAAAACTTTTATTTGAAGGGGGAAGAACACACAGATGGCAATGTTCTGGGTCTGGGGTAAATCCCAGCCCTGCTGCCAGTCTGCTGTGCAAGCATAGGTGGCATTTGCACCTTGATAGCTTCTCCCAGTTCCTCTGGGAGGGTTACCATAGTGGGGAGGGTATGACACCAGTGTGGCACTTAGGGAAGATATGTCTGTGTCAGTGTTGTCTATTTTGGTTCATTACCACACCTCACTGTTGAGGAGCTCACAACACTAAGAGGGAATCTAGGCACTGGGAGTTTGTTTTCTGAAGACCAGAGTCCTGCTGCTGCCACATCCCTTGTTTGTGGTAGTAGGAAAGTTGCTTCTCCCTCTGGTATCTCCCTCTCCTCTGTTCACTGCCCAGTTAGGTGGAGCAGGGGGGGACACACAACATGCTGCAGCAAGTCTCCACCTCTGTAATCCCATAAAATATCCTACACTCATTTGCAGGAAATGATCTGCTGGGGCAGCTCTGGGCAGCATGTGCTACTCAGGATGGATCACATGCTCAGGCAGTGCTGTTGGATGCAACCAGCTTTACTTATGGAGAGAGCAGATGAGAAACACATTCACTTGAACAGCAAAGCAGCCTGGCCCCTACTCAGGCTACATGCACTGATGGAACAGACCTAACAGAAGGGAAGATCCATGTTTGTCTTTTCATTCTTGTCCTCAACTGCAGCATCAGCCCTCAGATAACTCGACCACAATACCAGTGTCAGTATCAGAAAGTAGCACGAAACCCAGCTGGCCACCCTGCTCTGAAGTATGAACATTTCCATAGCCATTTACAACAGGAAAAGTCACTCCAAGGGACTCCCAAAACTCCCAGTGACTCTGCATCATGCATGAATTGTCTACTTCATCCAGACAAGCGATAGAAAAAAAAAATCTGCATCAGCACGAATACTTGTAACATGAGGATAAGTAATGCTTTCTGCAGGGCGAGTGCATGTGTAGTTCCTTGTGAGCCCTCTGAAACTCCAGAGGGAAGGCACGGCAAAAGTACAGCACATTACCATGTGAAAAACCAGGAGCTGAACAGATAAAATCCTGGAGACAACAGAACCCTGGGTGTGCAGTATGGCAACTCTAATCTGCTAAAGTGAGACTTGGCACTTGCAGAGATAATCACTGGAGCTGTGGCAGGGTTAAATGCTGAATTAATATACATGATAGGTCATCATCCTTTCGTCTTTCCTTCTCGGAGGAAGTAAATAAATCTGTCAGCTTAATCTAGCACATTAACCTTAATCCTACAATTTACTTACTAGGGGATTTGTATAATCTACCCGATAAATAAGGACAGTAATTATTCCTGCTACAGAGGGCTGGCAGAAATATTTGCCATGAAGCTTGAAGCTGGATTTAAAAACCGTTTTGGTTTTATTAGAAACACAAAACTCTGGCCAGGTTTCCTGGAAAATTCCACGGGGCCCAATGCAGGTAGGAGCTAATTTTCTGTATGTGTATGTGTTTGCTTAGCCAAAGTGTAGATCCAGGGTTCACGTGGTCATGAATATGGGGGAGGAAGAACCTCTAGGAATATGTTTGCAGGAGCAAAGGAGGAACAGCCTTGTGCTTCATGGAGGCCCAGCCACTGCATGATCCCACCAAGAAATCTCATGGTGGAGAACAGCAGCATAGCCCCCTGCAGCCCCTATCTGCTAACAGGCCTTGCTGCCTTCTCCACACCTCCCTGGGCACCCATCTGTGGTATCAAAGCTATTCCTTTAACCTCCCTGTTGGGAGATGAACTTAAAACATGGCTTGAATGATCAGAAATCTAATTGAGACAACTAGCAGGGCTGCAGGGGAAAGTCCTGGAGGACTTCAGTGACTCCCTGGAAGAGAAAGTCCTGTTCTTCTCACAGCAATGAGTGATTTTCCATTTCTTCCTGGAATGGAAAAATGCTTTTCAGAGTTTAGCACAGTGCCCTTTGAGGGCTCAGGACATCAAGAGCACCCTTGGCATTCCCTGAAACTCCTGTTTTCCTAGATTATATGGGAAGGGCAAACTCTTCACTCTTTCCTGAACTCTGGATTTCATGGGCATTGACCAGCACCTGCCTCATTACAAATAAAGCCAAGATTAGAAATTGAAAATAAACCAATCCTACTTCCTGAAGAAGTTGTTTTTATTTTTTTTTTAGTATTTCTCATTGCCAAAGGTGTATTGGTAGGTATGAAAGAGACAGAGAAATCAGGTTTTATATCCATGATTATCCCTAAATGCACTCCCACACAAAGCTTGATTTAGGCACTTGGAGTGAAGGGACATTTGGACAATTCCCATTATTGATGTTGCTCCAAGTTCTGCACTGAACACAAACGTGGAGGGCTCCTGGCTGCCCACGTCCGTCCGTCCCCATCTGCTCTGATGGCAGGGTGCCCATGCAGACACTGCCTGGACTCTGCTCCCAGGACACAGGTATTCTGCAGCAGGGGGGTCACTGAGGCCACACTTTGAACACTGTTAACACCATCTCTTCAGCAGGACAACCTTCCTGATGGGTAATTAATTGAGTTTCTTGCAGCATCTGTCAGCTGTTTGCAACACGCTGCTTTGCCTGACTAAGCAGCCACGATGACACTGCTCCTGTTTCCTCCGGGGTGTCAGGGTGGGGATTTGGCTGTATACAAGATGGTTATGTAGGAACAAGGCTTTTGAGTGCTCAGTTCTCATACCTACATGTGAGGCAGATAATAAGGGGCAGCAGCTTTGAGCTGGCTTTTACAGAGACAGGGCACCCAGCCTAGCTCAACTTGGAATTGAAGAAATCTTAGCACAGAACAGAATCAAAAAGGTTTAAAGATCTAAATTCATTCCCAGTAAGGAAATTGTTGCAGCTGTTTCCAAAAGTGCATGCAGCAGGGGAATCTTTTGAGGGACTGTGGCAGTGTGTAGGGGGCTGTTTTAGTGGGTTGTCCCATTTCACCCTGTTCCAAAGGGGTTCTTTTAGGAGGGGTCTCCTAACCCTCCTCTGCTCACCATGGCTTCACATACTTCTATGAGTAATTTGGTAACTCTCACACACAGTCTACTACATCTAGAAATGAGGCATCAATGCTTTTAATAACAACTCCTCAGAGTGCATACTATTTTTACTGGTTATTTAAATACTTCAGTAGCTTCCTCAGCACTTACAGCACCTCACAGACATTTTCTAATCACACCATGGAAAGAACCCCAAGCCCAGATCCTGGAGTGCTCTCTGAAGCACAGAAGAGGGATAGCTGTCTTTGGATGGGCGGGAAGCTGCCTTTAACACTGCTCTGAGGCACCTATTACGTGTATCTTTTTTGACGCACACCCAACTTTGTTACTCCAGCTAATTCAGAAGCCCTTTCAGGACTGTTTCTATAGCTACTTACACCTCTAAGAGGCTCGAGCAGAGGGCTGGGACTTGGCTCTTCTTCACAACTGAATACCCATGAGGCACACGAGGTTTTTGCCTCCACCTCCACTCGTCCTGCCACATCAGAGCAGCTGCCTCAGCCATGCTGGGAGCCAAGGGCACTGGATGCCCTGAACAGGCACACTGAGGCCTCCAGCTGTGCAAACCCCACCCTCTGCTCCAGGAGCCCTGTTTAGGCTCAGCTTGAGGCCTTTATTTCTCTCATAATATTGCTCTCAAACCCACTGTGCTGGCTTTCTGCTCTGGCTCCTGCTGCCCCAGTTTCCTGAGTGACCTTCCTGTGTGGACCCTAAAGCTGTGCTTCAGGTACCTCTGTGCCCAGGCCTGCCTCTGATCATTTTTCCTGCCTGGAGAAGTTGTTATAGGTAGCTTTGTTTCCTGCAGTTGCTGATGGTGCTCTCTGGAGCCCTGGCCAGCTCATCATCTCTCCTGGCCTGGGATTCTGGGTGGCAATGGGCAGTGCCCAACGCTGCTCCCTGCCCAAGGATGGCAGTGCTGGGGTCACCCTCAGCAAGTGACTTGCTTCCCCAGGAGTCCTGCTGTGGCCAGAACCCGGGCTTCTGTCACTCATGTTTCTAAGGACAGCAGGACAGTGTGGAGGTGTTCTGTGTTTGGGTTTTTTTGGGGTGGAATGAGACACGTGACACCCTTTTGTTTCTTGCAGGGAAGAGAGAAGAGTGTTTCTTGTTAATCGTGTCAATAGACAATCACAGTTTGTGGAGAGGCACAACAGAAGAAAAGGACATCATTCAGCACCTTCTATGATTTATGGACTGTTTCTGAATGAACTATTTAACAATAGCATTTGTTCCTATAAAACCCTTTAAGTACAGATGGCTGATTTACTTCCCTGATGTTCCCATCAGGATGCAGACCCGAGCCGTGCGTGGCAGGGGGATCATGGTTCCTGCTGGCTGGCTGAAGTCGCCAGTGCTTTGGCCTCTTGCTGCCACCTGAGGCACATGGCAGCCACGGAACCACTGTAGCAGGCACAGGGCCTGCAAGGCCTCCCTGGCAGTCAGCAGCCTGGGACATGCCTGGTCATGGTGACTGGGCCTCAGAAGCCCCTTTCCCACCTTTCAGACCCTTGTTTATCTCTCTGTAAGACCTTCCCTTTGACCCTTACTACTGGACAATTTCTAAAACCCCTGCACCCTACATAAAGAGCTACTTTTGCCCAGTTTGTCGGAGGAGCTGTCCCTGAGACCTTAGCAGAGGATCAATAAAGGATCACACACCTCTGTGGAACCTCACACAGCGCTTCTCCTCTCCCTCCCCGTGTCTGCTGAAGGCACCTAGCGAGCTAAAGAGCTAAAATCTCTCAATGAGCTGATAATCACTAAAAGAGCTAATCCCTTCAGAGCTGAGCTTGCTAAGGTTGCCAGCCGGGGACACCCCAAAACCCGGCCGAGGCCCGCCTTAAACCACCTGTGAGCTCGTAGTGCTGAGCTGCGTGTCCTGCTTCAACACAGCCCTGTCAAAAGTCACTTTGAATTGTTAGCAGGAAGGGGACCAGGACAGGGGGAGCCCAGCCCGAGTTCAGGCACGGCGTTGGAGGGCCCAGCAGTGCTCTGGGTGTGCTGAGCAGCTCACGCCCCGTCAGTGACACGGGGCAGCCCAGAGCCTGTAAGGACTGTGCACAGCATCAGCTCCAGCCAAGCCAGGGGGGTTGGGGGTGAGGAGACCTCTTTTGCCTTTCCCTGCACAAACCCTGTGAAACTGGAGCTGCAGAGCCCTCAGTCAATAACTTGCTGTCACAGATGTTTGAGAAAAGGGGGAAAATGACTGGGTTTAATTATCATCAACTGATTTCCTAATTACAATTAGGTGAGAGGGCCACCAGCAATTACTCCCTTGATCTCCTCAATGGGTGAAGAGAGAATGACCAGATATGGAATCACAGAATCATTTAGGTTAGTAAAGACCTCCAAGGTCATCGAGTCCAGCCTGTGACTGATTCCCACCTTGTCAACCAGACCAGAGCACTGAGTGCTTGGACACCTCCAGGAATGGGGACTTCACCACCTCCCTGGACAGCCCCTTCTAATGCCTGACCATCCTTTCAGTGAAGAAATTCTTCCTTCTGTCCAACTGAACCTCCCCTGGCACAGCTTGAGGCTGTGTCCTCTTGCCCTGTCAGATCACTTCAAACCAGGTGTAACTTCTGCCTTCTTGTCAGAAGTGCCCTGTGCCGTGTCTTGCCCCATCAGGACTGTCCCTGTCTCAAAGATGAGCTGCAGGAAGATGGTTGTGGCTGTGTGAAGGCACCTATAAAGGATCAGAGACACATATTTTGGTACCATGTCCATGTAGGTTGCCTCTGTTGATGTGATTAAGTCTGAACAGCAGCAGCTCAGGGGGTGCCAGGGGATGTGATGGAGAGGCTGTTTCACAGGTGAAACAATCTAATGGAATTCTGAAGCCAGATATGAAAAGTACCAAAAAGCCAACTTGACTTTTAGAAAAAAAAGGTTGGCTATTATTGCAGTGCCCTGAAGCTTTTGACACAAAGGGAAGTGCAAGTGACAAGTTCCATAATGAATTGGGCCAGGGAGGCTGCCAGGGCATTGTAATTAATCCTTAGAAATGGACAGTGATTGCGGTGAGCCTCTGGAGTTATTGCAGCTGGAGTTTTCTGTGCCTCTGCTGGCAGGTTAAAGACAGTGATATCTCCATTTCACTGTGCTCATGAATTTGGTGCCAGAGGAGCAAGATAAAATCAGTTGTGAAATGCTACTTTGGCTACTACCAGGGGTTTCACTGCAAGAGAACAGTTTCTTTTTACTTTGTTATTACTCTGTTATTAGTGGTGAAGAGAAAAATTAGCAGATATGTTTTGCTGTTTTTCATTGTGGTGATTGCAGACCTTTTTTAACCTGTGTTTCTGATGGACTTTACCAAACCTGCATATTGTGATTTGGGGCTGAGGTGGGCAGAGTCACATGTTCAATACTTGGAAAAAGTGGATTCTTAATACCCAGGTAGAAAGGGTTTCTGTTAGTGTCATTGTGCTGGTATTTAAGTAATTCTTATTGAGGAGTTAAAGTATTGTAGCACTGGGGGATGGGAGAAGTGTTGGGTTTGACATACACAGACCACTAAAAAGCCAGTATGGAATGACTTCTTTTGATGTTTTGGATGTTTTGAATTGCAAGACATAGGAAAGATTATGCACCAGTTTTAAGAAACATGTGTTCAAAAGCCCTAAAGACTTAACATAAATGATGTGACAGTGTTTTTAAGATACTTTTAAGTCATGCACTTGTATGGTTTGTTTGCATTCATTTTGAAAGTGAGCTGGTGTATTTGGAAGGGGAACAAGCAGCATAGATTATTTTTTTATATATTCTTTACATTGTTCCCTGAAGGGAAAAGACTTTTCTTTCAGACTTTCATTCTTCTCAACTTGAGCAATGTGAGCATGACAAATTAACCAGCCTGGAATCTGGTAAGAGTGCAATACAGCTGGCTTTCTTAACTCCCTATGATCTTGAAAACATAATACTTAATTGACAAGAGATTGTTGCTCTGGCCTAGAGAAGGCCTTATTGATACTTTATTTATAGTAAGGACAGACTCGTAGCCTACAGCTCTGTCCTTGAGGCTTGTCTGTCCCTGAGATATCAAACTTACCTAAGGCAACTACTCTTTCTAAATTTGATTAATCAAAGCAGTTCTTGAGGCGTATTTACGTCTGAGACCTCACTTACCTGACCAAGTAAACAATGCCACGTGTCCCTTCCCCCCTGGCAAAGGAGGGGAATAGCCTATTGCTGTGTTACAACCTCTCGAGCTCCTTCCTGGGGCATGGAACATTGCACAGATTTTCCTCCTAGGAAATCTTTTCCTTTCTTCTTTTACTGCACAGGTGGAGGTGGGATCTGTGCAGTAACCACAGCTCCCTCTTCCTGATGGAGCTCCAGCCTCTCCATGTTTGACCCCCATGTCTTCCTCTTTGTTGTGGGCTGAATAAATCTGAAGCTTTGGTTTCAATGGACTAATCTTCTTAAATTGCATACTTTAAAAAAAGCCTTTTAAAAGAGAGGTTCTTTTTTCTGGTTTTGCATAAGATGCTGCAGAGTAACACCCTGATTTAGGATATTGTTGCTGTTTTATTTCATTATAAATGCCTAGATTCCTCAGAAGGGGAAGGGGGTAAAAGGAAGTTAATTGTATTTATAGTACTTTGAGATATGTGGTCTGTTTAGTTCAAATCCCATAGTCTAAAAGCAGAGGTGTCCATGCAGAGGCATGGCTAAATTGCAGCAGGAAAAATGCCTGTAGATCTTTATGTGAAAAGGCAGCATTTTCATTTAAACTGTGGAAAATCCTTTCTATTTGGGTCATATTTCTGGGTGCATATATTTTACTTTTCCCTTGCTTATTGTAGTGTTCAAATATTTCTCCATAAAATATATTTTACACACTTTTTTTAACATAAAACATTTTACTACACTATGTTGCTTAGGTAAGGAAGTTACCTGTGCAGTTCTTGTCCATGCAGTCTCACCAGTCCTAGAAAGGAAAATCCCTCCCATATTAGAGCCTGGATTAGTTAAAAATGTGATTAGAAGTCATCCAAGCAACTGTTGACAGTAAATCTGGCTTGCTGTCTTGAGCTCTTCATAAGAAAATTGGCTTGGAGATGATGCCACTGAATTTCTTATATAATAAACTCCATTCCCTCCTCTTTAGGAGAGTTATTTGAAGTAGCCTTTCATTTAAGGCTGTATGCCTAGTGCCTGGTTTTTCTCTCGTTCCCCTTAGCTCACAGATAGCTGCTGACCATCCTGTATCCACATTCATCCTGCAGCTTTGCTGAAACTTTAATATATGAATAAAGTGCCATACTGGAGTGTCATGTATGACAGCTGTCTTTGTGAGGAAGTTGTGAAGCACCTTGTTACAGCAGAGTGTATTTCACCTGAAAAGCCTCCTGCAAAGTGATTCCCACTCAACTGCTCAAGTTCTCTGTGCTTGTAGCTCACTCAGTTTGCTGTCAAACAAGCAGAGGGAGATGTGCTTGCTGTAGGAAGGCAGCAGCCTTTAGGTCCTTTCAAGATAAATCTTAATGGTGGTGGATTTTTTTTATTGACATCATCCACAGAGAACTTAAATTCTTTCAGAACTTGGGAGGCCCTGACCAACTTTAAGGTCAATACAATGTAAAAACAGAACTGGTAGTATAGAAGGAAACAAAGGTCTCCATTTCTCAGCAAACTTTAATTGTGCAATAAGTTGCCTTCAAGAATCCTTGCAGAATGGAAGTGTCATGGTAGAAGAATGCTGTAAATAATGAGTGGGGTTTTTTTTTTCTTTTTCAGATCTAGGCTATAGTTCAGTGTACAGACTTTATTCACACCTCAGGGAACAGTGCAGCAGCTAGAACATGGATGTTACTTCTGAAGTAAAGGAATAATGCTGGGAAGACTCACCTCTTCAATTTCTGTGGGTAGCAAGTGCAGTTGGATTGGTTTAGCATTAGTGTAACTACACAGGATTTCCTGTCTAAGCAGTATTAGATGGCAAACACATCTAAATTCCTCAGTCACAGACACACTCAATTAGTATGGATCAAAGCAAACCACTTTCTTAATACTTTTCCCCTCCCTGTCCTAATTACCCCAAAGTGCAGCGCTGGGCATGTCAGGTGGCAACTTTACTGTGCATGTGAGGAAAGCTAAGGGCAGTCTTGGTTGTTTTGCACAAAAGTTTATTTGGTAGCATGGCATCAAACTGCAAAGTTTCATGGAATAAATAACCTTGCTGAGTGTGTTGTGGTTCAGCTGGGAGTTTCTGAGTTCCAGGCATGAGCAGTTTGGGGTGATCTGACTGCCAGGGTCCCTTAATCACCTGTATCCCCTGTCACTCTGGGTTCATCAGCCTGACCTGACAGTGGGCCAGAGTGAAAGTGCATCTGACTCAGGTGTGAGCACTTTATCACTTTTCTATGGAATTAGGCAGGCAGCAGAATGTGGAGGCTGTGCCACCTCTTGCTTTTGAGCAGCTCCATGCTGGCTGCAGGACAGCAGGTACCAGACCCCATGTAAGAGCAGGAGTGCTCTGAGCAGGTAACTTCTCTGGCAGCCAAGGCTGAGTTGATATGTCAACATTTTGGGAACAAATTTGAGCTGCAAAGACCTTCATAGCAGAAAAATTCATTATGTTGTGTAGGCTGTGGCAACTTTTTATTTGACAAAAGGAGCCCAAAGCCAGAATGGTTTTATTGTCAGGTCCTGGTCCTGGTCCTGGGGCAGTGAGTAGATAGGTAAACTGAGCCTTGATCTCCCATAGCTACCACCTGGAAAATTCCTGTGAATCCTCCTTTACTAGGCCTCTCCTGGTCACCAGTGCTCAGGCACCAGCAGAGATTCTTTCTGTAGAAAGTCAAAATTGTAACTTGGTCTTGAGCCATTTACGTCTGTTTAAGGAAGTACAAGTTCCACCAGAGCTGAGTCTTGGTGGTTCACAACAGAGCTTTATCCTGGAGTAGGGAGCGAGATCCAAGTATCCCACACTGTGCACAAATACATAACTCTGTCTTTTCTGGTAGATCCTTTTGGCAAGAACAGAAGTGGAAAACAGACTTTAATTTTCAAAGGAGGTCTTCTCACAAGGAATTTTTAATGCAATTTTTTTTTCTCTAGATTTGTCTGAGCTTTTCTAGGGAAGATGCTCATTGACTAGATCAGTGAATAATTCACTCTCAACATTTGGCCAGAAGCTATGGGAATTTGTATAATATTATTATGTTAGACTTATCACACTCTCATTTTTTTCCCACTGCTTCCAGGAGGAAGGTTTCCAATCAATAAAGTATGAGCTAGTAAGTTTACAAATCAGGATTCATGCTGTGCTGTGCTACCATATGTTTGTTCCCATAGTTCCAAACATAGTATGACTATCCAATATATTTATGTTACTGTGGACTAAAGACCCAAACAGCAAAACAGGGAAGTGTTTTAATAGAAAACCAAGATTTAATAAAAATTCTCCCTTCCTGCCTCCTAGATTTCTAGTCCTGCATGTGCAGCCCACATAAGAGAACAGGAAGGCTTTTTTATGGGTATGATTCAGATTTTCATGGACTCAGAACCAGATATATATTTCAGGTATACTCAATGATTCTGACGTATTCAAATCCAGGTTTGCCTTGTGGTAGTTTTTTCTATTTTTTTTTTTTTTTTCAAATGGTGCTTGAAACTTAAATTGGTGCTAGTGGCTACAGAGATTTAGATTTTTGTTTTCAGATTTTCAGAAAATGAGCATCCATTTTTTCTAGTAAGAAACCTTCTTAATCTGAATCCTTTGTATATGCATTTTTTATGAAATCTCTTCTTATCAAAATATTCCAAAATAAAAAGTGAAAGAACATTTATTTAGAAGAGTAAGGACTGAGTTTTAGAAATCAAAGATAGAAGTTGGCACCAAGAGTTCATAATATTTTGGGATTTCTCCCTGAATACATTTATATTCTAATAATACTGCATTTAGGTTTTATTTCAAGTTTTGTCCTTTTTTTTCCCCTTATTGTTGGAGAGAAGCCCCTAAAAGTTAAAGAAGGAGCATGCCAAATAGTAAAAACCACTCTGAGCAGAACCTCTGTGATTTTTTGTGCCAAAAAGCCCATTACAGCTCTGGAATTTGTGGTGAAATAACAGTTTATGCTGCACTATTCTCATGCAGCTACTAAAATTCTTGTTCATTTTAAGAGCTTAGCACCTGCTCCACCTTCCATGAGCTTCCAAGATGGTTTGCCAGACATGTCTGCTCAAGCAGAAGCAAGGATGGACTGAACTGACTGGAGTTCGAAGCCTTCATGAAATACCTTTTCTGTCATTCTCCCTGTATAAATTGCTTGTCAAACAACTCCAGGTTTGTGGCAACTTGTGCTGTGTTTGTGCAGCTGGACAGATCACCACGTCAAAGACAGGAGGGGGAAGGACCAAGGAGGTTCCAAGTTAACTAAGAGCAGTTCTTGTGGACATAGATGTATAAAGCTGGGCTCCCACACTGGTTTTGATCAGATTTGGTGAATACCTGCTGAGTTTATCAAAAGTTGTCATTATTTAGTATATTTGAAAAATATGCCTATGCTTTGATGTTGATGGTGTATTTACTATGAAAAGCTGGGTCTGTATTACTGCCCTTCCCTGGAAGGTGTCAGCGTTAAAAACAGGCTCAGGCTGCTGAAAGGAGCTCTGAGGCTCCCTGGAAACCAGGCTGTGCTCCTGCTTTTGTGCACATGTGAAGTGTGGAGCATGGAATGCAGTGCCAAGCTGGATTATAGACACCTTGCAAAGAGGGGGCAGGAATTAAGTCACCTGTTTGATCCCACATATATCAGAGGTGAATATCTGTGAGGGGGTGTCCCATACACATCATTAACAGCATATTGCTGTCACTGATTTTATTCAGTCTCCTGTCCAGTGCCAGATGAAATAAAATGGAAGTGGAATGGTTTGCAGCTGGAAGATGGATGTACCCAGGGAGGTGGTGCCCCAGCAGCAGTCCCTGTGATGGGATGTGGGTGTTTTGGGGTGTATGGCACTGACATTTGCCAGTGTGAATTCACATTTGTCTTGACAACTATCAACCAACTGCACAAGGTGTCTCGACATTGTTTTCTTGGGGAAAAAAAATAAGGGTATAGAGGAGTGTAAGGTAGAGGAACTTAACTGGCTAAAATACAGAATAAGCTAATGAGTCATAGCAGTGATTTAAACAATGTACCAGTACTTCTGGGAAAAGAACAGAAGGCCTTAAATAGTCATTGGAAAAGCTGAGGTTGGAAAATACCCAGTAATATAAACATATTGCTCCTATGAATCTGAAGACATGACACCTTTCAAACTTGGTAGCTCAAGGTGGATGCTTAATTTAGCCTCAATTTAGGAATAAGAATTGCTGATCAAATGCAGGGGAAAAAATACTGTCATTAAAAAGATGTCAGGATTTTTATTTTAAGCAGACTTTGGTAGAAGGGGATGAACAAAGCTGTTTTGTTCTGATGGGTATTTCTTGAAATAAAATGTAGGTGGCAATCAGGTAATGCATCCTAAGGGATGGTGGCATCATGACTTGCTTTTGGAAATTGTGAAGTGTCAGTGAATTCAGCTTAAAGATTGGAATTTCCAGTTTGTTCAAAATGAATAAATGAATCCTCATTAACCCAATGCCATCTTAATAACAAATCTTAAACCAGGAGAGGTAATTGCTTCTATTAGTTCAGATGTGTTCTCCCCCTGCTCAAGAAAACTTCTCTGCAGACACCCACAATGGTGCACACAGACTGCTGCAAAGTGAAGTATTTCTCAAAAGGAGGGTGACACAGAAGTGACCCTCCATTCCCACTGCTGTCCTGGCTGCCTTAGGGAAGACTGTGGAGGTTGTGCTGTCATGAACTGGGGTATGAGCAGTTTGAGAAGAGTACAAAATTCACTGGCTAGTTGAATAGTTATGAGAATTATTTACTGGGATGGTGGAGTCTCTTTTTTTTTTCTCTGTTGCAAATGGGATATTTCTATGCTGACACTCATTCCAGCCCAGGCCCATCTTAAGGATTCTTGGTAAAATGGACAGTTAAAAGCTTTTATTCATGCTATGGGATTAATAATGTCTGTACTTGACCATGTGTGCTGTAATTCTTTTAATAGCTTCATTCCATTATCAACTATTTATTAAAAAGATTTCACCACAGATATGGGCTTTATGGAGATTACTGTGCACTATACTTAATTACCAGATGTTCAGTATGTTTACAGTATATCTGGTATTCAAGTAAACTTCTCCGTGTGAAAACCATCTAAAATGAACAGTTAAAATACCTCTGTAAAGCTCTGTATTATAATAACTGGAAATGGAAATTCCAGCTGGGCAGTGTTATGAAACTAAAACTACAAATTTTCAGTCCTACTCTAAAACAACACTATTAAACTCCAGTATAAATGTGTTTCGCTGTCTGAATTTACCTTATGCATTCATTCCATCAGATAAAACATCACCCATGTGTTTTTCATATTCTTTTAGTTAGTTTATTGGTTTCTTTCATCAAAACTATACAAACTCAACTGTACGCTCAACTTTGAAATCAAACTTCAGAGTTTTATGGTTAGGAAGTTCTAAAATTAAGACATGCTAAAGTCCAGGACAAGTGCTTTGCATTGTCTCACTGCAATCATGTAGCTTTCTTAAAATTCTGTTTTCCAGGCAGTTTTTTATTACTCATTAACTCTGATCTCTTTAAATCTACCCCTTTTGGAAACATATAACTAGCAAAGTTATGTCAGCGTAAGGCCAGTCTGATATAAGCTCAACTCACCACCTTCAAAGCAGAAACACTTCTCGTGTCTCAAGAAGTTGGCTGATCCAGAATCTTTCTGATTGTGAGTCTACTTTAAATCCTATTTTACATCACTCTGTACTGGGCTGATATTGTTTTTCCACTTAAATAATCCTTCTCCTTTCCTATTATTGATTTTGGGCAATTGTAGTATTTTAGACTCCCTGTTGAGTCTTATTTAATCCTAAGCTAAGTAAATCAAGCTGTTTTCCAGTCTTTCTATTTCTCTGGTAACATGTTTTCTGGTTTTCATCTTTCTACGACCAAAACAGCACACAGATATTCTCATGCACAAAGTCTCATGAGTACCCTTGTAATAAATTTCATAATTCTTTTTCAGGGAAACATTAATGAATTTCAATACATCTTTCCATAGCTGCATCATATCAGCAATTCATAGTCAACTTGTGGTCAATTAAAGAAACCAGATGACTCTGTCCTCCTCACTTCTACCTTAAGAACCCCTTGTTCAAATCCAAAATACTTATCCCCACACTCTCTGTAGATGATAACACTCTATATTTCACTGTATTTTCACTGCACATACCTTTGATTTCTCCCCTCCCAAACGTGCTGCTGTGTCACACTGTTGTAACATTAAATTAAGTCTTTCTGCAATTGCCTTTCTGTTACACTTGTTACACTACTTACCAAAGCCAGCTCTGAAGTTCCAGTGATTTCATGGCAAACAGTCTTGTGCTAACTGAAATATCTACAGTGCTGGTGCTTTCCTCCTGTTTTTATCTGCTGCAGAAAGAGCTGGAATGACCCAATTATTAATACAACCTAACTCTATAATAACAATACTATGTATGACTGCTGTCATTCATCTTTGTGTTTCTGTCTCTGGGTGCTCCTGGCAAGAACAGAGAGATCCATCCTGCTGCTTCAGTGAAACTTTTCAGTCTGAACCTCAACTGGTTTGCTTTTAAACTTCCTCCAAACCCAACACACGAGCAGTGACTGGTGCTATCTAACACCTCTTTACTTAATTTCTGTAAACTTAGGCCTGGATCTGCTCTCAGTGGCACAAAGGGAAGTTTTATTGTTGACATTAAAGAGAATGGAAGCAGGACCCAGGTGAGCTCTGACCCATGACTGATACCTCAACACAATCCCTTCAGCCCCAGGTCTGATTAGTGCTTCAAGAGCTGCATGATAAGGACATGAGGGTGAGATTTCATCCTCTTCCTGTTGGCTTCTCATCCACAGAACAGTCTTCTTCTCTTGCCACACTTTATTAAAAGGGATAGCACCCTAGACAGAGCATCTAAATGGATTATCACACAGCAAATGCAATTACCTGTTTCTCAGCATATTGCCATTATTTGCAAGTGCTGGTGCATGATAGGTTTGATCCCTGTGTTGAGTATCCTCCACTGTGATGGCTACAAATTTCAAAGGTCTCAAATCATCTGACATAAAAAATGATAAATCAAGGTATAGAGGCTCAGCTAAATTCTTAGTAGCTGGTGTTTCAAATGTTTTAGCTTAAGGACTTAATTGCTTTGCAATGGATGTGGAAGCACTGTAACCATGCTTTGAAGGAATTATTTGTCCATATCCCAGTAGGATAACTTTTGATTGTACATGATTTGTACCAGAATAATTATATCAGTAGTGATGCAATAAAGAAGACCAAAAGTACTATGCACTCCCACCAAAGCTGTTCCATTCAGTTCTTGCCACTAATAAGTGCTTGAGGCTAACTTGGGACTTCAGTCTTTTGAAGCAACAGAATCCAAAGTTTTCACTACCCTTTTTTATAATGAAAATGGTGGATCTCATACTCACAGAATTGTTCCTCTAAACTCTGGGGTGTCAGTGATATTTTTGCCCAACGTCCGGGAGAAATGATGCATCTGACTCCATGATATCAGAAGGCTAATTAATTATTTTATTATGCTATATTATTCTCTGCTATATTACACTACATATAAACGGAATCTGCACAAGCAGCCAGCTCAACTCAACTCCCAGAATCTCGTGACTGTCTGCTGACTGACAGTCTGGACACGCTCTTGGCCCTGACAGGCCGAGGAAACAAAACCTCATCACTTTGGGTAAACAATCTCCACATTGCATTCTAGTTTGGTACAACACAGGAGCAGCAAATGAGATAAGAATTGTTTTGATCATTCTTTTCTCTGCTTCTCTCACTGCTTCTCTCAGGTTCAGAGAACATGAATCCAACACTGGGACACTGTTTAACCCCAGTTTAAAGGATGGTGCAAGATGTCAAAGACAGGGGACAGTATTGTGGTTATCAGCATTTGTACTTATTCTGTCGGCAGAACTCAGGTTCTATCCCAACAGAACAAAAAAGCCATTTCTACTTCTGAACTATAATATTTTGAGTTATTTTTCATATTAGTGTTGGCAATGCCAATAAGCACTGTATGGAGAAAATTAATTGCATTTTAAATTAACAAATAAAAGCATTCTAATGCATATGTTTTGGAGAGAGTGAAAAATTCAAGATGAGGCTCAAGAAAACTCAGGGGGGGGAAAAAAATGTTCCACAATGGCTTTTTGTTTGTTTTCTGGAAAACCTCTGTATTCCAAGCTATTTTGAGGATTGCTTAATGTCTAGGATTGGCAAGTGTTGTTTGTGAAAGGATGCAGGTGAGCTGCTTGCTGTTGAGAAATGAAGTAGTGTGCTTCTCCTGACAGAGGGGCCAGGCAGGGTGGTGTGGGTATGAAATTATTGGTTTACTGGCAGGAGCAGTAAGGAGAAGTAGTGTTTTGAGAAGTTAGCCAGGATCTTATGAGAAACTTGGAAGCCCTTGTGGAGAGGAGGGATGGAGACTCATGTACATGCTGGAGGAGGTGAAGAGGAAGAAGTAAACTAGAGAGCATGACAAGGCACAAAAGGAAAATGGGAAGGGGAGGAAATTGTGAAGGGGAGCTGTCAGGAGATGTGTGGCTGAGGGGAGAAGAGCATAAGAGAAATGAACTGGGCAGCTGCTGATTGAGACTGACCAGGCAGGGGGAAGGCAAACAGCAATACCCAACCCTCAGCCCTGAAAGGCTGAAGTGCAGGAGAGTTATATTCACCCAAGTTATGGCAGCCAGCTGTGTGAATTGATGTGTCACAGAAACACCTTGGGGTTTGTCTTGTAAAATCCCTCTTTGCAGCACTCTGCACACTGTGAAACTTTTTACACAGGGCAGGAGCTTTTCAAACCTCTGTAACTGGTTCACCTGGAAAGAGACCCCTCTGGGAGGCACCGTCCTCCTTGCCTCACTGAGAAACAGTGTGAGACTTGCCCAGCTCTGAACAGGCTGAGGGTGCTGTGGTGACTCAAGTGACACCCAAAGCCAAGCTCCAAGTGGCACAAATAGCAGCAGAACAGGCCCTGGAGTGTTTTAGACTTCACAAACTGTGAGAGCTCTGACAGTTCTCTCCAAGGGTAATTCAGCCTTTGGTTTCCTTCCAAACTGTCAAGTCTGCACTTGTATCTACAACTCTTTTTTTCCAAGGCTTACAGTGGGGTATTTGAGTTGTAAGCCGCATGGAATAGCAGTTCTTGTGCCTCAGTGGTGCCTTGTGGCTAGTTTTTTCCTACCTGTATCTCTTCTTTTGTCTTAGTGTGCTCTGGTTGTCACTGTGAAGATCTGAGGCTTCAGCTGTGCTGATGTGGCCTCTAAGAGGAACCATGCAGGTTTTGGTTCAGGTTTATCAGCACGTGCTTTAACTCAGCTGGATATATGAACATGCTTACCTTGTCATGTCATGGTTCACTGTCCTTCAGCCCTCACTCAGCACCAGAGTGTCTAGGAACAAGATTGTCCATTTCTACTCTGCTCCAATTTGCAGCCTCTTTTCAGCACAGTATAGGGGCAAACTGACCTGAGTCATACTTGTCTCTTTTGGCCTTTTTCCACCACTGCTGAGTGTGAAGGAGCAGTGAGAGCAGAAGACAGCCTGCACTGGTGTATATGCAGAACACCAGCCTTTTCCTAGATTTCCCCCATTTGCTTTCCACAAAGAAAATCTTATTTTTTTCATCACTATTTCAGTCCTTTGGAAAAACATGCAAACAAGAATAGGGGCTGGATTGTATTTGCTGATGGTTTGGTGGGGTTTTTCTTTTGTCCTCTTCCTGTGTTTCAAAGCACTGGCTCTCCAGGACAGTGTATTTAGGAGTTTTATACTCAAAGCTGACCTCTGTAGTGCCACCTCTGCTTGCCTGTCAATCGGGTGACAGAGGTATTTCTGTTCTGTGCTCAATGTAATGGGGCTCAGCCAGTGCAGAGCTGCCTCTGCCATGGCAGAGAACATGATGTTTTGTTCGGAGTTTCCCATTAAATGTCTACAGCTGAAGCCCTGCCTTACATTTGCAAAAACATTGAAAAAGTGATATCTCGCACTTATTGCTTTATTTCCTGTCAAGTACCTCACATACTAACTTAAAAAAAAAAAAAAAAAAAAAAAAAAAAAAAAAAAAAAAAAAGACCAGTGTTTGAGGGTAGAAATTATAGGTATAAAACCTGTAAAAATGGAAAAACTGCCTTTGGCTCCTGCAGTTAGGCTCTTGCATCAAAAATGTGGTAACAATTAGGAACAACTGCCCTCTGCCACTTTACAGTTCTTCTATTCAAGAGGACATCTCAAACTACTGTCTAACAAATTTCAGTCTAATACTAGTCTCATTTAAAATGTTATTGAATTATACTGAGCTTTAAAAAGCCTTCAGGATCCAGGTTTTTTCTTGGATTTAGATACTAACAAACCCTATTTGTATTTTTTCCCTGTAGGCTGGAAAGAACAAAGCTTCCAGTTTCCTTGACAGGCTTGCATATTGAGCAACTCAGTTATTTACATGAAGACATTTCTCCAAAAGGAAATTGTATAAGCTCTGGAACTACTTTTCCACCCTATGTACAACAAATCTTCCAATTATTCAGTAACATAAAGGTGTTATTCCTATAGGAATACCAAGTGCCCGTGGTCTAATAAAGTGTAGCAAATAAATCTGATTTATCCAGTGACACAGTTTTTCAAAATATTTTCCTTTTTGTTTTATAAGGCAAGATGAAAGAAAACTATGCTAGTAGGTGCCCTGTAAACAGAATTGTTCATGAACATAGTTTAAATGCCTCAAATCTGAGCACACATTCAACTCATCAGTCAAGTGTCAAAACAGCTTAATTGCTTTTTTCACAGCTTTGATCATACTTGTGTTTTATTGGGCTGTTCACATTTTCTGTTATAATCACTTGTTATCTTTCCATACACTTCTAACAAGTACTGTCTTCATCAAGATTTTTGTTGTTCAACTTCCCTATTTCATTTTTAATCTGCTAAATGAGCATTTCCTTTCTTTAGAAAAACAAATAAATCAAAAGGGTCAATTTGCTTTTGTGTCTTGAAACAAAGCTCTTTTTGTTTGATTTCTGCTTGGTCATTTATTATCCACAGCATGTTTGATATTTGTGATAACGAATTTTACAAGGAATAAATTACATATGCATCCTGATGAATAAAGCCCCTGTTACTGTGCAGTTAATAATGCTGGTTGCAAACTTTGTTAATGTCTTACAAATATTTTTGGTAATAACACATCAGGCTTTATTTATATTTCCTAGGGGAAAGCTGTCTTTTAACAAACTCAGCAATTTATAAAGAGGCATGACTGGTGTTATCCAAGGAGATTTTTAATCTTAAACCCTCCTGTTCTCAATTAAAAGGTATGACACAATTCTTTGTCCAGCTTGCCTCCTGTTTATGGCATTTACATGAAATATGGCACATTATTGAAAGCTAACAGTATAATTGTGTGTGCTTCATCAGGTCAGAGCACAATAATGCATGTGCAGTGCTCAAGACTCAATTTGCTCTCTGGATGCATTATAACCTATTTGGCATGATTTTTTCCCAGTGTATATATTAATGGCCAATGATGGCTCTGATCCAGAAAAGCTTTTAAGCATGCACCTATCCTTAAGTAGGTGATCAGATCCCTGAGACTTGCAGTTCTTTGCTGGTTTGTGCTCTAAACAAACAAACACTCCACTGTTTGCTGCCCCAAGCCTCCTCGTTCCTGACATGATCCTCCCTGCTGTGAGGATCAATCCCAGCAGCACTGCTCCTGTGTCCTGCTGTGTCCTGCTGTGTCCCCTTCCATCCCATCCAGGGGAGGTTTGAGCCTCTCACAAGGACCAGGGCATGTGGATGTGAAGCAGTCTGAAAATGGCTTTCCTTGACCAGGCAGAGCCCAGCAAACACTCACCACAAACACATCTCCCGTGCTCATCTGCCCTGTAATCTTGACCCCAAAGCTCCCACTGGCTGGCACAGCTCCTCACATTCCTGCTGCTCTCTCACATACTGAGCAACTCCCCCTCCTCATCTTCGCAGCCTGTCCTTCCCACAGAGCCTGCATCCAGCCATTTCCACCCCTGTCTGAGCTGTCCCAACATGTCTCTGTGATCCCAAGGAGAACACAACCCTGCAATGGCACACACACCTCCAGCTCCTGTGGCTCATTCCCAGTGCTGCTCGTGGCAGCTCACAGGCAGCAGCCATAGACGGTCCACAGATACATTAAATACATACCAATAAATGGATCTATACATATAAAAAGATCTGTGGGGTGATTTATGAGGTGATGCAAAGTTCCTGCTATCTCAATATGGCACTGGATAGGATCTAGAGCCCAAACTAGAAATTTAAATTAAACTAGATCACTGAGGAAAATGAATCCAAGATACAATCCCTCTGTGAAGGTACTGCCACATTTGTTTACATTTGCACTGCTCCTTTTATTCTAGTTAGATAAAAATTAACCAAAGTTAACCCAAATGTCCCCAGCAAGTCCTGGTGTCATCTTCTTTTCATATGAATATTCTCCAGTTTCCATCTTTTACATGTACCATTATTGTAAACTCTGTGAATTTTTCAGGCCAGAAGTTATGCTCTCAGGATGATCCTTATGGATCATCCTTATCCTTATGATCCTTATCCTTATGATCTTGATGATCCTTATGCATCTCTTCCAACTTGCCATTCTGATACACCCTTTTGCATTTTGTGTTAACTGTATAGAGACTGTTTATCTGTTCAGTGCTTTACAATTTAAAAAAAATGTTATGGGACTGATAATTTTCAACTTCCTTTTTTATTTTTTTCTTCCCCCACCAAATGGGAAATGGAACTGTAATACCCATGATACTTGCACCATATGACGATCATGACCTGCTGCCTATCCCAGCTGAAAGTGACAAGGATCAACAATTAGGTGGTCACTTGATTCTTCCCACTGATTTTCCTCAGTTTGTTCTCTGTTTCCTCAAAGTTCAGAGGTCACACCTATTTGAGGGAATCTTTTCTCTTATTTGTAATTGCCTCTGTGATTAAACTGCTATGTGGACAAAGGCAAGCATGAGCCCATTTTGTTTGGCTACAGAGGGAGCCAAATAAGTTGTTCCATGTGAGAGAAATTATGGAAGGAGAAGACAAAAGTGGATGACCAAAGTCAGAGAAGTTCAGATGCAGAATGCTCTTCTCTTTGATGTATCTTTGCATCATCAGACAATTTCACCTTTAAACTACTCAGATGGTCAGTGCAGAATTCAGCTGGTTAAAGGCCAGGTTTGTAAGGTTAGTGTGATCTGTCTGACAATCTAGTTATAAAATAAACCCACCTTCCATGCTTCTAAATTGGGGGCCATGGTGAATACACTTTTAAAATTGATACTTGAATCTGATCAAATCCTACAGTTGGATGTTTATAGCAGCACTGAAGACAGTCTCATGACTGTAATAAAACTAAGTGCCCATTTCAACAACCAGATGTGGGAGATAAACATGCATGGCCTCACACTTAA
The DNA here is from genome assembly GCF_017590135.1 of Pyrgilauda ruficollis. Lineage (NCBI taxonomy): Eukaryota > Metazoa > Chordata > Aves > Passeriformes > Passeridae > Pyrgilauda > Pyrgilauda ruficollis. The sequence continues at coordinate 3,754,638 of NW_024529155.1, read as the reverse complement.
AAACGTTCCACATGGCAAGTGAGAGCAGCCCATTGTTCGCTTTGGGTTTGGGGTTTTTTCGCTCTGGATTCCCAGCAGAAAGGGAAGTTAGCTTTATGGACTATTTTTCTTGTACATTTGCTTGATTTCACAATGGCAGGGTGCCTCAATCATTCCCCAAATATTAGAAATCTACAACTTTGATTCCTTCTACTCCTGGGTGTATAGGAAATAGGAAGGGCATTCTCTCTAAGTATTCATTTTCTCTTTATTAGTATTCTGCCTCAGTCTGGAGGTTGTGTTTACACAATAGCAGCCTGGAGCATTTGAAGTCTAAAAGTCTGAATTGCTGCAAATACAACTTCTGTGTTCTTTAGGGTAAAGGCTGATTTTATTTATTTATTTTTTAAATTCTCTCTGAAAATACCTACAGCACTGTAGTTTGAGCAGTGGAACAGGGAAGAACAGCTAGAGAGCATTTATTTGAAATCTGGCATTTCACAAACTGGACTTACACTTTACTTTTGGCCTTTTTTTCCAGACTGAAATAAATGGCTCAGCTAAAACAAATGTGGTGGTCTGACTTGGGTTTTTCATCATTGAAGTGTATATAGTGGTATTTCAGCAGATTATATAAATGACAGTATAAGGATGTTACTGAGGCAAACTTTATGCATTAAAATAATATATTTTATTAAATCCCAATCAGTACAGTTGGAAAAAACCCAACCAAAAACATTTGCAGCTGTACAAGTGCTCTTCCAGATCTGAGGACCTCTTAGAGCCCACATATCCTAAGCAGATCAAGATGGGTGATTATCTGCTGTAAGTCATCCTGCAAGGTTGTATAACCTCTCTACAGGTGAGGACATCCTCTGATTTTGGAAAAAATCCTATTCTCTTCTACTGAGGCAGCCACGTGGAGGCAGCAGTGGAAATTGTATCCCTTGGATGAACACGCCAGGTCATAAAAGCAGGTGCTCCGGGCATTATGCCTTTAGCTACATTGTGCCTTCTGGTCCTGGCAGCTCCTCAGAAGCAAAGGCAGTGGCAGCAGAATTAGTCAGTGTGCAAGATGATGATGATGTCAGTGGAACTAATCTATTTTAGTCTATTTAATTATTGTGTTTAGCAGTCATACAGCTAAGTCTTCCAGTATCAAAAACATAGATAAAGGCAGACCAACAATTAATTAAAGTCTACCTGCTCGGGAGTATCACTGTATTTATTTTTAGGTTCAGCAATTAAAGAAAGTTAATACCTAGACCATGTAAAATATCTGTATACAGAAGCAAGAAGTCAAAGCCCAGAGAGTAAATCTGTGTTCACAAAAGCCTTTGTTCCAAGCAGTGAACGGACACACCGTAAAAAACCCAAAATCAGCTATTTCTTGAGGATCTCTGCAATACCTAATCATGAAGAAAAAGAGCTAAACATAGACTTTTAATTTTTCTCTCCCTATCTCTTAGCTGTAGCAGCCCTATTATTTACATTTTTGTAAGACTGGCTTATAAAAAATTCAAGCAGAGTTAAAATGACTAGAAGTGATTTATAGTGTCAGTCCAGAAGATTGTTGGTTGTTTTTTGTTTATCCACCTGTTTTCTGACTCCTTGAATAATTTCTCTTTCTTTTTTTTTGCCTCAAAAAATTTTTTTTTTTTTAAAAAAAAAAAAAAAAAAAAAAAAAAAAAAAAAAAAAAAAAAGGCCAGCCTGCTGCTACTGAAACAAATAGGTACTGTAGGGCACTTGAGTCCCAGGCTTTGTTTTGCTGCCTGCATTAGGTGGGTTTAGGGGCCAGATGCACTGAACTTTGCAACAGACAGTGCTGGGACCATCTGTGCAGAGTTGGGGGGTGTCAAAGAAAGGCTGTTTGTGTAAGTCGTGGGAAACATAGTGGCCTGCCTGCCAGTGTGCTCCATGAATTGAACTAATTGAAGATTATACTCTAGAGCTTGCCGTAGCTCAGTGAGAGGATAATCCTTCATCAGCTGCAGTCGCAGCCAGTAATTGGTGCTTATTACAGGGAGGAGTTCCCCCGCAGTGCTGCAGAAACTGAGAGGCTTTAGTGTTTAATTACTGTCTTTCAATAGAGATGGGAGGAAGGGGGGGAAAAAAAAGGCCTGAGTAAGAAAGTCCAATAATAAGGGGAGGGGCAGCAAGTGTAATGCAATTTCTGATAGTCTAGGCTAGACATTTAACAAGTGAGAGCGCCTTTTGTGTGAGAACACAACATTCTGGCATGGATAATGAACCTCTGTTGTTTGTAATTAACCCCCGCGTCACCACAAAGTCTTTGTCTGGAATATTGTCTTAAACGGATTGTTTTCCACACCTACAGCACAGCTGAAAAGGCTTTAAAGGTCTGACTTGCCACATTCATGACAACCTCGCTTTTGAAAAGGTGTTTTGGTGGGGTGGGTTTGGTTTGGTGGGTCTTATTTATTTATTTATTTATGTACAGTTTATTGCAGCCCTGACTGTAGGTGATGCTTCCATTTGTCTCTGGCTCCATATTCATACTGGAAGAAGATAAAGAAGAACATATGGCCATACACATATACAGATATGGAAAGGCTGTTGAATGATTCTGAACTTCTAGAAGTGAAAATGTTGATTTAGCTAAAAAAGACATGCTGCTAGGGTTTTATTTTTGGGTTTTGGATTTTCATTGTAAAAAATTCTACCTTAAGTTAAACTTGATGTAATATGATAGACCTGGAGTCCTCATATATGTATTTTCTTCCTTTCCAGGCACAGTTTTCTCTTACTCCAATTCCTTCAACATTGGTGTTAAATAGATGAGTTTACTGGGGAGCTAAGATGGGCCACTCTGGTCTATAATCATCTGAATTATGGTTTGTGTAAGAGTTTCTAAATGTTAATGGTATTGAAAAATAAGGACGCAATTTAAGCAAGGTAACCTAAACCCATTTCCCCAGTTTGAAGGTTGGGGGCCTTATGGGCAGCTCACAGGCTCGTGTGTGGGGATGCCAGTCTTCCAGATGCTGTGAAGAGCCTACAGTGGCTCAGAGATGGAGCACAGCCTCAGCACCATCATGGCCCAGAAATGAAAATCCTCACCAGAGAAAGTCTGGGGAAGAAAGCAAAGTGTGCCCTGGACACTGCAGTGTCCTGCTCTGTGCCAGCATTTATTTGTTCTGGCATCCTTGGAACAGGGCAACTGCTCACTCATTTCACCACCAGCATGGGATTTTAAAGTTAACTCCATTTGCCTTTTGCTTGTGAAAATTGCACAAATGGAAGTTTGTTTCTTTCACCTAGCTCTTCTAGGAAAAAATACAACAGGCTAGCATTGTTTGATGTTACAGAAGACAAAAAGCATGTCTGCTGCTAGAAAAGTCTTGTAAACCTCATTTTGTATGTTTGTCTGTCCCCTCTCTGCTTATATGTAGAATGTGAAGAAGAAGGTATGTCACAAGAGGGTAAATTAGGAATTAAATGCAACTATTAAGTAAAAGCAATATCCCTGGTAAAATATGTACATCTTTACAGAGGTTACATCTGACACTATGTATTTGAATCTGTTTAAGTTTTAGGCTTACATGCTTTTTATAATTGATTTTTTTCTTCTACACACAGCAAAGTACTCAATGGTGCACTAAGTCCTATGGACTTCATTAGAATGTAAGTATGCATTGGAGTTCATTAGATCTGTACACTATCCATTATTTTCCTTGTGGCCTCAGATAACTAGAAAATAGCTGGGAAAAGTCGCCATGCTATGAAAAAGATCCCCACCTTTATTTTATAAATAGCCATAGGGAGGTATAAAAGCTGTCAAAATAAGGAAATGGGTCAAGAATTCACAGTACAAATTTTTGTATCAGAAGCAGAAACACAAACAGCGACCTTTCTGAAAAGAAAGAAGCTCTTTATTTGTCTCTTGTTGCTGAATACAGGCAACAATAATGACCTAAATGAGACCTGCTGAGTGCAAACAGAAAACAAATGCATAGTGGGTTTCTAGCATCAGCCTCTCTCAGATGCTTAATTGCAAATTGTTAAATACACAGAGTTACCAGTTCATTTTAACAAAATAGCATTCACAGACTCTTACCAGTTTCAGCCTTGGCACCTGTTGAGTAGCTCCTATCATCAAACAACTAATTTGGCTTTGACACTGAGGAAATATCAGGGCTCAACCATTTTTTTGTTAACTACAAATATCCAAACCCATCAGAGTTTGGTACACAGTGTGGTATTGGGTATATCTGGGAGATGCTACTCCTTTAGTAGAGTAAGGTAGAAGGAAAGGAAAAGATTCCAGTACACCACGATCTGTTTTTCTTCAATTTTTTCCCCAAAGCTCCAGGAAAAACACTGTAACAGCTGCAGTTTTTCACTGTCCAGAAGTCTCTGTAGTGGCAATAATCATGCAAAGGTCGGAGGAAATGTGACTTCAAATTGATGCCACAAGGAGCCAAAAAAACCAAGCCAAACCAGAAAAATTTCCTGAGCAACCTGAATCAGTTTAGCCTGGGGAAAATGAGTAGACAGATAAACCATAACATGGCAAAACTGGCTAGAAAGGATTAGCAAAAAGGAATCTGAGCTCTGCTCAAACCAAACAGGCTGGAGTGAGGCTGAGCTGGGTGTGCTGGGCAGCTGATGGCTCAGACAATCTCTCACCAGAGACAATCTTCTTGACAGTTTATCCTTCATCTTTTTATCTTTTTACCTTTTTCCTCGCACCAGCCAAGAGAATCTCCAAATGTATATAGATATGTCTGTGTGTATGTGTGTGACATTTATGTTTATAATACATATAACTTCAATAGCTTGAGTTTTGGAAACAGTTTAATCTAATTACAGTGATAATAAAGTCTGGAAAAATTAGTCTGTTCTCATACCTTAAAAGCATAAATAGTCCCTCAAAACTACAAACAGATAGATAAAATAAAAGAAGTACTTTTACAAGCTATTTAGAGAGTGTAAGCCTTTGGGAAAACAATCTTTTTTCGAAGGTATTTATGCTGTTTAACAGAGATTTGCTTTACAATTTTTAAATACCTAAATGTTTTTGTTCCAAATCCAGGAAACTTGTAATGGGTATTTATTGTATAACTTGCTATGCCTTCTTAGACTTCAAAGTTTTAGGAACTATAAGTTGCTGGATGAAAAGAATATTTCAGTTATGAATTTTAAGTATAATAAAGCATAGTAATGATTCTTGCCTTGCCTCCAGCAGGCCTCAGACCAGTCTTGTTGGAGCAGTTTGTTAAATCCATGGCAATTGCACTAATAAGCTGAGTTACACTCAGGTAAGTGCAAACATTAAATGAAGGGCATAATTACAGTTTGTTCCAGCAAAACTGACTGGAACAGGGCAGAGCTAGAAAGATTAGCTCATGTAAGCTGCACGTTTGTCCCAGCCCTTCCACTGAAGTGACTGAAGAGGGGAATGCTACCTCTTTAAACAATTTAAACTCTTTTAAATTATGATTACTAGTTTAGATGTTTGTAGAGAAAAAAGTTGAACCAAACTTTGACTTTTTTCTGAACATAGAGATTGTAATCAAAAAAGCACGTAAGATGTTAATTTTTGCAAATATAACTATTTTAAAGTCATCCTATTTTGAAGACTGACTGGCACTTTGGAGTACTTACATCTGCTAATGCCAGAAAGCTCTGAGGCCATGTGGAGCCACTTCAGCAGGTTAAAAACATGCATGCTATGATAATATGTCATCCAGAAAGTTCAGTGTTTGGTAATTGGCTTCCTTGGCTTTCTCCCTCATTGTGAACCCTCAAGGTAGCCCCAGGAGCAGATTCCTTTCTCTGGACACACTCTCATTCCCTTGTCCATGTACTCACAACTCTCTAGCTGAGAAATCATTAAATAGGGTTAATGTTACATTATTTTTTTCATCTTTTTTTAATTTAAGGCCTTAAAACTGTCTACTGCATCTTCTTTCAGTGGCACCAAACGTGATGGGTGTTTTCATTCATTGTGTCCCCTGCATTATGTCACACCATACCTGGCTATGAGCTGCAGCTGCTTAAGGGACTTCCACAGCACACAAAAAGAAAGAGAAAATCCTTCAAACCTAGTTTAGACGTTCATGAGAAGCATAACTGCTCTTTGGTAATGCCCTTTGATTCATATCAAAACTGTAAAAATGCAGTTTAACCTTTTACTGGCAATAGAGCCACAGTTCTGAGAGATTGTCTGACATGTAGGGCCTTGTGTGTAAAACCCTTCTATACCAAGGAGCCCTGAGTAGTGTCCATAATTTGCTTTTTATTAATGACCATCTCTTAGTGGTTATAAACTCATTTTCTACAAGAAGTCAGGAAACGTACAAACAGCACTGCCTTGAATGAAATGCTGATGTGTATGAGGGGAATCTGTGGCTTCCAGTAAAGCAGCAGTGTATAGGATTGGTCTACCCAAATTTATTAGCTTGTTTTAAAAGCTTTCTTTACCCTGAAATAATTACTAAAATTGCAAGGAAGTCACTGCTTTCTGATAAATATGTTTATTTTCTCATACATACATACATACATATATGTATATATATATGCACACAATTGAAACATAATATTTTAAATTAGTCTGGCTAACTTAATTCTATAAATTTTCTTGGAATATTGCCCTAATCTTCACATTCCCTCTGGCTTACTGACCCTACAGTCAGAGATTTCTGTTTATAGTGACTGCCCTGTTAAAACAATATTCTACTGAGTTTTTGGCCTAATGGTATTTAACCAGGAAGGGTCAGTAAATTACTTTCACTAGTATAAAATATCAGAAAAAAAAAAAAAAAAAAAAAAAAAAAAAAAAAAAAAAAAGAGAAAAAAGCTTTGGATAACATTTCAGGTAACCAGTGTTTAGAACTGAACTCTTAGCACAAATTCATCCACAGGGCAGAGAGATATTAATTCCAAGCAGGCTGAAGTTCCTGGCCTTGAAGGTTTGGTTGAGCATGGATTCAGACTTTGGTTGCCGACTTCAGCCCAGCAATACAAAGGAAAGTTATACTGAACTTCAGAGGCTCACAGTTTTGATCTCACTGATTGTTTTGACTAGATAAAAGAATCAAGCATTTGGGATTAGAGCACTTAACTCTTTTAAGATTGGTTAGGAATTTACAGCTTATTAACCAATTAATGTTTCTTTAAGCTCTTAGTGCCTTAGCATGGCTGGGCTACTCTAAATTCCTAAGGAGACTTCAGCATCTACAGTGTCTTAGCATAGTTAAGATTTCCTCCCTCACTAAAAAGACTCAACCATATTAAGGTTCCTTAAGCATTTATCAAAGTTAATATGCACTGTAGCTGTTGCAAATTTCCTTCTTAATTTCTAAACAAGCAAAATCAGTGTAAAGAATTGTGCAATATGAATTTGAGAGATCAAGCTCTTACCTGAGACACTCAAGAAATGAAGTTAGCCTCCAAGTTAGCTCAGGCATGGTGACTGATTGAGCATTTCCTCTGTGAAACAGAAACCTTTGTCAAGTGGTTCTGGCTATGCCACCAGAGAGAATTCTTCTGCATTAATAAATCACTAGTGCACTGAATTCCTGAAGTGCACAACCACAGAGCCCCTAATTTTTTAACTTAGGATTTGTTTTTAATGTGTTCATATATGTATCCTAAATTACTAAAGTATTCATTAGCTTATGAAAATATTAATTCTATACAGTTAAGCAAAAACTAAGTTTTACACAGGTCAGTAAAGCCCTTGTATGAAAGAGATCTAAGTCAGGACAGAGTGCTCAATGGCACTGAGTCCTTTCTCCTCTACTTCAGTGTATTTTGTTAAGTCAATAAAAAATGTTTATTTCAAGTTATTCACATGCAAAACAAAGGCTAGGCAATGCTTAAATTGTGTAGATCTTTCATGCACTAATGTGAGGAGAAAAAAGAATAAAATTAGATTGTTCATTTTGAGCTAGTTGAGCAGGAAAGAAAACCACTTAAACATATTTTGCCAAGTTTATGCTTAACTCTTCTTTTAAGCATCAAGATTGACATGACTGAGAATTGTGCTTGTTCAGATGAAAAAATTCTAATTCTACTCCTAATGATTATAAGAGAAGTGCAGTAACCTGTATGATTCACTGACAGTTCTTCCAGATGAAATGATAGGTGTATTTATCCACAATGCAAAATAAAATTGGGATGACTTTCAAAGATGCTCTGATATGAAATGCTATTATTGCTGCTACAAACTATAAAAAACTCCACTCTTTTTATGCAGGATAGCTTTTGAAGGAAGTGAGGGCAAGTTATTTTTGAGGCAGCATTTAATGGAACATGTAGTAAAATGGTTTTTCTCCTTTCTTCAGTTTATTATTCTGGTGTGGGTTTTGTGGTTGGGGTTTTTTGGGGTTTTTTGGTGAAATATGCTGTTACTTTGAGAAGATAGTTTTCTGAAGGTGCTTTCATTCACTCACACAGTCTAACAGTTTCATATGAACACAAATGCCCATTCTCATACCCAGCTAAGACAATGGATGACAGTCACAGGTAATAACAGGTATCCCTCCTTTACAACAGTCTCCCTTGCATGGTCCTCCTTAAACTGGTTTGTCTGCCAAACAACTTGCTTGTCTTTCATAGGAATTACCTGAGGCTAGAAAGATTCACAAATATCAGAGGCTGAATTGAAGCTTCCTGAGCTTCAAGAGCTCATCACTTTATTAATGCACTTTATATACCTAAGCTGCAATTCCCAGTTTTGGCAGCTCCAGCTGTGACAGCTCAGCCATCTCTCAGATGATGATCTTGAATGTCCAGTCAGAAAAGAAGCACACATGATTAGGTGTCTAGCTGTGGAAAAGATCATTTTTTTCCCCCCCACCGTACAGAACCTCTATAGCAGAAGCAGATATAGACCTTTATCCTCTAATTTCCATCACTTCTCCACCTAAGTAAGTAAGTCCTGTGGCTTTGCCCTGAACTCAAGGCCTACAAACTACCCCTCTCCATTCACAGTTTTCTTTTACCACAACACCCCAGACATCTTCAGTTTCTGAATATTGTTGGTGATGGCAGCCAGATATCTATGACACAGACAACAAAGGCTTTCCACCTGCACCAGAGGCCTTTGAAGGAGAACAGTAATGCTCTGGACTCTATTGGACTGATTCTGACTGTATGTTGCCCCTGTGAAGACATCAGAGGCTGCTAAGCACAAAAGGGATTAAAAAGCTTGTCCTGGTTTAGAGCAAAAGTGGGAGAAAACCTCCAAAGGGGTTCCTCTAGAAAGCAGATTCAAGCAGCCCATACCCCACCTGGTTCGGGAAAATATTTCCTTGGAGAAATGTGGGAAAAAAACTGTTTATTTAACAGGCAAAGCAGCACTAAAAAATGAACAATATTAAACAATAAAAGCTATTGCCAATCTGAAGGATGCCAAACTCAGCAAGTCCCTGGGTGGGCTGCAGCTCAGCTCACTCAGTCTCTGAGCAGCCCCTCCAGTGCTGGAAATGCCACGGCCCAGGCCCGGCCCGGTGGCCGCAGGTGGAGCTGCCGCTGCTCTGCTGGGCGCTCAGTGCAGAGCAGGTTTGAACAGGTCCAAGAAAAAGAAAACCACAGTCCAGGGAACTTCTCTGCCTCAGCTGGCTAAAAACTAACTAAAAGCAAAGGAAAGCCCTGTCCTGCTGTCTGTCCATGCTGCAGACAGCACAGTCCAGGAGCAGGATGTGGAGGAGTGAGTGCAGTCCCTGAAAACAAACTCCTCGCTTCTTCTCTCCCCCTTCACTCTCAGAACCAGTCTTAAAGGTGTAAAACTTATTTCTGGGCTAAATAGATGAATGGGGATATAATTTAGCAGCATAAAGTCACCCCAGGACAAAGCCATAATAGCCATGCCAGGACTTGTGGAATATGGGAGCAAAGCCAGATAAAATACCAAAACAGGAAGCAACTGCAACTTAGACAATTCAAAAAACAAGTTCAGGTAAGCTGGAATTTTGTCCATTCTTCATGACTAACCCTGACAAAAAGTTTGTTGCCCATCATGAATCTGGCAAATCTGCCCATTTTTTCTCTCATGGCTTATGAAGATGAATATTCCTGTGCATTTGAAAGGCTGATGGCAGGACAGCCTTGCCTCTTGAAGTCATTTGGGTGTCTAAGTTGGAGATGCCACAGGTGTGCTATATGGGGTTTGTTGAGCATTTTGGTCTTCCCTTGTCCCTACAGACTCAAACACTACCAGTCTAATCCAGGTTTCTCTTCCCATTGAATCCCTTTCTGCTGCAGGGCTAGGTCTTGTTCTTCTGACTCCTGAATTAACCAACTTCCTCCAGTGTGTTGGTGGCAGCAGGTCACTAAAGTACTGGAGAGACAGATACCATGTCTTCTGTTTACAAACTCATCCTAGGAATGCTCAAGCCAGAAATGGAAATCTCAGTGTGGATATAATTGCCAATGATTATTGGCTGCTGAAACTGTACTCCATCTGGGGCAAGAAGAATCTAACCCCACATCAAATTGCAAAGGGCCATTACCTTCCCCTACAGTTTGTCTGGTCCTTAGGTCACCTTGAAATGCTATTTAATAACTCTATTAGCAATTCCATCCCACCTCTTTCTCCAGCTTCTACTGCTCCCTTCTTGCACTGAACTGGTGTAATGGGTTTCACCTCATGCTTCGTGTTTTCAGTGTAACAGAGCAAGACAAGAGAGTGTCTGGGGGCCAAGGTCTTGCAGGAGCACATTCCAGGGCTGTCTGTGGAGCTTTTGGGCCTGGCCATCTACTGTACACATCAGAATTGCATGGGACTGATCTCAGCCCATCAGGAAGCTCTTTCCCATCCCATGTTGTAGTAAATTCACATAGGCAGCAATTTTTCAAAGGCTTGTAAGTAACCCATACTCAGTTGATTTTCACAGGGAAAGTAAAAAAAAAGTGTAATTCTAAACAAAATTATCCCTTCCTGCCAATTTCAGGGCTCTGCAGTGAGCCCAAGTGGGCTCTGCAGTGAAAATACCTCTTGATCATTCTTTCCTTCTCTCCCTCCCTGCCCCCACCCCCCTCCCAGTAAAACAGAATGTTTTTCCCCAACACTCATTCTTGGAAATAGTTCTATTTATTTTAGATTAATTTTTCCAACACATCTCAGATTGAGACACAGACATGGCATGGAAAATTTCAGCCCAAGCATTTAGTGTTTGGCAAAGTTACAAGCAACTGGGACTTAAAATGGGAAGAGTTTGACAATTTAGGATGCATTAACAGCCTACCTCTTAATGAACATTCTTGTTCAAAGGTTATTAATAGACTCAAGAACAAGTCTGAAATTCAGAATAGACCAAAACTAATGCTGGTGTCCTCTCTGAACTTTCTAGTCTTTATGGTAAAGTACTTTGAAAAATCATTGGAAAGCAAAGTTGTGTGACTAAAGCCAGTATAAATCTAACTATAATTTTCTGGTAGGCTTAAGAGTTGAAATATTGTCTTTAGCTTCAGTGGTGATATTAACAAAATGCAGTGTAGCGCTAGAAAAGCTACAGAAAAGGAAATTGAGAATGATCTCCAGAGATAAAGAAATATGCAGGATGGAATAATTTGCATAAAAATTGTTAGATTGGTATTTAATTGAATTATATTGGATCTTATATTTTTAGATAATATCAGTTTGAGTTACTATTGTAGGTTATTACAGACTAGTGTATTATTAAAAAAAATATATTCTTGAAACAAGTTTTGACAATGTGCTTACCTGGTAAAGTCACCTGTTAAAAGCACTTGTGTTTTCTAATGTAGTGGAATATGATAGCAGTACATAAAACCTATTAAATTGGTGGTTTCCATCATTCTTTTTATAGGTCTCTCCCACAGGTGCCTGGATTATGTTTGCAGCAGATTCAGCCTTGTGCAGCAGGCCAAGGATGGCACAATTTGGTGAGTATTGTTGATTGATGCTGTAGCATTAAAGGACAGTCAGCCCTTTCTTTCCATGCCCCCATCCTTGTTGTTCAGCCATTAAAATAATACTTCCAGGTTAAAAATGCCACGATTTTTAAAGCTTATTGCATGTGAGTAACACCGCTGTGGCATGTTAAAATGCCACAATGCTAAGAAGAGTGCTAAATAATTGAATAAATATTGCAGTGTTTAGACTGTTCCTGTTTGTGGAGAGAACTCAAAACCTGAAAGTACATTATTTGCCATAACATGATATAAAATTTGCTCTAGCAAATAAAAACTACTGCTGACAACTCCTGTGATGACTGGTTTAAGCCATGGTGTAGAAGCAAAACTGGCATTTTAATGCCTATACGTGTATGGTTTTTATGTAAAATTTAAGCAATGTCCAATTTTTTTAATCTAGCTGAAATTTTTGATGTTCAATTCTCTGAGCAGTGATTTCATAATTTTCCTGTTCATTGCTGATTTCCTTAGGAACTGAAACTTGTACTTGAATTGGACCTGTGAGATATAATATTAATATCTGAGACATTTCAATATGTGTGTGTGATGAACAGCTAGTGGCCAGTACTCACTATTAAAAATAGTGCATTAAAAATAAACCCACAGGCTGTATGTATGATTTTAGTCATACTCATTCTAGGTTTTAATCTGGCTCTCCTTGATTCCATAGCAGCACTGATGAAAATCATGCAGATCTTTCTAACTGATGCAGCAGTTAGAAAATCTGATGCTTTTGGCATATTTTTAATCTCAGCACTCCCAAATAGCAGGTCACAATATTCTGGTCCCTCCCATAACACATGGAACATTGAAGTGTATCCCATTATCCTTGCTTTAGTGCTGACTGTTGTGAGTCAAGCCAGATATGTAAAAGCTGATGACTGCAGCAGCCCCAGAATATTGATGCTTCTGATTTTTGTGGAAATCTAGTTTATGGTAAGTACTTTTTAGTGTTATTATTTACTTCTTTGCAATGGTAGGTGGTGTTTTTTTTTTGTTTTTTTTTGGTTTTTTTTGTTGTTTTTAATATTCAGTTCTGATGTTGTCTCCAAGAATCTTGATATGCTGTGGGTTCTACTGGGATATTTTACTGTGTGGTTCATCCACACCACCAACTTGGATCAAGTATCAAAAAATGGGGTTAATTCTAAACCTCTTAAGATCTCAGATCGAGATTTGCTGTTCTTTGCATTACCAGAGTTCAAAGTGATGCAAGCCTGTGAGGATGAATGCAAGCAGTACTGGAGAAGTCCAGGTAGTCAGGCTGGAGCTGTGACCCCCAGTCATGTAGACCTTCACAGCCTGCTAGAGCCCCTTGGTATTCCATGGGTTTTCTTCAGAGGGATGAAAATCCACCTGCTTGGCTCAGCTTGCCAAAGGCCCTAAGAGAACAGCAAAGTGTACACATAGCTGGAGGAACTCTGAGGAAAGTTAAGAAATTGTATAAACAGGCTGCATTCTGTTCTTCATGATCATTTCAGGAATTAGGAACTGATCCTGTCCAAAAATCGTAGGGGAGGATTCTGTTACTCCTCCAGAAACTGACAGCAACTCAGGAAAAAGAGGCAAAAATCCAAAGAATTGGCTGGGCCATTTTGCAGTGTTGGGTGACATCAGGTCAAGTCCAGTACAAATGCAGAATTTGCCCTGATTGCCGCTTCAGAAATTTGCAGCATTCTGCTTGCTTAGTTTCCTTGGAAATGCTGGCAGATATGTAACAAATCAGGGACTCTCTGGAGTAGAGATAGAAAACCCAAGACTGACAATGACCTCTTAACATGGTGTTGAAGGCTCAGAGAGGGAGCTCTGTATTCTAGTTGGTGGTCAGAGGGCAGCTGCTTTTATTTTAAATGAATATATGAGAAAATAATTTCTCGTCAGGATGGAGTTAAAAAACGACAAAACCTGTTTCTCTTAGCTTAGTCCACAGCACTTTTTTTTTTTTTCTTTGAAAGAGAACTTCACTGCCCAGACTCAAAACCAGTGTGTGTGACTTTCCTGCTGCCAATTGTCAGGTGTCTAAATCCTGGGTATGTGCACCTCTCCAGTTAGTGCTTCTAACAGCAGCCAGGCAAACACATTCCTGTTTTCTTGTCCCATTCCAAGTAGTCCTGAATTGTGTATAAACTTAGTTGCTCACCTACAGTCAGAGACTCTTGTGTGGCAAGGTGTCAGAAAAGGTCCAAATGAGTGGCAAATAGACCAGAACTGCAATTCATGATTCCCTGGCTGCCAGCTCCCAATTGCAGTGGGAGGTGCTGATGTCTGCTTTCACACATTTGCTTTTAACCAACAAAAACTACGTGTCTGTGATGAGAAGATAATCCTGTATCACATGGAGCACCAGATCTTATTGCTATTATCTATTTTAGCTTTCTATCTGTTGTTTGGATGTGATTTTTTTTGTTTTAATCTGAAGGAAAAAAACCTGGAAAATTATTATAAGCTACATTCACCTATGTAATTGTCCTTGCCTAAATTACTGCTTTTCAATAGCAAGCTTTCTTGAAGTATGGCAGTGCAGTTTTGGCATGACACAATGCATAATTCTTATGTTTCTCCTTGTAAAATTCCACTATGGTCATCATTTCCAGCTGATCCTCCAAAAATTTTGCTCTTGGCTTCTATTTTATAAGTACAATGAAGGCTGTGCCAATAACTTGTGCTTATCTAGCTTGGTTACAACAGTTACAGTCTGGTTTTCCAGCCTTAGGAAACAACTGAAACAATATTGATTCGCTTCAAGCCTGCCAGTTTAACTGGCACCATAATCAAGATTCCAGTAGCTTTCTGAGTCTGGGTTTTTTTTTTCACAGTGTATCTGCCATATATGCAACTTCATTAAAAATAAGGAAAAACTATGCTGTTGTTTTTTTTTTTTTTTTTTTTTTAAAAACATTATTTCAGACTGGAAGATTTGCTTCTGTCAGTGTCATGAACTTTTTCAAATAATTTTTTAAGCAATGCTGTCACATAAGTTTTTGGTGGGAACTTAACACTCCAGCATCAGTTAGGAAGCTATACTTAACTCAAAAAATTCTTTGCTAACTTGAGGTGGTATTTTCTTTCTTACTACAAGTTGAAAACCTGTTCATGAATATAACTTTGAGATATAAAAATGCAAACCACTAATGTGCATGATTCAACTAAACCTATACCGAACTTATTCTTACATTTGAAAAAAAAATCACAAATAAATCCTTTATGTGGGATATAAACACAGAAAAGGTCAAGCCTAAAGAAACCTAAAAAAGTAGTGATGAAATGAGAAACAGAACTGAAATTTCATTTTAACCATACAGTTTTCTATTTGTTGTAATGCATGGATAAACATCAAGAACTAGTATTAAAAAAGTAGCAAGAATGTGTGCTCACAGCTTAATATTTTACTATGAAATTCCAACTACACACTTTGTGTATAAGTAAGCAATTACTCAGCTAAGCCAAGTTTGAATGCCCTAGCCAATTCTTGCTAAAATAGATTGCACCTCACTATTGGAAGGATGTTAGCAAAAGTTTCTTGTTTACCATATTAATTTATTCTAACAAATTCCTAATATCTCATTTTTGCAGTCACAAAAAGCCTTCCAGAGGCTTGTATGCATGCTACTTTCAACAGGCAAAAAGAGGTGGAGACAAACTTTGAATATATGAAAGAAGAGATTTTAAGAGTGATGATGAGCATGACTTTAAAATAGCAGGCCTTTCCACAGCATATGGCAGAGCAAATAGGGTTGGTATCTATGTTAAAAAGAGGCAGCGTGGAAATTACACTTTTTTGACACTAATGCTTTCAAGCTTCTTCTTTGGCAAGATAAGAGAGTCCTAAAATGCAACAATTGAGTATCTTAGGTTTTCATATTGATGTGCAAGTGGTGACTAATTCTTATTTTTTATTTATACACTTAATGTGCATGAGCATCTAATCAGCTGAAAGTAAACCCTAATATCTTTAACACAAAGCATTTCCAATGCATTCATGATGTCTATAAAATTTATATTATATTTATGCTTTTAAAAAACCTTTTTTTTTCCAGTATTTCCCAGTCAGCAGTGAAAGCTTTGCTTGTACAGTTCTGCCCATATGCAGACACCTAAATCCACTTGAACACTTTTGCCTTGTGAATTGGGAATTAAATTTTCCCTGTACAAGGGTTTTACTCCTAGAATTTGATCACTCCAATATAGATACAGAGAAGTTGAATTAATTACTTAATAAATTTAGTAGGAAATAACATAATTGAACTGAAAACAGAGAGTGGAGTTTGATTATTGAAGACATGAACTACATTTCACCCAGACCATCATGGCTTGGAATACTGCAGGGAGTTATAAGAATATTATACCAGCAAACTGCAACTGGGCCCCAATTTATGAACTATAATCTTCACAGTCTTTTAAAGTTTGTTTTTCCTTTATTTTAACTAACTGGTTTCAGGTAAATTCTTTTAGAAGTTTAGTGTATATGAAAGATCACTTAAAAACCCCCCAATTTGTTGTTTTAATACTTTTTTCTCTTAGATTATCAAATTGATATTTTGAAAAATACTTTTTAAAAAATTACTTTTAAGAATTGCTGTATGGGTTTTATTCCAAATCCAAAGATCCTGACTCAAGTTTTTACAGTTTTAGGGGAAACTATTGATGTGTTGGGTTGAAGATGCAAGGTACATCACCTCCTTGGGATGCAAAAGGTGATTGAAATGCACAGCAAAATAATATTGCGCAACATCTTTACGGAGCTTTAAGTAATTTCATTAATCCTTTAATATGATGCGATGAGAACTGAGGAATCAAGTGGTTTCTTGTTTTTTCTCTTTAATCCTGTTTGGTTTTGGTTTTTTTTTCCAAGTTGGACCAGGGCTGCCTGCCCAAACCACTGCAGTCCACCTGGGTAAGGAGCGGGTGTCATTGCCGGGATTCCTCCCCTTATCCCGAAGCGGCTGTTCCCAGGAGGAGACGCGCTGAGCCGTGTGCGAGCACCTGGGTCCTGGAAATCCCTGGAGTGCGGGAACGGCACCGCAGGACACAGCGCCCGAAATCAGGGCCGCGCACTGTAAACTGCTCTGGGAATAAATGCACTGCATAAACACACTGTCTTTTCAGATGAGTGTCATTGCTTTAATAGGAAATACACTAAAGAGGTTTCCGTAGCCTCTTCAGCGTGCAAAATACAAAGCAAAACAAAAAACGCAAACAAAACAAAAATACCCAAACGAAACAAAATACCCAAACTATCAAGAAAAAAAAGAAAAGAAAAGAAAAGAAAAGAAAAGAAAAGAAAAGAAAAGAAAAGAAAAGAAAAGAAAAGAAAAGAAAAGAAAAGACGAGTGAAGTGTTGCGGCGACTCCGCTCGTCCGCTCTCGCTGCCCGAGGCCGCGCTGAGGGAGCCGCGGCCCTGAGGCAGCCGCGCTGCCCGCGGGCTCGGCGGGCGGAGGGCGCCGCTCGGGACGGCTCTGCCCCGCGCTGGTTCCCTCCCTCGGGCGGATCCCGGCTCACCCCGGCCGCCGCAGGTGCCCGGCGCCGCTCGCTGCCGCCCTGCCGGGGCCGGGCTCAGCCCTGCCCGGGCACAAGCGCCCTCCCTCCGCAGGTGCGCGGGGGGCAGGGGCGCCCGGCGGGGCCGGTTCGCCGCGGGCCGGGAGGCGCGGAGCCCGCAGCGCTCCCCAGGACGGCCGGGACTGCCGAGCTGGGCAGGCGGTGAGGGGGGTCCCGGGGGTCGGTGCCGGGCATGAGGGAACGCTGTGCTCTGGGGGGCCGCGGGCGGAGCGGCGGGTCCCCGGGAGCGTGAGAGCGTGGAGGGGCCGCCGAGTCCGGCTGGAGCCGCCTGAGGCGGGGGATGTCGGCGGAGCGGGCTGCAGGGATCTCGGAGAGCCCTCTCCAAACCCCGAACACGAAAATGCCCCCTCAGCCAGGACCCCGGCAAAGCCAAGCGGCAGGTGGGTTTTGCCCAGCCCGTGGCTCGGGCAGCGGGCGGGATGTGTCTGTGATGGTGTGGGGGTGATTGAGCCGGTGATGGGATAGCGGTGTGTCATCCTTTACTGTGAAATTAGGGAGTGATAAGGTTGATAGGCAGCAGTCATTCTTTCCTTCTGGATGTGCCAGTTACCCGCTGTGTGAATAAGTTAAGGTTATGTCAGTTGATCAGAAGTAGGACCTTCTATCTGAGCTTTAACTGGGCAGGGAGGAGAGGGAGCAAGGACATGAATTAATTGTCATTGATACTTCTCTTTTTTCATAATCTCTCCCTCTTCAGGCAGCCTTTTGAATTAATAAATCTGAATACATTTGTAACTCTCTCAAGTAGCTGCCAACAGTGTAGGAGTGATTACTTTTTGAGTCATTCATTCTTCTTTTTTCTTTTTTCTTTCTTTTTTTTTAAATTTCTTTACTGGGATTTCACCTTGCATTTTGAAGGCTGATTTTGATCTGTTCTTCCTTCTCATAGAACAGGTTCAACAATAAAAAATACTTATTGGGGCTCAGTAGTGATATCTCTCCCTCTCTCCCTAGCTCCTGCTGACACCTGTTGCTGAACGGGCCTTTATGGTTTATCCCTCTCTGTTTGACCAGTCTTTATTTACTCATGTGTAATGGAGAAATTGATGTGAAATTAGGACAACTTAGTAGTTTGCAAAACTTAATAAATTTCTGGATATTTGATTCCTTTGTAGAGTGCTGGTGAACCTCTGTTCATATTTACAGTAGCAGTAGTGATGTATATGCCATGTACATACAGCTTTAAAATGGTTTTGCTGTAGTGCTAAATATTTACAGGCCTTAAATGTGACTCAGAAGTAAGCTGAGGCTGCTTTGCACATGTTTTCTGAATCTCATGGTCCAACATTGCTAGCTCAGTTAATTTTACTTTGTACATTGTCTCTGACTTGGTCACATATAAGCATGTTACTGTCTATAAAGCCTTTAATTTGAGTTGACTGGCCCTGCTACAGCTGCCTCAGCAAAGCCCACATCAGCTCTCCTTTAACAAAACACTGGCACAGGACAGTCTGAATGCTGACCCTCTACTTGTGGGGAGGTAGTTAAATGAAACCTTGTCTCCATGTAGGATTTTATGACAGAATGACTCTTAAAAAAGTCAAGTACATGTCAGTGAAAGTAGACAATGGTGCTTGGGACTGAGACCTGCAGTAGCTGAGGGGCTGTAGCCATGCAGTGCTTCCCTCTCCCATGACAGCTTGGAGAACAGGGCTGCCTGTTTTGAAATCTATATTTCAAAATGTATTATATATATTTTCCAAAAGCAGTAGGTAACATTGTAGAATTAAATGACCTGAAGATAACTAATGCTTTTTAAAAATAAACTCGCCTGGTCATTATGCTTTTGACTAGACTTTCAGAATTTTCATCATCATGGCTGGTGCTTACTTTTAAATGCTCCAGTTTCCAGTGTATAAGTAATGTAAAGTTCACAGAAGAACTGGAAATCAACAGACTGATGCTGAGTTTCCAAAATCCAAATACACAGGGTATGCTGTATGCCTTTTCCTGCTACATGGTTAAGAGATCCTCTGAAAAAAAATATTTTTTGTTTTCAAGAATGCAGGATAAGGATGGGATTGGGAGAAAATTGCTTGCAGAAGAGCTGTGGAATAAAATATAGACTAATCAGAGAGTATAGTTAACTTCATATTCTGCATCAGAAATACACATTTAAATTTTTTTACAAAGTAAATGAGAGTCTTAAGGAAGACAAGTAACTTCATGCTAAATGTTCTGGTGGGCAGAGAGGAAGAAGAATCTACCTCTGTATAGACTGAAACCTTGATAAATTCATAGCACGAAAAAAGGACCTACAGTGTAATTCCCCCAGAAGGGGCTTACTGCTGCATGTACTTTTACTCTGTTAAGGTGGGGATTTTATCATTTACCGATGGGAAGGATTCCCCATTTCATAACCAGACATCTGAAAATGTACCACTCTGCATGGGGAACTTGGCACAGCCAGCCAGAACCTTTTTTCCGTTTCAATAAACTAAGCCAGATTTTAGTATGGATGGAGAGCACATTTTCAGATACTTAATGATTTTTTTAATCCTGTGACCTGTGTGCCCTAGGGAAATCTTGCAGGAGTGCCCCATGAACCTGCTGTGTGGCTCTGTTATACCACCTTTGGGATCTGGATGTTTGCTTGGAAACAGCAATGGCTGGAGGAGAGAGACATGATGTTTTCACTAGATCAGGGTAGAACAAAATAAAGCAGTTTGAAACCTTAAGTCTTCTGTAACTAGTGTTTGAATATCTGTGTGATTTCTAGCCCTGGCTTACTGTGTTCCTCTGTTATGTGTAGATAGAAAAGTTTTTTATAAACTGAAAAATAGCATGGCCCTGGTGTCAGGCCTATCGAATTGTCCGAATTAACACAGATCTTTGCTGATGAAGTACTGGATAAGGTAGATGAGTGTTTCTCAGACTTCTTGCAAATGTGAGCACTTATCCTTCTCTTTTTATGCACTTCCTAAGTAAAAATTACTTCTTTGCTACTTGAATTTCTGGCAGTAGCCAAGTTCCTCGGGGTGCTGGGTGGAGAAAGGCACAGAAATCAGCTGTAGTGATCAGCTGTAGGTGTGAGCCCTTGCTGCATTGGCCAGGAGCAGCAGAGTGCTCCCAGCAGCTGAAGGGAGTGGTAGCTCCTAGCCGGTGTAAATCCACGCAGCAGGTAATTACAGCTGGTGCTGACTCCCCTGGAGGAAATGAGCTGCTTCCAGCTGTAAATCAGGGCTGTTTGGTTTTATTGTTTTTCTTGTTACTTTTTAATAGCTTAATATTTTAATTAAGTTTTCCCCTACCTGTTTATGACTCCCACCCTTTGAATTTTCCTGTTAGTTCATTGAGACGTGCACCTCAGGTAAGAGAAACACTGGTTGGTTTGTATCCTTATTTTTTTAGAAAAAGTCACTTGTCATCAGATAGCAGCGTTACCAGAACCTCCATTGTGGCTTGTTACTGTAATTTTACCAAATAATAGTTTGTCTTTCATAAAACAACTGATTCATAAGTTTTTTGGCTGAAATTTGATGCAGTGTATTACTGCTAGCATAAGTTATTTCTGCTAGGGTAGGGAGATGTGTGCAGCTGAGCAAGATTGGAAGATTCTTTTTGTAAACAATTCTTAATCCTAGTCTGCTAATACTTCTAGTAAAATAAACACTAAATTTTGGCCTAAGATACTTTAAAGTGACAAGGACTTATAAACTAAATTTCTAAATGCAGACAGCTCACATAGTTGTTTCTCCTTTTATTCCTTAGTATAATATGCTGGTATTTTAACATAATACACAGAAACTTAGGAGAAAAAAGCTGTCGCTACTGAATATATTGGCTTGTAACCAAAAGGAAGTTGTGAGCCCAATACAGCAGCAGCCTGCCTCAAGTACCTGCTGGCAGCCTGTGACACGAACACAGGCTTGGGGTAGGCTGAGACAATGGAATGTGCATCAAAGATCCAGCTGCTGGTTTGCTGGTCTGTTTATTAGTCAGATGCCTTCCTTTCTTTAGTTCTAAAGAAAGTGTCTCTTTGCATTAAGAATGAAACAGTTTCTTCTAAGAAATGAGGGAAAATCAGGCAACTGTTGATTTTGCTGCATGGTACTCGTTACCTTTATTCAGATGTAGCTGGATGCCAGTTTGTGTACTGGGACAAGTGTAAAAGGTTTCTTTTAAAATCCACAGGGTTTCCACTAGACATTTTCCATATTGGAGGAAAGGAAGGTTCTCCCAATGGAGCTTTCCTTTGTGACATAGGGTATGGTCAAGCATGCTCTTGGCCACAGCTCTTTGGGGTGCCAATGCTAACCGACTGACCTCACTGTCAGTTTTGTTCTGGTTTGGTTTGGGTATGACTTTGCTGAAGGCCCCCACCCTTGCACTCTGCAAACACAACTTCTGTGTGGCTGCTCCAGCCTGGTTGAATCAAAATTGTCTTGGTGAGCTTAAATGTTTTCAGTAAGATATTTTAAAAGACAGACATAGATTGCCGAGTCTTGCTATTGTGAAGACTCACAGTGTCCTTATTTTGCAATACTTTGTTAGTGAATGGTATTTTAATGTACATTTAAGCCTGAATCCTGTCATGTGTTAATTTATCACTGATTTTCTTGTGGAAATTCCTGAAAGTGGAATTTAAATGTGGATAGGAGTGTATTGACACTTTTCAGGAGCTAGTTCAGCAAGTAAGCCTTGGCTGCACATGTTGGGATTCAGGAGCCTATATGTGGCCAAGGTGACACATCATTATTAGCTCAGCCCCTCTATGTGCAGATACAAACAACAAATACTGCTTGGTTTCCACACAGTGCACTAGAAAAAGATGTTCCTATGTTTCAGGATTAAGAGATGAAAAATTCTTTTAAACTTTTTGGAATTGTCACTCTGATGAGTTTAAAGTAGTCGTTTTCATTATATATCATGGCTCCATCAGTCTTTGTCCCATCCCTCTCAGTGGAAGTTGACTCCAGTTTCAGTGTTTTGGCTCTTCTCATTTGCTATAGTACCCTTAAATTTAAAAAATCCTTTCAGTGGGAATGTCATACCTGACAATGAACGATTGCTATACAGTATATACTGATAAAGTTCTGCTGTAATCCAGCTCTCAGTTGTCTTATTTATATAACATTTTTCACTTTGGAGAAGTGAGACAGCTCATGGAGGCTGTAAACATCATATTTGAATGCTGTGCCAAGAGTGAAGGCTGCCCTCTGCTTGCATAGCTTGGACAGAAATGGAGTTATCTATACCCTTCTGGTGATACTGGGGAGAAGCATATGAAGAAGATAAAGTAGGTACAGCTACTCCATTTCCAGGCGCCTTTTTTGCTTTAGAACCACAGAAGTGTTGAAGTGTTGAAATAGATATGGAAGCTGAGGGTGTGTTGGCTTCTTAGGAATACACTGTGAATACTGAAATACAGCTTCTCTGGTTTTGCTCTGATTCTATAACCTTTCAGAAGTGTTAAAACAACTTTAAGATGCTGAAGTAGCAGATAGCACTGTTACTTATTTTGCTGGCATTTAAGGAAAGTTAGAACTGTATTTTCTTTAACTGGTCTCTGCCCACAGGTTGGTAGAATAATTAATTAAATAGATACGTAAAAGTTCCTGGAGGTGGCAAGAATGTCTTTCAGGAGCACATGCTGGGCACCAAATGCTGCATCAAAACATGCACTGTAGCTGTATGGAATAATGCCTACATGTAAACTTGTTTGTCCACTTCCCTATGATAGTGAAGTGTGAAGGACAAAGGCAGGAAACTGGGAGACACTTTGAGTGGCCTCTAATAAACATGGCACAGGCTTTCATCAGAAAGTGCACACATTGCAATTCCAACAGTGCACTACAGTGTTTCTCAACATCTTCTATGGTACATTTTTTTGATGTCTGGAAAAGTGAGGGAGAGTTGAGAGATTTTTTTTTCTCTTTAGTAAAAAACATGCTGAAATGCTATACTTTTAATTCCAGACACATGATTCTTGTAAGCTGTATTTAATGGCTTTGCCTTCTGAGCTGTGTGTTGGTCATTCCCCTGCATCCAACTCTTTCCCTATGTAATATTTGTATGTCAGTCCTAATTTTTTGCTTCTCCAGGAGTGATGTTTGCAATGTATTGTACTTCTCCTAAAATAAATGAGAGGAAAAAATTATGGTTATTCGTCCAACTGGAATGACCATCTGTTATAAAACTGAATGTTTCGCTTTCTCATTTGACTTCTGTATTGTTCAAATTTAAATTCCTCTTGTTGTTCCCCTAAGATTAATTCTGTATGTAAAATGATGGAGGTTGACAAGACTGAAAAAGTTGGGTTTTACCTAAGGGAAGAGATCAGGTCTTTGTAGGTTTTGTTAGAACATTTGATGCTTTTATGAGGTGTGAAACGTAGTTCTACCTTCTCTATTTTCTCTATAGTTGCTATGTCTTCTAATTCTCCAGTTTCTGCACAGTTTTAATTGTATACATGTTTTATGATGCAGAAGTGATGCCTTAAGGAATTCTCTGCTGTTCTGGATGGCATTCACCTTCATTAGTAGGTATGGACTCAAAAAGATGCTTAATTCTTTTTCCTCCACTAGAAGTGAGTTGCTTGTGCACCCCCGTTAGTATTCAACTGCAAATTTGGAAACCCACAGATGGGTTTTATGGGACAGAAAAGGCATTTGGAAAAGTCTCCTGACTGTGGAGCCAGTGCAGTTTTCCATTTTTAATTATAGATAATGCATATTACCCTGAATAGGTAGTACTCACTGGCACTCTAGGTTCTGATTTCTGTAGCACAGCCAAGCAGATTGTACAAGTTCTTTTGAAATTAATCAATGCTGTCTCACAGAACAAGATTGCAGTCTTAAAAGAAATCCTATCAAGGCATTGTGACTATATATAATAGCACAAAACCATTGACTCAATATGAAAAGTATCTTAAAAAGAGTGCACTGCTGCAACTAACTAGCAGAATTAATGCTCTAATCCAAATATCAGGCACATTGCACAGGTTCAGTTGCTGTTTTGCACTTGTAACTGTGACCAGACTGGTTTGTAAGTTTGGGGAAGGAAGAGAGAAAAAGAAAAATCTGTATGTTCTCTGTGTATAAAGAGAAAGTGTGTGTAACAGATAGACAGTGCTTATTTTTAATATAGTTCTTAACTTCATCTTAGGAATCTCTTGATCAGTGCCTTGAAAGTATTCTCTAAAGAAGAATATGAATCTTAATATTTGTAATCATCCAGACTCTCTTGCATTTAAGGACAGCTTATTTCATTAAAAATCTAGAAAAATAGCTAACCATTGTTTTAAAAACTTTGTTGTTGAATTTAACATGGCCTGCTTCATACTTAGCATTGAATCTTGCTGTATTTATGTAAAAGGTTTAAAAGAAAATCAAATTTTTGGGTGCAGATCTCCTAGGCACGGATTTTTAAAATCAAGTCTAAAGCAATTTGCTTGGTTCTAAGTTATTTTACTAATTTTTCTACAAAAGTGTTTGTGGAGGGCTTCAGTTATGAGAGATTTTTTCTCAGGGATTTATCACTTTTTTCCATAAACATGTAGCCCTGATTATACATTGGTACTGTGGTTTCTGTCTGGGAGTGCTTTTTCCCTGATGAAATAGTGAAAAGTAGGCTTTTAAAAATTACACAAAGAAGCCTTTCATGCTAGAAGGCCTTAATTTAAGATTTTCTTGACTTTAAAAGTGGAGCAATTAAGCTGTATTAACATTTATTCTTCATTTTTAATATAATCTATTTAAACAGGAAGGTCAGGGACCTAGTGCTGCAGGTCCACAAGTCCTTAGGATCCCTAGCTCTGATCAAGATCAGAATAGACTGTGATCTCATGTGATCAGTATTTTCCTTGGAGTTCTACTTAAAGGAAAACTAAAACTGCAAAAGAGAACATTTCACTCTTCTAAAACCTAAAATATACCAGTATTGTGGAATCTAAAGGGATTCCATTCATGGAAATACCCAAAAAAAAGAGGGCTCACCAGAAAAAGGTTCCCACCAATGAGAATTGTATCTTTAAAAGGACGAACTGAAAACTTCAGGTTTTCATTATAAAAATAAGCTTACTTGCTCCAGGGTCCCAGTTTCCTAGCTGGATTGCATCTCAGGAAAGCATCCAAAAGCGGATACTTTTCACAAAAAGAAGAAAAAAAAAAAAGGCTTTATTGAAAACCTGGTTCATTGCTGAGGAACAGCTTTCATGGAAAAATTTTGACTAGGTCTGTCTCAAGCATAGTAGAATACAAAT
The DNA here is from genome assembly GCF_017590135.1 of Pyrgilauda ruficollis. Lineage (NCBI taxonomy): Eukaryota > Metazoa > Chordata > Aves > Passeriformes > Passeridae > Pyrgilauda > Pyrgilauda ruficollis. The sequence continues at coordinate 3,728,992 of NW_024529155.1, read as the reverse complement.
TTATTCTTGTTTATTCCTGAGGCATCCAGAGTTAGGCATTCTGATATTTCTGAAATCACCAATATACTTAACTTGAGGGCAGGCAGTATAATAGATTTCTTGTACAGAGTCCAGTTGCTGTGTGTTACTCTTGGATCTGCTGGATAACACAAAGTGTGCTTAATCATAAAACCTGCCAGTTCTCTTCCCTCTGCTCTTCCCCTCTCGGCAGATTACCAGATTTATGTTTGATTTCTTGGATCTTTTTGTTACCTTTTTTTTGCCAAAGAATTTGCTCTGACTGAACTTGTTGGAAAGGATAAAAGCTGAAGAATGAGTTTCTTGCTTCTCTTTGTCATTAACAGTTCTGGTATTCTCTGCTGACGGCAGTAACCAGTCTGCATCGTTGCTTTACTCCTTCAGAACAGTGGCTGTTCCAGAGAGGGGTACAGTCTTCATGGAATCCTGAGGGACGACCAGGATCATCCAGTCCAACCCCTGGCCCTGCACAGGCACCCCTCAATCCCACCCTGTGCATCCCTGAGAGCGTTGTGCAAACGCTCCCGGAGCTCTGGCAGCCTTGGGGCCGTGACCACTCCCTGGGGAGCCTGGGCAGTGCCCGACACCCTCTGCGGGAAGAACCTTTCCCTGATAACCAACCTAAACCTCCCAAGTATTCCAGAAACCAATACCAAGATACCAGAACACCAAGAGACCAGGTGTGGGTGACACAGAACATTGGGCTGTAGGGTGTTCTAGCTGCAGCAGTATCTTTGTCCTGTCTCCTTTTCATTGTTAATTCCCAGTCAAGCATGGTAGTAACATACTCTCTTAGGACAGAATTAGGATACACCCTTTCAGGGTGGATTATCTCCCGGAAGACTGGTGCAGTTGTTGCACAAGTGTCAGAGTCTGAGCTAGTGGGGTGCTTACCATTCAGTTTTGAAGCCTGTTCTAGACTTCCGAACATAAATGAAATTTTACATATAATAAAATTTTAAAAAATAATAAAATCATGCTGTATGCCTGAGACTGGAAACAGCAAATGAGATTGCAGACACAGCAGCTTCTCTGCAGGTGTGAAAAAGAAGTGCCAGCGTGCCTCAAATGCTATTCCCCTTTCCCAGTTACACCTGGTTGCTTCTAAGACTTTCTCCTGCTCTCTGGAGGGTTTTCTCCTCTTTTTTCAGCCCGTGGCATTGTTACATCACTGCTGTGTGTGGGTACAGCTCCAGCCAGGCCATTGAAATGCTGCAGGAGGTTCCCCAGTCCCCCCTTCTTTGCTTCCTCGAATAGAAATCTTTCCTTGTAAACTTAGCAACAACAACAGCAGCAAAGCCCAGACAAAAGAGAGCTTTTGGGTCGCTCGGCAGTCCCAGGAGGGGCAGTGCCAGCTGCAGGTCACTCCTTTGTGCTGTCTCCAAGCGGGATGCATGGGCTCTGCTCTGCCAGCTTCAGGTTGGGAAGCCATAGGGTGGTCTGTGCCCCAATAAGAGCTTGTTTGTCTGTCTTTCCTGTTATGAATAGCAATGGATGAGCATGTTTTGCGTGATTTCAAATCCACTTAAAGTTCATGCGTTTGAAATCAAAACCAGAACTAAAATCTTACGAGGTTTGTGTTTCTGTTAGGAGCTGGCTTTTTGCCAGGATGTGTCAGTTCATTTAACTTTTAACCCTGGAATCAAATACATACCAGTTTGCTATACCAGGTCACTTGTATTGCTTTATATCCTCTTCCTTACATTTTTTAACATCTGTTCCATTGCATGCATTTATGGGTATCAGAAAGTTGCTTGCAGAGGTTTTTCTCTCTCATTGGCATACGAATTTTGTCTTCCATCTTCATTTTGTTTCACAGTTTCTGAGCTAACAGCATGTGCCTTCTGCCTGTTCCTCTGTATATCTAAGACAATAAAAAAGGGCTGAAATCTGTCCTCTTTGAGGGCTGCGTTTTAGATCCTATATGTTTTGGATATGGACTGAAATAAAGCCCCTACTATCTTTGCCCTGTGGTTTGGTTTACCCACCATTGTCTGTTTCTGAGAGGTGACATAGTCACAGCAGCTCTGCAGGGCACTGAGGAACAGGAGCTTGCCTAGTGCAAATAAGGGATTTTTTTTTTTTTAATTTTTTTACATTGTCTTGCCTCTAGTGCTGTTCTCTTCTATGCTGGTGTGCTTTTATGCAGGGGCATGGAACCCCAAGCAACCCTAATGTGGAAGATGAAATTGACTGAAAATCATCTGCAGTGCCGTATTTTTAGGTGATCCCAGTAGTAGTCTGTTGATTCCATTTAGGTTCACTGATTGCTGATTTTTCTTGGGGTTTTTTTCCCCTTTAAATAGTTGCACCTATTAAAAAAATTCAAGTGTGGGTGTTTCTGTGCATCTATAAAGAAGAGATATATGTGTTTGTTGTTACCAGCATATTGTAGTTATGTGTTAGCAGACATTTTTAAGAGGTAATATGTTGATTTAATAAATTATATCCATGCTTTCCTTTGGTGAGCTGGAAAGTGTTTATTTTTCAGTGTTTTATACTGCGAGGTGATTATGGGGACCTGCTGTGATCATAGCTGTTCACTTAAATATAATCTCTTTGATCATGATTATCTGTAAATCAGATGCAATTTTTTTGAGTTTGTTTGGTTTTTTACAGACATGATCAAAAGCTTATAAATAACTTGGTCTGACACTTCTGACATCATGTGAAATAGGGGTTATTTGAACTGCAGTGTGAATTTTATGGTGTATATATGTTCTCTGAGTCTAAGTGGAGGAGATAGGATTTTTAACATCAATGCTTGTGATTATGAACTTTGAATATGTTTTCTGTGTATATTCTGCATTTTAGCTATTGCTGTTGGAATGAATAAGCTTGTAACTCACTGAGCGTCTTAGAAAGCACTGCCCAGCATAGCCATGGGAGTACTCTTTTTAATCAAAATATATTTTCAATTTATTCTAAATATATTTTAGTGAATTTATTTTAGATTAAAAGAAGTGTAAAGATTTTAACTTTTTACATCCTCACACTGGGTGTTCATTGAAACCATGCTCTGTTTTTAAAAAGACTGTCATAATACACTATTTTATTTTAACCTGAGAAAGTGATATAAAGTAATTTCATGTTTCCTGGAAAAAAAAACCCAAAAACAAACAAGACCCAAATCAAAGAGAGTTATTAAATTCACAAGGTTGACTATTTCAGCATGAAATATTTAATTTGAATACTTTTTAAAGTAGATTTAAGCAAAACTTTGTCAATTCTGTATACAGCTGCTTGAGAGTTATTTTTGCTGCCATAAGCAGAGTAACCAAAGTATGTGAGGAGCTGAAACTTTAAACAACAGTATTGGTTCATATTCAGATGTTCATTAAAATTTCCACTGGGATTTTCAGTGGCTGTATTACAGATTAAAAGTGACTAGAAATAATCTTACCAACTCATTTTGCTTTTTCTCAAATCTCAGTCATTTAAGACAGAAATGGTGGTGAGAGGTGCAATTTAAGAAATTACAGTAACACCATTTTGGGATTGATAGTTTTCTGCTCTAGCTGTGAATGTTTCTAAGGTTCCTTTTTTTCTGTTTTCTGTCCCACTGGTGATGTACTGCACAAGGTCTGTAATCACAAATTCCACCTTAAATTTTAGAGCAGGGTTAAAATGGGTTTTAAGACTTACAGACTCCTATGCCACCAAAGGAAGATTTCTCCCCGTGCCTGTCCCCACCTCCCCTAGTGTTTTAGAATTTCACCATGTTTCCTCTAAGGGCTTTGGATCAAATTTTGGATATAGTTACTGGGTTTAAATAGCAGACTTCTAATAAGAACTATTGTTCACTGTCCTGCCAGCTGTTCTGTACCACAGTCTGGGCAATGGATCCTAGTCAGTAGATGTTATAAATCATGTTATTTGTCCTTTGCCAACTTTGCCCCTTCTCAAGAAAGAAGCTGCCAGTCTGAATCTTGAAAGACCCACTGTGAAGAGCAGAAAACTTATGGTAGCTTGAAAAAGGGCTTCTTTTTCTCTTGTAAAGGCAAGTGAGGGGATGAGCAAAAGAATCTATAAAGATACAGGAGTGCAGAGGCTCTGCTGAAGCTGGAGGCTTTCATCAGCTGCTGTTTATTGTGAAGATGGCTCTTGGTTTATGTGTACATAAAAGAATTATGGATATGGAACTGGGATAAGTTCATCTCTTTTTAAATTATGATTAAACAAGCAATTTCAATCACAAATTATGTGTCACCCTGTCTCTAATCTACCCATTCACTTTACAAAGTAAAGGAGGCAGCTGATTAAATTTAGCCGGCATGTTTTTTTGCCTGCTGTCTAGACAATTGGCTTGGTTCCCGTTCCTCTGGTCTTAGCTCTCTTTCTTGCTTGTAGGCCCACTAGGCCACTTAACCATTCTGCTGTCGTTTGAGCAGTGTGCTCCTGAGGCTGATAAAGAGCATGTGGGGATGGGCTTTTTTTCTTCTTGGGTTGTTAACAGAGAACATGGTACCAGTAAATAAACACACACAGGATCTCTGTTAATGCTAAGTGAGTCCTCTTAGAGTGAAAATTATTCAGCTCTAAAATCAGCTCCCTTTGTACTTTGCTGCTCCTGGAATTTAGATGAGCCCTTTCATCTGACGTCACTGCAAAAGCAGTGGACAGATTCCAATGTGCTGTCTTTCCCAGTCGGTTTTTTACATACATGAGAAATCAGTAAAACAAAGAAAAAGAGCCTGAAAATAAAACCTAAACCAAACACTGTTCCCCACCTCATCTGAGATCAACACCAAACCCAAACTACCAACAGCACTGACTTTGAGCACCCATCTCCAGATTCTTTGGTTATAATCATGGTTTGCATTTACAGACCCAAAATATGTTGATATCACTGAGGCATATTGCAACAATATTGTTCCACTCTAAAATGCCTCAGTGCCTCTGCTGTGCTGGGTTTGTAGTGTCCTGAGGAGTGACACTAATTTTGTTGTACAAATGGTTGTTATTTCTGGTGTATGATTTCAGGCTAGAACTGCAGACTGACCTCTCATTTAGCCGTGGGGTAAAGTGGAGTTCAGTTTTGAGTGAAGTTTGGGATTTAAGTTGACAATTAAAAAAAAATTTCACACAGAAAGTGCTCGAAAATTTCAACTGATCTAATGTGCTCTCTTTTGTACAAAGGGTCAGCCTTGTGGCTGGAGATAAATGGATGCAAAACAGTTGGGAATTGCCTCAAATCAGTGCATGCTGGTCAGTGCAGCACTGAGCCTGAGGGGTGTCCAGGTGTCACAGCACCCAGCCAGGCTGGAGGGCTGGAGCAGTTGGGAAATGTGCTGCTTAGTGCATTTTCCTATCACACCCCTACAGATCCCTTCAGCCAGTCAGCAAGCTGGACTTCCTGTGTAGGATGGACACAAAATGGACTGGAAATTGAATTTTCACAAGAGACATAATGATTCAGATGATGTTGTGCTTTCTGTCCAGGCCATCCATAATCAAAAACCTAATTTTTCCTCTAGAAACATAGGCATCCTAATGGGTATATTTTTAGCAGCTATAATGTTATCTTCCATTGTGGGGTTTTTTTCCTTTTTTTTTCTTTTTTTTTAGTTCTTTTCGAAGGTCACATTAGTCCACAGTGTTGTGTGGTCTTTGCTCTAGTAATGTCATGTGGTTTTTGACGTGACAGTAAGCAAGATACATCTCTCATGCAGATACTTGAATGTTGAAGCATTCAAATAGGCAAGCTATAATTCATAATTTTAAAATTGCAGGGATTTGGTAAAGAATCTGCAGCAGCCAATGGTTTCATCCTTTCTGGATTTATTTTCCTGATTGTCTGCGTGGGGTGTGAAGTTTCTGGGGGCTTTTGCTTTGTTTTGGCTTTTTCTGTTTCCAGGATCAGCAGAAGTTTGTGCAGATGCCATCTGTTTTATATTTAAACTTACTGTACCTGCTGCATTTTCTTCTCTGGATGGGGCAACCTGAAATACCACAGCCATGTAACTTAACTCAGAAGTTGGAGTTTTTTCCCTTTTACCCTCCATTGCTGATTGTATTGTGCTTCTACTAATCCTGCTGGAAGGGCTGTATTTTCCCTAGCTCAGCTTGCTGTGCCATTTTGTCTCACCTGTTTCAAAGTGATCTCATGCCACAGATCCTCAGAAAACCATCTGTTTAAATTCTTGGTGATTTGGTGGTCTTTTCTGCCCTTTTTTTTACAGTCACACACATTTCTAGTACTTGACCTTACAAATGCTTTGCAAAAATACTTTGCGCCCTGCTAGAAAGTCTACCCTTTTGTCTTCAACTAGCAGTTTAATTGTTTTTAATGCACATGTCATAGTTATTTTTTCTTTTCTCTCTTTAAAAGGAAAAAGTTAATATTTTTCAGGTGTACTTTGCACTTCCTATTTAAAGTAACTGTCCTGTACTCTGCCATTTTTTGGTTTCCAAGTTAGACACAAGCTTCCACAGAGGTAGTTCTTTGACTCTTGTTAATAAATAGAAGGCATTGTGTGGCTTCTGGATATTTTCTGCAAATTATATAGGTTCAATTTTATACGATGGAACGGAAACACTGAATAGTTAGCTTCTAATTCCAAACAGCGATTAATGCAGTAAGGAAGACAATATCCTCTTTAAAATCTATTTTTGTCTTTCCCTCCAATTTTGCTATACAGTTTCCAGACCTTCCCCCAGACTCATCCTGCCTAGCTTCCTGTTGAAAACGTGAGGAAACATTTGCACATATCCTCACAAAGGAGCTTTACTTATTTGTTGGTCATTGCATATCATTTTCAGAGCATTATTTACAGCTTAGACCCTCCCGAAAAGAAAAAAAAAATTTTTTTGCTACAGTAAATGAGATTTTTTTAAATTAATTGGGACTGTTTTGGCTTAGAGGCTAACACAGGCATACTTCTTGTGAGAATAATGTCTGAAAATGCGTATCATGAGCTAGGAGGAAAAAAAAAAGAGGCTACTCTTGAACCAAATTTCATATTGTGTTGTGTGAGAGATTCCACATGTTGTTACTTCATACAAATGTTTTCTCCCAAGAAGGAGAACAAAGTAGGATATTCAAAAGAACATAACAATAAAACATATGGATTAAAAAAAAAATCTGTCATCTTAAATGAGCAGTATCATTCTTTAGCTTGCCTCCAGTGGGTCTGAGATGTTTGTAGGCTGTTAAAATATGAGTTCATTCTAGGACAAAGAAGGTTTTTTTGTTTTTTACGTTTCCTTCTGTAAATCATTGGTGGGGGGGGAGAGAAAAAAGGGTGGAATTATGCTCTGGACGCTGCTGCCTTTGCATTTTTGGCATTATGCCTTCTTACTGTTTTATTGTCTATTTTGGCTGAACTTGAAGTTCCAACCATGTTCCCTGCCAAAAAGAAAAAAATAAAAAGTCAGGTCCTTTAAGGATACTGGAAAATGAAGCCAGTTTTTGAATCCGCCACGTCCTGTAAGCAAATAAAACTGAATCTCTATGGAGCTCAGACGTTACTTCCTGTTCTCCTTTGGATTCCAAGCAGGAATGGAGTAATTTTTCTCTGAATCCAAAAAAAGGGAGGGGAGAGGGGTAGAATAGATGGCTTCAAAGCAGCACAGGAGAAATCTTTGAAAGGCTTCTATGTGGCTAACTTTTAAAATATATGTAAAATGTTTTACACCTTAATATATGTCTGTACTTAGAAAAATGTGCTGCAGCTTTCCCCCACCACACCAGCACTCATATTTTGTAAGACAGTGGACATATTAAAAATACACATAATTTTTTGTTGGATGTTTCCTTTTCTACTAGTTTTGTAACTTGTAAACTAAGCTTGCAAATGTTTCAGTCTTGATAGCATGTACTGATTCCTCAAGGCATGTGAAAGTGACCAGGAAGATCCTACTTGTGGTTTTCCGAGGTGACCAAAATTAGAGAAGCGGTGGGGGAGCAGTGAAGGAGAGACAGAAATGCTTTTTCAGATAAGATAATTGGGATTTTATTATGGTAATCTGTGTGTTGTGATAACTCCATCAGTAAAGATCTCAGTTTTTAGGCACTGCTACTTTCCCAATTTTTGAATTACCGGAGAACGTATTCTGACATAAAAGATAAACTGCTAGCACAAAGTAGACTTCTGGATTTTTGCCACTGTAAAATTAGGAGTAACTGTAACCCAAGCAGGCTAGCCAAGCTTGAAATTCACTGTGGACAAATGTTCTTTGTGCATAATTCTAGAGGAAACTATTTTTGGTAGTGAATGAATATATGTAATCATTAACACATGACGGGGCTGCTGTAAAGGCATTAGGCTGAAGCATGAACGCTTCCAGCACCCAAGAGGTGCTGCTGTATTTTATTTAATAAACTGTCTGGAATGTTCTATTACTCTGACTTTTTTGTTTTCTTATTTCTGAAGTTTACATTAATAAAGCAACCTTAAAGTTATTTGTAGGAGAAAAGACTTGATTTCTTCAAAAGAGGCAAAACTATGTAGCTCAAAAAAAGTCAGTTATGCTGTTGAAAGAAACAGGAAAGAACACAAGATTCTCCCAGGATCTCTGAACATACTCTTAGAGGTAGTTTGTAGTGTGTGTATATTTATTTGTGTTTGTCTGGGAAAGGTAAATTATCTGAGAGGCGCTGGATTTCTGGATACAAGTAGAAGTTATTTCTGGTTTTACAGAAAGTTAAGTCTTAGTGATCCCATTACGGCTTCTTGCCAATGTTGAAAGGGATCATTTGATTTCTTATGTTGGCATGCAGTGGGACACAGGAGAGCTGTCAGCATCGTAGACCTGAAAGTCTGAAAGTAGCTTTTAGCATTGCCATGTCTTGCTGGGTTTGTGGCCTGAGTTTCAAAGAAGAAGTGATAGGAAACCCTGGAGTCGCTGAGTCAATGCCCCAAAGACTTCTGGGTGGTGTGGGAAGGGATCAGCTGTGTCCTATGCAACCGAGGGCCGGCCCCGTGTGTTGGGCAGTGCAGGAGCACTGCAGGGAGTGGATGTGCTCTCCTTTGTCTGTGGGGTGGGCATTTGGGTAACAGCTTCCTTCTGTCCTGTTACAGTTCCTCGAGTGGTAGGTGATGCCCTGGGGAAGCTGTGCTATTTCTCAGAGCAGTGGGAAGGGTCAGGAGATTGTCATTGTCTATCCCACACTCTCCTTGCTGGGTGGGTCTGAGTCAGGTTGGCAATGACTGAGGGAGGTCCTGTGGTCCATGGAAGTCAGTGTGAATTTTATCTTACTAAAATGGATGATCTGCAGATCTTGATTGATGGCCTAGGTCTGTGTTCCCATCTCTTTGACAGGGAGTAAGAAGTTGTTAACTTTCCAAGAGATATGGACTTATTTTTTTACTTCATCCCCCCCCCCCCCCCCCCCCCTTTTTTTTTTTTACTTTAAGGCTGAACTCTGAAGGGTTATACAAACAGTAACTAGTGGGAATAAGATTTACTTCTAGGTGGAGTATTAAATACAAGCCTTACATCTGGAAACATTTACTGGATCAGACCCTATCTGGGACTGCAAGTCAACCAAGGAACACAATGGGAAACAAAGAAAATGGCACTAGTAACTCAGAATTTTTTTTTAAATTAGTAGTTCTGAATTTCATTCATGCAGGTTAGTATTTATGATTTTGCCTAAAATGCATACTTTTCCACATTGGGGTTGGCCTAGCAAAGTTTTCACCTATAATGTTCATTTTAGCCATTTCAGTATCTAAAACTTGTCTCTTATATTCAGAAACTTTTTGGCCAATGATTCCTGTCTGCCTTCATAAACGCATAAAACCAGAGTTTTAACATGTTTCACCTTCCATGCACCACAGAAGCTTTGTGGTAGCTCTCTCTCAGACTTTCAGATTAAAGATTGCTATGCTGTTGTGTTAAACTTCAGACTTAGATTTTGCAGAGAAAAGCTTTGATAGTATCCCAAACTTTTGCTTCAACTGGATTTCCTAAGGAGATGAGAATTACTCAGTTGTCCCATGTCTGTTTTTTGTGACACAGCTATTGCCAGGCCTGACAGGGGGTGCCCCGTTAGATGCTGCAGTTTCATACAAGGCCTTCTCTATAGGCTCTCCCAGCCCTGTGCAGCCCTGAGGCAGCAGAACTGCAGACAAACTAGTGGGTGGTAGTGGGAAGCATAGGGATTGTTGGCAGGATTTGAGGAGTATTATATGGGGTAAGGAGAAGCTTGGTCCATCCCTGATAAAATGAAATTGTCGGAGGATTGTCCACACTCAGCAAATTTTTAAGAGAAGTTTGCAAAAAGGAAGTGTCTGAATAAAGGAAAGAACTGCCTTATCTTCATCAGAGGCACTACAGCCCTGCCCTAGGAAGGTTTACATTGTCCTGGTCTTGCCTCTGCTGAGGTGATTGAGTCCTGTTTTACAGAGACAGAGGTCATGTCATTGCAATGCTGTTGTGATGTGTTTAGTCTGGAGAGAATTTAAAAAAAAAATAAAAAAAAATTAGTGATCTAAAGATGAAGGAGAAAATTTTACAGGATCTAGGGACTGCCCTAAATCACTGCAGCAGGTCCTGTGGAAAAGGTCTTTTAGAAGTACCTGTTGGAAGAGCTGTTTTGTCCCTGCTGAGGATGGATGTTTGATGGCAAGCTGAGAGAAAGCAAAGCATGAGTTTGGCCTTCAAAACAGCTAATGATTTATGGCTCCAGCTATGTCTTACACCTTTCAACAGAGAGATCATATTTCTTGTCGGTGTCACCACTGCAAACTCCCTGCTTTCCATGGAAGAGGTATTACTTGAACCACCCAGTGGAGCAGCTGCTCGTTTGTACTGCCAGCTCAGACCTGCATCTGAAAAGATTAATTCTGTACTTAAAATAATCAGAATCTTACATGAAGTAAATGTGTGATGCAATCCAAGAAACAATTGTTGCATAAGATCATGGGGCTTTGCTCAGATCTAAATGAGTGACTGGAATTCCAGACCTCACTATTGCAGCCATCTGAATACTCAGCTATTCCTGCTTTCATCTCTTGGCTGTAAAGGGAGTGCAGCAGTGGTGAAACCGTGTGGGGACATGGAGAATTCAGGCAGTGAATTTAGTGAGCATATTTTTTTTCTGTATTTTAGCTGAGAGTAGACATATTGTGTTTCATTCTTTCAATGCTGGATGCTTTGTACAAACAGAAGTATTTTTTTTTTCTATAATGTTCTGCATTTCAGATTTAATTTAAAGTTTGGCTGACACAGTTCTTCTGCTGCATACCTACTGGAACAGTAATGCAGGGATTCACTGGAGTTTTTATTGTGGTTAGACAGCAGGTTTGCCATGTTAGCTGTTCCGCTAAGGAACAAATTGAGGAAAGGAAATTTTGTTAATTTACTTAGAAGGAATTTCATTTTAGGTTCCTACTATGACAGCAGTGTGTATGTGTTGGCTGCCATTGACACAATGAACCTTTGGGTCCATTGTAAAGTCTTGAGTATTCTTTGTTTTGCATAATTTTTAACATCATTAATAAGGTAATTAATACAATCTGTTAATAATGATGCTCCTTATATTCAGTTCTAATATCTCTTATTGCCTATGTGGGGACAAAGTAAAACAAAGAATCAATTTATTCAGGAGAGCTGCAGGTCTGAGTTAGAAGATTTTTGTTGAAACAGTAAGTGGATATGTTCATGTGTGAAGGTTTTAATGGCTGGGATTTTGTGTTATTATAGTTTAAGATCTTCAGTGAAACACTGGATGGTGCCTTTGGGAAGGGTCTTAGGGGTGATGTTCAGTATTCTGTTTCTCTTGTGCCCAAGTGGGAATGTGATACTCTTATAAATCAGGTTAACTGCATCAAGAGGTTTAGAATTAACAATGATGTCATAGTGTCTAAAAAGTGCTAAACTAGAAGAAATTATGCATAAATACTTATCACAAATCCTACTTGATCCTTTTTATATTGCTTGTTATAAACAGACCATATCACCATATACCCAGATTATGCCTAATATATTATTATTATGTGTATTCCCCTGCAGAGAAAGCTCAGTCAGTGGGGGATTAGGTGTGGCCTTTGCCACAGGTATTTCTAATTACAGCTAGGTGACCATGACATGAAAAATCAGCTGGCATTTGCCTAAGTAAAAACTGAGAGTTTGCTTTGATGTTTGTGCCCATTTATATTAGTTTTCTGACTATGTCTATAAAATCACTGTACTGATGATAAAAAGACTGATGAACTGAAGGAGTAATTTCACTTGCATTTGGGTTGGCCTGCATTTTGCGCAGGTTTTGTCTGAAGAGTTTGAGATCACTAAAAAGTCTTTTCTTTTGTGTTAAATTGCTTCACTTCTTAATTGAAATTTGACATAAAATTTAAAAAATAGAGAATATGGTGTATTGGGGGTGACTAATCATCACAGTATAACAGCATAATCAAGACAAATAATTTAACAGCATAATCAAGACCAATTGAGTTAACAAAACTCAAGCCCCAAAAACCCAAGACGAAACAAGGGAAAAGAGCTGTCAGTTTTCCTCTTTAGCAAACAAGATCTTTGGTAATTTTGGTTTGAAAAAGCAAAATTGCCAACATATAATTTCAATATTTTGCTTTCCAAAACCTACAAGATTAACTGTAGTCTCTCACCAAACCATGACTCTGTTTACAGGTTGCCTTTCCTACTAGCAAGTGTCTAATTGACCTTTCTGAGCTTAGGGATTGTGAAGAACAGAGATCCTTGTCTCTGCCTACATTCTGCAAACCTTCCCCTCTCAGTGTCACATTCTAAGTATTTACACTCTAATGTTTCTTAGGAGTAAAATGACACAGTAGTTACTATGAAATGGCTTCTTGGGGTTGTATATTTAATTTAATTTCCCTAAGTAATAATAGGTACAAACTCCTGATGTGCAATAGTCATGCAAAACAGGAAAAGCTCAGTTCATGGAGTGTGGGTTTCTTAGGAGCTAACTTTTTCGGCTTGTTTGTGTTTGTTTCAGAGTGTGAGCTGTACTCAAGTTTAAAACCAGGTACAGTCTACAAGTTGTTTGGTTTATTTTATGCAGTAACAGTGCTGAAATCTGCTGGAACTCATTGCATATTTTGTAACCCTAAAAAAAATGTAAATGTTAATTTTTACTTTTGCAAATTTGGGCAAAGTATTCAATAACAGTCTGATTTACATTAATATCGGTCATGAATGTTTAAGATTTCCCACACAAGTATTTCTGTGCATCTTTTGTGTTTGCTATGTCAGTAGCAGGTTTTCAAGCCCCTCTTCTCTGAGAAAGCAGAAAATCAGCATGAAATTCCAGTGGCTAAATTGCTTTTTGTAGTTGCAACCAAATGGTTTATGTGCTTCTCATGTTACTCAGGTGCAGTCATGTCAGTGTAAGTTCTGCCTTCCCTCATGCCCTAATATGTTATTTAATGGTATTAAAAAGCTATCCTTTCAAGATGCATTTATTTATATTGTGGCATGTTGTACACTGATAAAAGCAAAGTCAGTTGATCATTTAATGTTACTCTGAAATAAAAAAAAAAAAAAAAAAAAATCAGGTGAGAATTGTCTCAGTTTCCCTAAAAAAAAATTAAACTTTAAAGCTCACATATGAGGCAACAAGTAGCATCAAGGCTTATCTGTCATCCTGAATGAAAATTTGGCACAGGACCTCTGTTCACCAGATGCAATTCCCTGGATACCTTTTCTGCATCCTTTGCCATTTCTTTTTCCTCTGTGTGTATGTTGAGATGCCTCTGTCTCTTTTCTTTACATGATTGTTCTCCAGGTGCCTGTGTTTCCTCTTTTGCCTTTCCATTTAATTTCTTGCTCCTTGTGCTCTGACTTTCCTTCTTGGAAGAGTCAGAGGAACTATAGCCAGTATGTTGTTTTCTTTCACTATCAGACTGTAATTCTTCTCTTTACTTCGCAATCTACTGCATAAATGAAGCCGTTTTTTCCCACTGTAATGATACAGAATCATAATACCTCTTGGCTAGGGATCTACTCCATTTGCCACCCTTCGCATTTCTTGAAGGCAAATTTCTTTTCTTCTTCTAGAAGTACAAAGAGAGACTCATTTCTGAGAGACTCTTAGCAGGTATTTCTTAGCAGTCTTTAAGGCTCATTTCAGAGAGGCTCTGTTAACAGAATCCTCGTTTAAGAGATTTGTATGTAAAGGCAGGCTCTGTGCTTGTAGGCAAAGGAGATTTTGTTTGAAAATTACAGAAATAGCAGGCAAAGTGAATGCTTGTAATCACTTACTGCTGCACCAAGTTATAAAGCACAGGGCTTTGTGTCCACCCATATCTGAATATGTGCAGAAACCAAAGGACTTAAAGAAGGAAAATTTTTGCTCTTCTCTCCCCCTGCCTTTTATTTTTTTTTTTTTTAAAGAAGTGGACTTGCTAAGACTCATTGAAAGAGTTGGTAAATTGTGGATCACATCCTGAATTTGCCATGATTGAAGCAATAAGGAGAGGTAATGGAGGTAGATGGGTACTGAAATCAGAAAAGCTCCAATGGCTTTCAGATCCCCTGTAACTTCTGGCTCACTGAGAACATGAATCTCTGTGAAAACCTCCTGGAGAGGAGAGGGTGTCAGAATGGCCGTCTCTCTTCAGGCAGTAAAATGTCCTGTTATGCTCTTTTGAATTGGAGCAGTGTCACAAAACACAAGCTTAACTTCTATGGTGAAATGAATCCTTATTAAGATAAATTAAAATCTTTTTCTAGTCTGATGTCACATCACACTGGCAGGTGTCCTCTCTGCAGTGGATACGTGGGCACTCCAAGCAAAGCTTTCTGTATGCTTGTACACTCTGTGCATCTCATTGGCCATGTTTGGTTTTTTTTAATTGAACAACCATTTGTTTTTTTAAAGCATGTTTGAGGTAATTGCCATCAAACTACATGTATAACAGTGATTATTTTCTCTGCCTTAAATGCATCTCAAAATTAACATTCTCTATTATGTTATTAAATTAAGATTCTTTATTGTGTTATTAAATTATGTGAAATTTGCTTCAGACTGGGCAGGTTTCTCCCCTTTGGATAACTAGTGTGTCTGTTGTTTTCATGCTGCAGAGAGAGAAGGTTTCATGTTTGTGGTTGATATCACCCCAGCTGAGGGCTGTCTATGACAGGAGCCTTCTGTATAGCCTGCAGGTGGACTTTTGTGTGCCCAAGTCTCTGGGGCTGTAGGAGCCACAGAGAGTTGTGTTTGCCCTGGATGGGGCGAGTGTCAGAGCTCTGGGGGGCTGGAGCTGTTGGTCACGTTGAGCACAATGATGACACTGACTTCTCTCTCTTGGAGCTGCACTGGTACACCTGGTGAATAGAACAGTGCTGCACTTCCTTTTGTTACCTGGCATGAGTTTAAGTGTCTTGTGGTCACTCCCAGTGTCTGAGCAAGGCTTGGGGCTACCATGACTGGGCTTTTGGAAAAGGTAGATAATGGGGAGTTCAGCAGTCCAGGTTTTGCCAGAGGTTTGAGGTTAAACCACAATCAAGTCACTTTACTTTGTTGAACCTTTCCATTGTCTGTGGCTAAGGATGAAATCAAAGATGTACTGGATATTGAGGTTTATGTACACAGATGAAGAAAATGTACAGTTTATTTATTTTGTGATGATTTCTAAGCCTCAATTAAAAAAACATTTTAAGTGTGAAGCTAACTTAATGTTATTATCAGAACTAGTGATTCTTATTTTGACTTTAATACATTCACTGGTTTTAGTAGAGATATTTGCAAAGAGCATATTTTTTCTCTTCCAGTCTGGTATTTTGGGTCAGGTTCAGGTCCAGAGTGGGCAGGTTCAGCACCACTAAATTGGTGTCTGTATGTGACCTCCCCCCTTTACATAGCTGTCACTCTTTCAATTTGGAATGGAGTCACTATTCCCTCCTTTATGTGTATGGAAGAATGGCACTGAAATAGCACTTAATGAATCATACCATGTAAATAGTATTTGAAAAGCCTATTGATGCTGTATTTTACCACTGCATAGGAAAGCCAGGTTTATTATTTTGATCCCAAAGTGATTAACATGTCCAAACATGCTGCAGGGAGTTAACAGGTCTTCCTAGCTGCACATAGACCAAGCAGAGCAAATGTGCATCTGTACAGCTAATTAGAGGTTAGCTGAGCTCTTTTCTACTTTGGGCTTTCCTGCTTAATGCCACCAGCAACATCTGCCATTCCTTGTGTTTCTTCAATGTTGCTGTCCTCTGCTTGGGGATTCTGTTCTGCCCACATCTCTCTGGCTTCCTTCAATACCATCTTTCCATTATGTCAGTAAACTTTGAGTTCCTCTCCCTCCCCAAAGAGGATTGACAAAAAATATGTGCGTATGTTGCAGGTGGATTTTGATACAAGAGAAATCCAGAATAGTAGTGGGAATCCATGAAAATTGTCACGAGGAATTGCAGCTGTAACTAGGTTTGTAATTTGGGTTTGTTTAGAGCATCCCCTTTTACCAGGGTGGGTATTTCTTAGCAGTCTTTAGGACTCATAAAAACATGAGATGAAAAGTAAAGAAAACAAGCAAATGCTGGTATCTGATTCTTTGTCCTGGAAGCTAATATGAAATGAAAGCAAATGTGTGAGAAGTTATTTTGTGATGGAAAAAGTTGGGGTTTTTTTTCTGTAAATACTATGTTGATTAATGACATAATTCGGAAATTTTTATATAAGATGCAAACACTTGTCACAAAATTTGAGTACCGAGACTTGTAGTGAAGGACATTGAAGAAACTTTTGTTTACTTAACTGCAGCATCACAGTGTTGGAGTCTGGGAAAGGAAGGAGAATAGATGGTTAGAACAACTTCAAAACTTATGGAAAAAGAAGAATAAAAATAATTTAGAAGTTTGGTTCTCTGCACACTGAGATACAGTTCCATTCCATATGCTGATTTTTGTAGAACATATTTTCTTGTCGCTTCCATCTAGGCCTGTTACATTTTTAGGATCTCTGCTTCTGTCTGCAGTAGGTCCTGGAATTGACTATTTCCAGCTGTTGCTTCTCATTGAGGTATTCGTTGCCTTGTTGCAGCTGGTCACTGTGTGGGTTTGGGTTGAGTTTGATTTTTTTTTCCCTCATCCTCTCTCCATATATTTATGCAGTTTTCCAGCATGTCTGGCACACAGATTTTGGATCCGTACTTTCTTTTGTCCTTCAATAGACAATATTTTTCCATGTGTGAAAGAACACTTCTGGTACTTCAGATGCATGTATATAATTTGGTGCAGCCTTCTTGCATATACAACAAAGATTCCTGATTTCAAAGTTTGTCCTTAATCAAAGTCTGGCATGGCAGGATTTCTGGTTTCTCAGAGGTTATTAGGCGTGTTGTCATGATCATGCAGAGGCATTGTCAGAATCTTACCTGGCAATATCCCTGAAGGTATTTTTCAAGCCTTCCTTAGAAATTGTATTAGTAACTACAGAACGTAGGTGTGGATGTCTGTAGGGCATATTTATGCTTCCCATCAGTGGTACATAAAATGGTGTTTGCCAGCTGGCCCTGGGAAAAGGACTGATTTGCAGTATCAATAGAGTCTCAGCCTTTCACTCTGTTCCTGTGTATTGTCCACATCTGTACTAATGCATTCATTTTCTCCTTTTTGTTCTGGGTGTGAGTGGCCAAAGGTGCCATATAAAATCTCAAACCCAGGTCATCTCTTGTCTCCGTCTCTCTGGGTGCCTCCCAGTGAACCCCGGCCAGCCCCGGGTCGGCAAACAGCGGGGGGGCAGCCCCGAAGTGACCGACAGCGGGGGGACACTCTCTGGTGCCCCGAGGGTACTGAGGGCAGCTAGGCTGGTCGCCTTTGCATCAGAAGAGACAAAGGAGACATCGGTGGAGGGTAAAAAGCCGACTCTAAACAGGGGGCCAGTCCAAGGTTTATTCGGAGCTCCCCAGGGGGCCCCACTCCTCAGTGGGCGCCGTACTCAGAGTGAAACAAAGGAATCTCAAGGTTACATTTAAAGGGGGGAGGAAACGGGGAGAATAAGGGGATACAAAATCAAAACTATTACAAAGTATTACAAAGTATAAAAGCACGCTACAACAATCTCTCACATAGGTTTGCAATCACATTTTTGAGAAATGCAGTTCCATTTCAGAACCCCTTTCACAGAGACTCTACCAATGAAATACAGTGCAACTTCAGCACATTTGGAAGGGACAAGTGCAGCATCGAAATAAACCTATGTACAGGCTTGACTAACTGTTATGTTTACATTAATGAGCTTGATTGAACTGGATTGATCTCAAGGACGCAGATTTTATTGTGCCAGTTTGGCAGAATGCATTTTCTGGTGGACTTCTCATGAGACTCACCACAATGGTATTTTTCATATGTTTTAATTTTTAGTCTTTAAATTACTCTGTATCTGTTTGTGCCTTCATTCCATATTAAGGAAGAATCCTACAGAACAGTAAAAAACTTCTCATGTGAAAGGGTAGTATTTCTTTTCATCACTGTTAGAAGTAATTATTATAGTTGGCTACTTTAAGGCTTATCTAAAATCAATGTAAGTTTTCTGCATGAAACATCATGTTTCTCTGCCTCATGCTTTAAGCTGGAATGAGTTTTGTTTGAATAGTTCAGTCAATGGAATTGCTCTTCTGTAAATTTTCCATTGATTTTTCTTTTACTATACATCATCTTATTGTCATGAACTGCAATAGAAGTTCCTAACTTTAAATGACTACATGTAGAGATGAACCAGGAGAAAATACTGCTGTTCACATGCAGTCTTTTGTGGGGAGGAGCTGGGAAATCAAATCCTAATTTGATGTGCAAGTGCTTTAGATTTGGTTAATATGTTAAGTTCCCTATAAAAAGACAAGTTTTCAGGAAAACCAGGTCCCTGAGACCCAAAGAGAAGTATGAAGCAACAAAGACTCACTCTTGGTGAGGATCAGGAGGATCTTGAGGAGGATCAGTTGAGGGAACACTTGAACAAACTGGACATCTGTAAGTCCATGGGGCCCAAGGGATTGCATCCATGAGTTCTGTGGGTGCTGGCTGGTGTCATTGCAAGGCCAATCTCAATTATCTCTGAAAGGGTCCTGTATTCAGGAGAGGTTTCTGAAGGCTGTGATAAAGCAGATGCCTTCAAGAAGGGGAACTGTGGGCTGGTCAGCCTCACCTCAGGAGGTGAGTTACTGGAACAACTAATCCTAGAAACAATTTCCAGAAGTGCGAAGGACAGGAAGATTATTAGAAGTTTTCATCTTGGTTTTATGAAGAGGAAATAATTCTTGCGAAGTGTGATGGCTTTCTATAATGAGGTGACAAGTTTGGTGGATGAGAGCAGTGTTTCTGCTTAGTTTGGCTTCAGTAAGGCTTTCAACACTACCTGTAATCAACCAGCCAAGGAAGTAAGGGTCGGATAAATGGACACTGAGGGAGATTGAGAATGGCTGGGCCCCAGCAGTTGTGATGAGTGGCAGAAGTCCAGCCAGAGACAAGTTGCTAGTGCAGCACCTCAAGGGTCAGTACTGTGGCCAGCACCAATTAACATCTTCATTAATGACCTCGATGGGGCAGTGCACACCCTCATCAAGTTGGTAAATGATAAAAAGCTGTGAGGAATGGCTGATGTGCCCAGTGTTTTGTGCCACCACCCAGAGGGACTGGGCATGCTAGGGAAATGGCAGAGAAGAACCTCTAGTCTCTCTGTGAGGGGAAATAAAAAATCCTGCTCTTGGGGAGGAGCAATCCCATACACCAGTATATGCTTGAAAGTAGTTCTGCAGAGAAGGACCTTGGGATCCTGATGGCCACCAAGCTGATCGTGAGTCAGGAACACACAGTTGCAGTAGGAGGGCCAAAGCAACTTGGTCTGCATTAGGAAGACCATGGACAGCAGATTGAGCCCTGGTCAGATGATATCTAGGGTGCTGGGTATTGTCCTTGGGTTTCAAGTACAAGAGAAGCTGGACATAATGGCATGAATCCAGCGAAGAGCCATGAAAATGACTAAGGCACTGGAGTATCTTTCCTCTGGAGAGAGATTAAGAGTTGGGACTCTTCAGCCTAAGGAAGGTTTGGAATTCAGGGGGCTCTGGTCTTATCAATGTGTATAAGTACCAGAGGTGTTTATTCAGGAGATGAAGATGAGGAAGCCAAGCTCTTCTTGGTGTACTTTTTCTTGGTAGAGCCCAGTGACAGGCAAGAAGCACAAAAAAAAAAAAAAAAAAAAAAAAAAAAAAAAAACAACGGCATGAAGTTCCATCTAAGCGCAAGAAAAAGAACTTTGTTCTTGCAAGGGTAGTCAAAACCCAAAGCAGGTTGCCCAGAGAAGTTGTGGAGAGAATCAGGACAAGACATGACACGGTTGTGGGTAGCCTGGCTTGGATGACCCTGCTTAAGCAGGGCATCTCAAAGGATCCCTTCCAAATGAGAGATTCTGTGATATGCCCTGAAAAACAAAACAGTCACTTCTGAATTGGTCCTTGCTTTGCACTTCTCTTACAGTACACACAGACAGAGTGTGACATGATATCTGCTTGATAGCGTTCTGCAAATTAGATTACCTTTGACTTCTATCTACTGGCATTACAGCACTCTTGGTCAGAATTTTGACATCATCTTCTAGTGCCCCTTGGTACTGGTGCTGTTTTTCCAGGTATTTTTAACCAAGGCACTGACTGAGTCCAAATTTTGGTTTAGGAATTGCAGACAAGCTGCATAAAATGTGATCTTACCAAATACATAATTCTGTGGTTTTTCAGTGACTTAGGAGGAGTCAGTTTTGTTTTTAAGAGATAGTCAGGTACATGAATTGAAATAGATTTTTGACAAGCTTGACAAGACATCTTTTTCTGAGGAAGGTAATGTCATCTTTGGTGTGTGGAGAATATGTTATGTTTCTTGGGGTAAAATAAATACCTTCAGAATAACAGGTTGATTTGTTTTCTCAAGTCAGCTGTGAGCTGTAAAAGGGAATATTCAGTAACTTCCTCTTTTTCCCTACACTTATGATACACTTAGCATAGGCCCACTGCTGTCTGCTTTCTAATTAGAGGTGTGAAGGAAAACAAAGAAAGAAGGTGAATTTGGTATTTTTGCATTTTTCCTATCATCAAGAGTAGTGTTTTCTGGTTTGGTTAATGAACTATGCATCAATTTTGCTCTTTAGCAAAAGGTCACTTTGATCTCAGAACTGTGCCAAGTGGCTTTAAGGAGGTGTTAAATATGAATGATAAATAAAGCAATTTAAAGTACATAAAGTACATTTGGGTCAGAATTCCTCATCACAGATATCTATCATTTCACTACCTATGTATCCTTGTAACTGAAATCCACCGGGAACACATTCCTGGCTAACCTAAACAAATCTGCTTTCCCTTAGCAGCATTTTGGTAACAGATGTAGTCCAGAGACTGAACTTTGCAGGCTGTGTATTGGAATTGAGATGTTTCAGCTAATTCAATAAATCTTAACAACAGTTAACTAATTGCATAAAAAACATACCCCCAAATTGTGAGAAAATAAAGTTACTATTTGTGGTTTTACATTTTTGTTGTTTTTGACCTGGAGTATCTTCGCGTTGTTCATATTTTGAAAGGGAAGGTGAGACCATTTGACTAATTTTGGTTTTTTGAAGTCCAGTTCTTCTAAATCTTGCTGTAGATCATTAGGAAAAAAGCAGTATACATATTTGAAGACAGAAGTTTTTGTTGAATAGACTCAGGCGGTAACTTTATTTTTTCACAACTGCAGCATTTGAATAAACATTAAACAGGTTGAAAATTCATGTTAACACTGCTCCAGGGTGATGTAAATGATATATCCATCACTTAAGCACTTACCCTTTTCTCATTGACCTTGATAGCAATTACAGAGGCCACATTTCTCTATAGCAATCTGAATTCTGGGCAATTTATACACTATATGAGAGGCAAAGAGGCAAGACCCCTACACGCACACAACCGTGAGTTTTTAGAGCAGAACTTTCTGTGGCCGTTGCAAATAAAACCAGTTTTCATTTATACTGAGCTCTTCCAAGCCTCATGAAAGAAAATGCCAAAGCCGAGTTTGTACTTTTTTGTTTTGTCTTTTAATACCACAAAAGTGAATCCTGTTGAAGGCTCCCAGTTTTACTTTGTAGAGATTAAAGAGGCTTGGGATTGGGCGTTTTTGGGGTTTTTTTTTTAAAGTTAGCATGTAGGAATAACTGTGTTCTGTCACGTGTCACATGTGAAAGGTGAAACAGGTACATGGGTCATGGTCTGACTGGGCACTGGCCAGCGTATTCCTACAACAGGGAACGAATACCCAGCCACCATGGGTGTTTGCTGGCTGCTTTTGGACAAATATGGGGGGGTCATTCATGGTTAGACACTGTAAAGCAAAGGCAGAACCAGCCAGGTTTCTGTGTTTTAACTATTCATTTTGTGTTGCTGAACATGCTTTTGTATATGCAGATGGCTTTAAGTGTTAATCAACTGATTAACTGATTTAACTGTATAAAAAACTAGTACCAGTGCCTCAAACTCAGTAATTAAACAGGCCACATAAATTGTCTTTTATTAAGCTAGACACTATCTTGCAATACACTTTATTTTTTAGTAAAAGCACAAATAAGAGAAATGAGCTGGGCTTTTTTTATCCTGGAGAAGAGACAAAGGACAGGGGATCTTATGAACAAAGTATCTGAATAAAGTAATAAAGCAATAAAGTATCTGGAAGGTGGGCATCAAGAGGATGGTACCAGATTCTCTTCAGTGGTACCCAGACAGGACAAGGGGCAGTGAGCATGTGAACTGAAACATGAGATGTTCCATCCTGAATATGAGCTGTCAACTGACTCGGGTTTTTCATTCAGATTTATAGAGCTTGTGTAGCATGAGCAACCTAGACTGGATTTCTGGTGATAACCTGGAGCCATCCTAGTTCCATCAGCATTCTCATGGCTTATTCATGATACAGAGATGTCTTTGTTTGTATCGCATGGATATCAGACGGGGGTGTTTGCCATTACACAGTGTTTTTGCTTGACAGGTTAAACTATAATAGCTATTAACTTTAGGATTTTCTATTGTGTTGACCTGCCTAGGAAATAACATTTATTTTCTTTAATTAAATGAAGTGAAATGTAAGCTAGCCCTGTCTAATTAACTTTGTGCTGGAGAATGACTGCAAGTGGCAATGAGAGATTGTTAGAGAATTTCAGGAGGGTAAAAATATATTCCATAACTCCGGTTCTGTGTGGTATAGCATCCAAAAGAGAGGAATTAGTCTGCTGCATTTTAGTGTTTTACACTGAAAAGAACTCATTATCCTGCAAATATCTCACTAGTTTGTACAAAGTTAATACAGGGCATGTATTTTTTATGACTTATAATAGTACAAATATTTACAGAGGGTTTCATTCAGATGTAGTATCATTTTAGTATTAACTGTTAAGTTCTTATATAAGATCAATATTTAAGAATTGGATTTAGATATTTAATTTTACAAAATACATAGCTTTACCAAATATAAAAATATTCCTTCAGTATATATTTTTCACCTCTAAATTGACTACGAGTTCATTGTCCCTTGAAAGATAAAAGTAACATCTTTATTTGGGCTCACAGTACTTTTCACAGGTGATATCTAATTGCTTTTTGCCAATTCAAGTGTCTCTTCTGTAATCAAAACAGTTTGGTTTAGTAAAACAAAAAAACTTTCAGCATTTTATTTCAGTAAAATAAAAAAACAAATACAACAATCTTAAGTGTTCACCCTGTAAATTAAATTTGAGTAGTCTTCCATTATTTTTATTTTAAATTATTTAAATATTTGTTGGATATTGTTTAAATTTCCAAGAGTTTGAGGCCCAGGTTAAACAGTGACCAGTGTGTTCAGCAGCGGAGGAAAGAAGGTGTCTATAGCAAATTGGTTCTGTGGCTGTCATGAGCAGATTGCCCAGGCCCCAGACATTGCCTTTCGTTCCACTCCATTGTCTGAGAACAGTTCTGACTTCACATCTGAAGGTTTGTCACCACAGATAAATTTTGTGGCATTAGCTTTTCATCCCCTCAATCAGGATTAAATTATAATACATGCTATAATACATACCAGGCTGTTTCAAGTTCTGAGTTTTTATATTTAGGACTGCTTTTCTCTTTAAATAACTACTTTCAACATATCTTTGTTGCCCTGTTCTTCTAAGTTCTTCTAAACCTTCTGATGTCTACATTCTTGTAATGGAGTTTCTCACACACTTTTATGTAAATAATTATTGTTTACATTCTTTTCTGGAGGAGGGGAAATGTGATGGACTGTTGGTTTGTCCAGTGTCATTGGAGAGGTGGCACTGTCATCCTCCAACCCACTGTCACTTTTTAAAGTCTATAAATATTGGAGCCAGAGAATAAACTTCCCTCCTCCTCCTCCTCTTCCTCCTCCTTCCTTCTTCTTCCTTCTGCCTTCTTTTTCTTACCTTGGAGTTCCAGTGTCCGCGTCGTTTTATTTCATGTCCTATTGCAACATATCTTCATTTTAAAATATCTTAAACTTTGTATAATTTGCTCTAATCTTTAGAGAGATTTTCACTTTTGTGCAACAACTGCTCAATTAATATTTAATCTCACTTGATAATGCATAACAAGAAGTTATTTTTAGTTGAAACATTCATAAAACTTCAAATGTAATAGTTACAGACCCTCAAATTTATTATTGCTTTGCAAGCATATTTTGCTTGTTTTATTTGTATGGGATTATTTTCTGTTCCATGACAGTCAGGTATAGTGGCTAGAATTTCTTTCTGGAGTATTATACAAAAATACATGGCAACATAGAGTACCAGGGTGATGGATGGTGTTTGGCAAGATGCTCCAGTCACACGGAGGTTTCATTCCTGTTCACAGGTCTCACTGTTGCACTGGGCAAGCTCAGCATGCTCTTGCCTTTCCTGCTGTGGAACAGCCTGTGACAAAGAGTCCTTTGGAGCAGGTCATTGTAGGGTGACGGGGAAGAGGCCTCTTTGTGCTCAGACATTGCAGATGTGGATGCTGATGGCTGCTTTTGCTGTTTGCTTATGTTTCTTAGACCCTGAATTAGGACTGGTCAGTGCCACAGCAGCGCCAGGAAGCCGTGCCTGGATTTCACTGTGATGGCAGGTACGTTCCATATCCCACACACCTGTCTCACAGCCTCTTGTCCTCTTACAGCAGAGGCAGTGTGACACCATTTCTGCCAGGAAGGTGTGTCCAGCCCTTGCTGGATGTGGCTGTCCTGGAGCAGTGTCACCCAGAGCTTGTCCCTAACTTGGGACTGAATGGCCTTTACAGGGGCTGATGTGTAGACCTGCTTATATGCAGAATATTCTTGCTATAACATTATTATTTAGCTTTGAAAAGAGTTAATTACTTAGAAAGCTAGATGAGAATCTAATTTTTTTTTGAAAGTAATCCATTACAATTGAATTCAACGGATACAGGAAATAAAAAGGAGAGAAAGGTGCCTCAAACACTTGTTTTATTTGTAGAGAAAAAAGGCTCTGCAAATTCAAGCAGATACAAATTTGAGCTAGCTAGACGAATTGGCTAACATTCACACACATGCCTACAGACTTTATCTTTGCATTATTTTCCTCTTTTGCCATGAAATTCATGTCTTGTGCCTTTTCTCTAATTATGCATCAGCTTTTGATGGAGTGGCAGTGAAGTATTATCTCCTTTTTCTTTTTTTTTTCTTAATGCCTCATTTAACGGAACTATTTCACATGCAGTGTATTAAAAAAATTTATTGTAATATAAAATTTCTGTCTTTCTTGTGGTTAATTTCCCTTGTAAAGAAGACATAAAACATCTTTTTCACAAACTACATTTTTCTCAGAACTTTTATAGTCATGTTTCTCTCCCAGTTGATTTTTTTTCCATGAATATCCCTTTTAAAATTATGTGCCTGACCAACAAACCGACAAATTTGATTATCATCCTAGAATATGTGCAGAGGTTATTTTTCAGACTCTCATACACTTTTTTGTTCTTCAATTTTAAACCAGATGAATAAGATAAAATATTTTTAATGTTAAACAAGAATAAAGTATACATAAATTAAATATCACTCTCATCTTGTTAAAAGAAATGGTCAGTGCTTCATAGTTCTAGAGCTCTGTAAAGAGCAATATGAATAAAGATATCTTTTCTGTATTTTTCAATATAAGATTTTTGAGAAAGGCAAGTCAGATTTTGGAATCTGGCTGGCCCAGATGCCTAGGACTGGCTGTAGGCTTTCACTGTGTCCTTGCAGCCATGTGGGAAATCAGGGGAGCCATAGCAATAGCAACCCTCAGGTTCCTGCTGCATGGTTTTAGCCCTCTGATGCCTCCCTGGGCCATCCTAAAGCCGTGCTCTGCTCAGGCCTTATGAGGTTGCCTTTGGAATGGCTGGCTACAGAAAGAGGTGGAATGACTGGCTTGGAATAGGTGCCTAAGTATAAATGAAAATTTATGTGCCCAGCTTTTGGGTGATCCACATAATGAATCCTACTTTGATAATTTTTAGTTCAGGCTCTCAGTTATGCTTCCACTTGGTTGTTTTAATAAGATATAAATCTCAGTAAAATTGCTTGTACTTACATCATATAATACAAAAGAATATTCTCTCCTATTTTTTTCCTCTGTATTCTCATACTTGTCCTGGTTTATCCTTAGTCATTTTCCCCAGCTGAAACAATAGCAGCAATGCAAAATGCAGATTTTGCTTGTACTTGAAATCTACATATGTATGCTTATAGGATCAAGTAAATGTTTGGACATGTTTCAGGCTTCAAGAGTGCCTGGTTTCCGTGGTGATGGAATTCATATTGGTTGTATATCCAGCTCAGTGGCATGTATTCAGCCTTGAAGAGTAGACATCCCTTTTGTATTCCAAACTGTACTGCCATCCATGACTGATTTTGGAGTTACATCCATAGGGTGATGTGACATTTGCACTGGCAGTCACTGGCTGATAGGAAGGGTTTCTGGAAGTGGTCAGGTGGTCACAGATGGTCACTCCATGGTCAAGGATGATGTGTAGGATCTCCTAGGACTGTTCTTACCCCAGGAGAAGACCAAAGATGTTCCCAAAAGCAGGATGAGTGTTGTCTTGATGCATAAGTGATCCCAGGGATAATGAAGTTGGTATTAATGGTTCCAGTTGAATTGAGTGATTCAGGGAGCACTGTGAGCTCAGAGGTCACAGGGTTCGGGCGTTTGGGATTCCTGCTCAGTAACCAGGATATTGACAAGGGTTTAGAATACACCACACACCTGTTCACACTTGCCTGATTTTCATGTTATATTTCTGGAAGAGTGACATAAAGAATTGTGAGATAACAAGGTGGTTAGAATTTCCAGCTAGCCTTCTCTTATTTTGTTTTCTTTTGGACTCATGCAGTTGCTTGCATTGAGGTCAGCTGCTTTAAAGTACATACAGGAACAGATTTTTTGAGTTACAAGAGTCTTATATGCTTCTAAATGTCACTAATTCAATTGCTTAGCACTAGATGATGAACATATACAGACATTCCCAGGTTAGCTAACTAGAACACAGAAATGGATTAGCTCTTTTGACTGCAGAACGAATAATGTAACAACAGACACTATTAATTATACATTTCGGCACAAGAAATTTGAAGAGATGTAGCTAATGGATTGCAAGACTGGTTGTTGGGTTAATAAACATAAGGAGTGTTGACACCTAGAGACCAGTGAACTGGTCAATTGAAGATGACCTGGTTTTTCCCAGTCTCTGGTCATTTTCTCAGCCACATACAATTTAATGGGCTGCTGCTGCTGTTTGTGGGTTCTGCTTTTCTAGGACAGGTGCTGGTTTTCATTTGTTTGGTTTTTAGCAAGTCAAAAGAAAGACATGGTAAATGCTTTTTCAAGCTGTTGATAGAATATGATCATAAGCTGTGATGTTGATCCTGTCACTTGCTGAGAGATTCTCTCTCCTATCTACTCTATGTCATAGTTGCAGGCTCAATGAACCTCAAGAATTCTTTTGCAGTCAATGAGAAAATATTAAAATGTAAACAGTAGAGGGAATAGAATGTTCATCTGAGAAGGAGACCTGTAAATGTATACTGTTTCTCCTTTGCTGTGCTTTTTCAGAAGTCTTTTCTAGTGTTTTTTGCCAGTGTGTTCCTTTGCTTCCTCCTCTGTCCTCACTCTTGATTAACCTCCCCTTCCTGAGGTGCTTTGTATTTTCTTTTTCAGAACATTCATAATAATTTCCTTGTCTCATTCCTGTCTCTTTGCTTACATTCTTTTCCTGTTCCCGAGACCTTTAAACTCACTCTCTTATAACAATTAGCTCCCTACTTTTTTTCCATTTCAAATGAACTCCAAGCCACTCATTGTGCCTATCAGCTGAAACCCACAGCTGTGTGCTCACCCACAGCCTTTGGTGGCAAGTCTTGGGCTGCTGGAGGGAGTTAGCAAAACCCAAAAGCTGCAGCTTCTTTGTTGGAGGAGAAGGAATGTGCAAAAGGCCTCCTTTATGTTCTTTGTTCACTCAGGTGCTGCAGACTTCATATTTTGACGTTTTATTATCTCACCTGTGAAAAAGTTACCATGGGCTGTTACCTTCACAGGCTAGGTAAACACATGGAAAAGAATTCAGCAATTGCCAAACTGCTTTGTCCTGATAGACACCTGAGTAAATATGAGAAAAGAATTTTCCTAGTTAAATGATAGAGATCTGTGAGTCCTCTCTCAGAATATGTATTACATAAACTCCTGTGATACTTAACCAGTAAAAAAAAAAAAAGCAATATGTGTGATAACATCTTCCCAGCTGTTATCCTGCAAAGCATATCAGAAAGTAAGCCTTATACCAGACTAACTCCTGGAAAAGCAGGAGCTGATTTAAAATAAAAATCTAAGGGACTATGTGTAATGGCAGAAGATCCATTGGAATCTGCTGTAAACTTAATCTAACTTATAAACTTAATGTGAATGAAACATCAGACTCAGAGTGAAGTTGTGTATAGTAGGAGGCATATTCTTTTCATTAAGACTATACCTGGATTAAAATAGTAGATGGCAAAAACAAAGGTATGTTCATTATTCCTCTTGCCATATAATATCAAAACTTCCTGAAGGGTCTGCCTCTATCTAAGCTGAAAGGACACCAGCATTGGTTCCTTTACCCTTCAGTGTAGGTTTTTGAATGACCACATTTTTTAGCCAAGAGTTCTTATTTTTAGGTCACTTATTTTGTGCTGTTCTGAAAGCATTGTCCCTGTTGCTTAGGGAGTTCCAGATAACTGAATTTTTTGCCACCTGTATTTGGCTATAAACTTTGATACAGCTCTGTATCTGGGAGATTTACCTCCAGACATGGTGTACCTTCCTAGCAGTGCCTCACTGCAGAGGAAGTGTCTTATTGTAGCTCAATAATGATAGTTTGTGTCCATTTTTGCCTGCTTCTTAACTTTGTTCTGTACTAACTGAATTACTTCAATTGGCATTTTTGAGAGCTTGGTTAAAGTAAGTTTCTTATCTGGGGCTTTAGAAAGAAGCTTCCAAGAGCTGTGTTTTGATCAGCCTGAGAAAGTAAGGAGGAGTTGAGTAGGGCTTCACACAGCATTACAGGTTCATGAGGTCTGAGGAGAAGAGTCCTTGTAAAAGAGTGCTTGTCATAGGGAGAGGACTGACTGCTTCCATTTTTCTTGTAATTTCTCTAAAAGAAGAAATTGCACCTAGATCTTGTGGACTGGGTGACTATTGTGAGTCCATTAGGATAAAGTTCACTGTGAGCAAAGAAATGAAACACAGTGGGAATTTTCAAAAGACAAAATTACATTACTGGTACCTCATAATGAATACCTGTAACGGTGCTGTCTTCAATGAAGAGAACTCGTTGCATGCATTAGCCTTCATAAGTCTGCTGTTTCATGCTCTGATGAGTTTTTATCTTACATTAACACTCCCACCCACTGAGAGAAAGGTGAATTCTGGAACAGTGATGTGAAGGAACCACAGTGCTAATCTGCACCAAAGATCTGGGTTTTTTCAGTAGGATTCCTCTGACTGCTGGGCCCAGATTGATGCTACCACAATAGAAGCTGTTGGCTCTCTCCTATTCCTAACCATCCATGTTTCACACATGGTTTTAGGGAATACTAAGGATGCATGACATTGCAGTCACATGTTATCTACATTTAATTGCAGGGAACTGGCTGAAAGCCAATTGCATGAGTCTTAGTCTCTGTGGAAAGGATTTATTTTATACCTCAAAGCAGAATTTCAGTTCTCTTCATCAGATCTGCTATCTGATCTTTTTGGCTACCATTAGTTACTCACAGTTCTTCTTTTGGGGAATCTGCACTTTCTGGTGTACTGTGTTTGAAGAAGGCATGTTTGTTACAAAACATCTTCTACAGCAGCAGGGGAAGGAGGGAATTTTATAGAATTTGCATAAATAATATTACTTAATAATTACTTTCTCTTATTAATAAAGTACAGTTTTAAGAGCATGAAGCTCTTTTTTGTTAGGGCTCATCTTCATTCTTAACATCCTGCAGCATTTGTGTGCTTTGTCTGTCCAGGTCAGAGCTGGTTTTATAGGTTGCTGGAAAATAAACCAGAACTACCTCTTTTTGGCACAGACTTTTAACTCTTGAAGAAGTGTCACTTATTTTGCCAAGCTTTTCCTTCCTGCCTACCTGACCAGACAGACTGTGACTGAATGAAACCACCACAGCTGTAGAAATAAAAACATTCTGATGACTAAATTAGTGCATGGTATTCTTGAATAACTACTGAGCAACTCCACATCTGCCATGCACCCCAAAGAAAAAGAAGTTTGGGATGATGCCTGCCATCCTGTCTGCCTCTGGTAGCAATATCCTGTCTGTGCTCCAGTGCTGTGTGTCACCAGCTGCCATATCTGAGAGTCGGTCTCGCAGGGTTATTTGCTTGGTTTAATGCTCAATTCAGCCACTGGAGAGCCAGAATGGGAAATGAGAATATGGAGCTGGCTCACAGCCTTGAAGCTTCTCATCTGTCTCTGGAATTGTGGCATTAGGATACCAGATCTCCATTTTGGTGCTTCATTTCCCATCTTTGCTGTCAATGTTCAGATCACAATGCTATGACTAAATATTTTTTCCCATCCCACCCTGCTGCCTTCTGTGTGGGACAATCCAGGCTGGCAGAATTACATTTGTTTTCAGGTGTAATTATCTTAAATGAACATTTTGCTTAGTCTAACACCAAGAACAGTCAATTTCTGTCTCAGAAATGTCTCTGACAGTGAGACCCAGGCACTGGCTGTCATTTTTCTTAAAGGAGTTGTCAAGGAAAAC
The DNA here is from genome assembly GCF_017590135.1 of Pyrgilauda ruficollis. Taxonomy (NCBI): domain Eukaryota; kingdom Metazoa; phylum Chordata; class Aves; order Passeriformes; family Passeridae; genus Pyrgilauda; species Pyrgilauda ruficollis. The sequence continues at coordinate 3,697,741 of NW_024529155.1, read as the reverse complement.
TTGTGCCAGCCAGAGCTGTGAAGTGTATCTTCCTGCATTTTTCTTTTAAAATGTGCTCACAGTGATGCAAACTGCATCCCAAATTCAGTATCATTTGGAGACAACCTAAAACTATAAGTTGTTTTCATACAAAGCCATGAAACTGCTGAGGTCTCCTAGCTGAGACTGGATAAAAAGAAATAGTTTGGAAACGCATCTCCATGCTATTTAGAGTGTCAGTGAAAGACAAATCTCCTGCCTCAGATTGTTCTCCATTCAGCAACTTCCAGTGACTTTCTGGGTTGTTATGATTTTGACATGACCACGTAGGTCCTCAGAGAAAAGTCCGACTTTCCCTCATACCTGGGGCCTGGGTATTCCTGTTTCTTTTTATGCTGTGGCCTGTCTGCATGCTGTGTTTGTCATTCTCCCTCCTGTTTCATCTGCATTCTACAGCCTTTCATCCATTGAATAGCCTGTGCAACTCAGAAAAGGAGAGATTCCTGTACGTTGCACCTTTTCCCAGAGTATCTGTCTGACCCAAATTGCAGTACTTGGGTGCAAAACCAAGAAGCATTTTTATCACTGGCAGCTGCAGCCCCCAGAAAAATGTGATATTCAACAATCAACAGTGTATTGTGAACAAATGAAGCAGACACCTGTATCATCATCAGCTGATTTTAGGAGCAAAGGTGTTTTTTATAGTTCATAGTAAGTTGGTTACTCCTGTTAACAAATGCAGTACATTTTAATACCTGTCAGAAATCAAAAGTGTACTAAGTGCAACACATCTTTGCTGTTCTCAAAAACTCCATAAGCAAAAAGATTTTCCTCCATGCCTGCTCCTAATATGCAGTATTCCAAGGCCTCTGTGGCCATTCAACACCTGCCTGAGACTCTGGGTGAAGTCTCTGCCATGGCCAATCATGAAATAACTTTAGGTGGTTGCCCACAGAAACTGTGCAGGCTGTAGCAGAACTGTTTCACTGGAGTCTTTTGAGCACATGTAGACATAGCCTTTTCAGTACAAGGGGAGATAAGGAGAATTGGACAAGTGATTTAACACCAAACTTTGTTGTTGTGATGTCTGCTTCACAGTTTGTGATGTTGTAAATCATGAAGCAGAAAGAAAAAATCAGACAGCTCTATGATAGATTGCATAGACTTAGTCTGGCCTGTGTTTTATTCTTTACACATGATTCTCTGCCACATTCTGGTTGCTCCTGTTCAAGAGAATTTTGAAAAAAGTGTTGCTGTGTCAGCACTGTCAGTTCAAAAACCAATCTAGCGGTAAATCAAGATGCTCTGTATTTGAGTGTTCGGCTGTCTTAGAGCCTGGAAGACTTCTCTCTGTCACTTCACTTATCTTACAAAGAATATCCTGCTCCTTCTAGAGTGACTCCAGTCAAAGGGAGGAGCACTCTTTGTACAGACTGGCTTTGGTCAGGACTCTTTGTTGTCTCTTGAGAAAATAGAGGTGCCCATTCAACTGACCCCTGCTGATTTGCAGGTGATGGGAAAAGAGACGTGCCAAGCAGGCAACAAGCACAGCTGCTAGAAACAAAATATCATCAGATAAATACATGTAAAGGTGGCTCATACAACACCCCAAGCTGTTTTTTGTCTTGCTCTGGGCTCAGATACAGGTGGAGTGAAAGCAGATTTGTGTCACCTGGCAGTGCTGGGTGCAGGCAGCAGTTTTGAGGCAAGAAGGCCCAGTAGTTGTTTCCCTAAGGAAAAGGAGATCAGGTGTGTATAGGTACATTTAAACAAATAGAGTGCCCATGCAGTGACTACATACTTCAATAAGCCCTCTTCTCATAGCAAGAGGGAGGCCTGCCCCAGTGTTACTGGGGGCATTTGCCTTGGTATTTTCTCTACTACCTTAAGACATTTCTGTTACACTTGGTATTTTCCTCTGGTAGCATGAGTGGTCCAGTGAATAAGAGGACTGGATGTCTTGCCTGTACTGTGATATTCTTGGAGAGACAGGTGTTGGGCTGCTGAGATGTGACTTGAAGGAGATGATGGTCAGAGTTGTGTCTGATGAGAACTCTAAGAATGGATGTAGGTAACTCCAGGTAAAAGCATCAGGCTCTGAGGTCACCTGAAAGGTCTTGGCAATTAGGCTAATCCTTTAACACGTCCCAAGGCCCAGTCCAGGAATTGGCCCAGATGGCCCTGCAGGGGTGGGCAATATCTGTTTGTAAGGCTGAACAGGTAGTAAGCTGGAGAGGGAAGAGCTGGATAAATCAGAGTCATTGTTTCAGTGTTATCAGGCTGCAAAGTTCTGGAGAAAAGGGTTCTTGTCATGAGAAGTAATGAAAAGTTCCCCAGGATAACAGTAGCCTTATGTCTTAGAGAGCAATGCCTTTTACCAGGGCTTAGGTGGAATAGCCATGGAGCTTAACTTTTGGATAACAGAACTGTTTTGAAAAGCTAAATATCCATAAGACTTAAAAGGCACAGAAAGAAAAAGCTAAGTCTTAGTATCTCTCTGTGATGTTGTTTGCTTATCCAAACATGCACATCAAATAAAGCCCAAGTATTATAGTCTGACAACAGAAACTCACAATGGCTGTCCTCTGTGAGAGCACTGCTTTTCTTTCTTACCAGCATTATTTTAATTGATTAGATTGTGATTGTGAAGTTCAAAAGAAGACAGACATCTGCCTATTTTAAATGGCTATTGAGATTGATTGACCAGCAACTGGTCAATCTAAATTTAAACTGAACTGAAAAATCCTTATTCATTAGTAATAGGCATTGTTAAATCCTTACACTCAGTATTAAAGTCAGTGTTAGGTTTTATTCAATACTAAAGGACAACATTGCATTTTCTTGTGCATTTCAGTGGCTGGTCTGTGATGAATGAAATCCAGCATGGTGCCTTCTTACCTCCACAGGGATCATGAATTTGAAGTGCAGAGACCTGTGCTCTTAGCTTGCCCAGCAGAGGGGAAAATGGTGCCAGCTCTAGCAAGCGTGTGGCACCAAGGAGAACTGCCCACCGAGGCCAGTGGATTTTGTGTCACGGCACCCGGGCTAGCAGAATGAGAGTTAGTTCATACTTCTGTCACAAAGGAGGCTCAACTGTCGTTTAGTCCAAGTGATTCTTGTTTGATTACACTGAACATTCTATAGAAGCTGTGAAGGAAACCAAAGTGGGAAACACTTGCTATCAAATTTTTTAGTTTTGAAGTGACATAAATATAGATCTGATATGATTTGTGAATGTGCACTGTCCTGTAAAAATAGAAGAATAAGTGTTATCCTTATAACATTTAATTTTTATTTGGGAAGTTTGAAATATTAATGTTTCTAGGTTCATTTAAGGTACCTATTTGAGAATTCCTACCCATGTTGACAACCTGTCCATGCAGCAATGGCTCTGGGAGCTGTTTTGCAAATGTTTCTAACCCATTTAATTTTACATAGCTCCCAATTTGTTAACAGAGAATCGCATAGCTATATAAACATACTATTTGTGGTGAGCAGCCTAATGCAGTTAACCATTTCTTTTTATCTTCACATAAAGACACAATATAAAAATATTAAATAACAAATGCTTAACTGAGAGTGAAATGGATGTAGATATTTTCTTGTCCTAGGCTGGAGCATTATGAACTAGAAGTTCACAATGAAATGAGACACTATAATGTAAAGGAAGTAGTATATGGTTAAGATATATAAGGCCAGGCAACTAAACTATCTGAATTACAGTATTTAATATCCTGTCTTGGCATAACTCCAATGCCTACTATATGTTTTGGTGCAAATTGTTCATTCCTGATCACTTGAAGTCTATTTCCCTCAGTTTTGGAATATTCCTCTTATCCCATTTAACTAAAGTTACACATAAGCACTAAACATGAAACTCAGGACAGCTGGTGATTCAAAAGATAGCACAGCTTTCAAACACTGATGCCCAAGGCTAGAATTTGCAACTAAATCTGCTAATTAGGTTGAGAGCTAAAATACCAGTAAGTGCCTATCTGCATCCTTAGGCACCTAAGTACCTTTAAAATATAGCCCCATAGCCACTCTTTTATTTGTAGCACAGCAATGATAATCATTCCTTACTTTGCAATTATCCCAGGAAGACAAGACCATGAAGTGTCTCAACAGTGCTATAAAAGGGGCCAGAAATGAGAGGATCCTTCCTGTCTCAATCCCTTTTGCTCCTGTTTAAGGCAGCCTGTCGTGCTGACTTTCTGGTGTCTGCACTAACAGCTCTGCTCCTGGCAAGGCACTCCTTCAGCTTGTCCAGAGCATAATCCATAGAGCAAGTGGTGGCATCAAGATTCAGGGAAGCTCATGGAAGGAACATGCTATGTTTGGCATTGCATGTTTTAAATGGTCAGTATTTCTTACTCTCTTAGAAGCCACTGCTTTTACATGAGTTGAGGTGGGAAAATTTGAAATCTATCTGTTGCTCTTAAACCAGCTGTGGAGAGAAGTGTGTTTGTGCTGGTTGTATGGATGGTCATCAGGATTTCCTTGTGCTCTGACTATGGCCAGTACTGTGCTTTCTGTCCCATTCCTGTTTCACTGTCCAGAGACACAGGTTCTGTGTGTTTAGTGCCGGGGGGAAGCTGTGAGGAATATCTGCTTTTCAGCTGACTCTCCTTCAGAACCAGAAGGATCTTTTGTCCAGCAACTCATGAGCCTGTATGAAAGAAACAGTGCTTAAAATGAAGCTAAATGGGTAATGTCACCTACATGAACAAAAAGTTAGTGTTGTAAAAAGAGGTCCTGAAGGATTTATAAATGTGTCCCTGTCTATGGCTCATATGGGAGCATTGACTTCATAAAGGAAATACATTTATACTGCAGATTTTTATACTGACTGGATGAAATTAATGGGTTATTTTAAGAAGAAATGAAACTAAATTCTTCTTGTTATTCTGTTATAGATCTAGAAGTAATCAGAAGTGTTATTCTGTTATAGATCTAGAAGCTGTTTTGAAGATTTTATTTGCCTCAGATTAATTCTAACATAATTAATACATGTCTGGAAACAGAATATTTTTAATAGCCCAGCTGAAAAGCAGTTGTGTTTTAACTATGGGAAATAAATTCTTTTTCTTCGCTATTGATGGGGTCTTTTTTCTTTTTAATGATATTTTGATGATACTACGTTTAGGTTTTCTACATTTAATCAAACCATTTGAAGGTGGTTGTTAGGTAACTGGCCTTCTTTTATGGTTGGAAGGAGCCAGTGCAGGTTAAGATAACTTTATTGAAGAATTAGTAATTATTTTAATTACAGCAGCTGTGTTGTAAGTTGCAATAAAGGGGTGGTGCACATTCCCTGACAGATTTACATGCCCACATCTGCATTTTAGAACATACTTCTGCACCTGAGTAGTTTGGTTATTACCATTAATAAAAAATCATATTCAACATTTTTAAAAGCTGATTTTAAACTTCAAAGCAGGAGTACATTTTTTAAAAGTTTTCCAGCGGCAGCTCTATAGTCAAAAGAAATACAAAGATTTTTAGTTTGCAAAGTCCAAATGAAATTCTTAATAAAAAAAAGAATACTGTGTGAAAAGATGACCAAGATACCTATTTTTTTCTAATACACTAGGTAGAAAACTATTTCCCAAAGGTTTGCAAATCCAACAAGTATTTATTGCAGAGGATGGACGTGAAAAGTGGGATGGGTTCCTGCATGACAGGCTTTGAAATGTGAAATGACAAATCATTTTGTTAAACTGATTAGTTGGCAAGGCCTGGGGAAATAAGTTTAAAAGTGCATGCAAAAAAATGCAATCCAGAAGTTCTCCAAGTAGGTTCCTAACTGGAGAGCTTTGAGAGAGAGGGGGGAGGCAGGTGCAATAGGACTTGAGAAATTATGATATTATTCCCAAACACTGAAATGGAAGACAGCAATAGAGAGTTGGGGCTAAGGTGGAAATAAAAAAAGGAACTTTTTTTTCTTTTTTTTTTTCTTTTTTTTTTTTTTAAATAAGGATTTAAGAAATACTCTCATGTTTTTCTGTCGTTTATTTGAGTTGTATAACATGTAACATACTCTGTCATAGTAGATACTTTGTCAGAAAAGCTGCCTAGAAAAAGAACACTCTCATTTTAAACATAGTATTTCATTGAAAGTGCAGAGAAGCTCCTAAATGGAGACATATAGGAATGAGAGAGATTAGTTATATGAGGTAGGACATAAAGAAGGACAGACATAATAAAAAATACATAAATCATCAGTGGTGTACAGAAGATGAACTGGGAGGGTTTTTCCCCTTTCTTCAGTATAAGAATTTAGCAACATTCACAGTGCAGTGAAATGTTACAAAGAAATATTTTTCCCTTTCAAACAATGTCTGCAGATTACCTGAAGATGTTCTTGAATTCAGGAGTGCAGAGAATATTGTTGAAACACAGAATGAAGTTTAGGAAATACCAATGGCTGGTGGTTCAGTGGTGTGCAGTGCCATTCCTTAGTTTTCTGCAGCTCAGGATATGTCTCCTATGCTTGACTATGTGGTTACTTGAGAGAACAAAAGAAACCATTTGGGACACGAGCAGTATAAACGCTCTCTACTGCAAGTTTAAATCAGATTTAAAATCTCAAAGAGGAAGTCTCATGGTAATAGTCTGTAACTTGTTTGGGTATTGCTTTTGCTCCAGAGTGCCAGGTGTCCAGTCTGGAGGTGACTCCAGTGGTGCTGCCCCTGGGTGCCATGGGCAGGGGCCATCTCTGACCGAGGGCTGTGAGGCCAGGCTGTGACCAGTCCAAAGGATGACGTGGCTCTGGAGCAGCCTGCTGTGCCCATGGGAGAAGGGAGAGCAGGACTCCTGCCCCTGTTCCCCACGCAGCTGCACCTGGCTAGATGGGAGCCTTTGGATGTGATGTATAGCCATGCATCCATGCATTCAGGCTCTGAGCTGCTTCCCAGGACTGCATTCTGGGAGAAGTTTGGCTCTTCTATTTTCACATTCAGTGTTTCACAGCGAGTTCAGCTTTGGCTACTTCAAAGCCTCTAAAAAACTGCTAGAGTTTGGCAATGGCCCTAGAGAAACCCCTGGCAGCCAGCTCTCCTCTCTGCTCTGTGCTGTTGAGCCTGACCTGTTCCACCCCACCTCTGAGTCTGCACATGAGCTTGGGGTTTTTTCACTAAACAGAAGGTAACCAGGCTTAAAGTAACAATTTCCAGAAAGATAGGTCAGAATCAAGGTCAGGGGCAGCCTTCATGTAAATGACTACAGCTCCATCAATTCCAGTGAGGAATTGCCTCTCCTGGGTGGATCTCTCACTTTGCTATGACGTTAGACACATTTGCTATAATCTCTCTTTCTCCCCAGAGAGGGTTTTCCCATACACACACACACACACACACACACACACACACACACGTGTGTGTTCACATAAATAAAATTAGGATTGGTACTACCTTAAATATCAAGTGAGAGTGTATATCCACTGAGTTCAAGATGTAATTACTTAGAGCAGTCATTAAGGATCAGTGTTTGTCAGGAGAATTACCTGACTGTAACAAGTTTGTTTGGGGAGATTTACAGGCTGATATCTGGTGGGGGACAGATCAGGGCAGGGTTTATGTACGATTTTGAAATATGTGCTTGCCTCTGTGTATCCTTAAAAAGAATAAAGGAATTTCCAGGGAAAAAGAAAAAGAAAAGAAAAAAAGAAAAAAACTGTAGCTTCCAGGGAATTCAGAGTAGGAAAATTTTAAATCTGTCAGCAGTGGTCGTATTTGGAGATTTCTCAAGCAATGCATGAAATAATGTTCACTGAGCTAGAGAACAGCAGTATTGGGTAAAGAACATCCAGCTTGAACCTTCCAAGCTTTCAGTGCCCTGCTCTCCTTTTCAAAGCACTGCAGTAAGACTTGAATACTCCTTGGGAAGCGTTTTTCCATTCTCCATTTGCAGAGTATATCATCACAGAAAATAGGATTCAAAGAATCCCCCACAAGTTATGTTGGCCACTCTTTTGCCTGGAGAGAGGATAAACTGTACTTACTTCATTCCCAACAGATGCCTGCCTTACCTATTCATAAAAACTTCTAATGAGTGAGAAGCCACAGTCTCCTGGGAAAATCCATGGCAATGCATAAAGCTATTAATCCTTAATTTTTTCTCCCCCCTGCCCGAGTAGCCAAAATCTCCCCACATCATTCATTTTATGTGATGATCTGGAATGCAATTCTATTTGCTTTTAGAAAACTGCATGAGCCACTTGGCTGCTAGGTAATTCAGTTTGTTTGGCAGTCTCACACTTCAATACTGCAGTAGGAAATTCTTGCCAGTTCTTTGTGATTTTCGTGTCTGTCTCATGATACTTGGTGCTTTTCCGGAAGCTATAGTTACTGAGCCACAGATCTTCACTTTTATTGCAGAATAGAAAAAAAAAAAACCCCAAAATCAAATGTTTCCCACCCAGGATAATGCTTGCGAAGACTTACTAAAAAAAAAAAACAGAAACAAAGGAACTGGTAACCAATGTTTTCAAGTTTGCTTTATAAATTTTTAGGCTTTTTATATGCTTGGATTGCAAAGAATTAGAGGTTTTGATTCACACATGCATGAAGGTTTGCTAACTTGCCTGGATCTGTGCAAGCACAGCAATCATCTCAGAGAAGTGAATCCTAAACTTGATAACCTGTAACTACAAAAATATCCTTTCTGCTGCTTTCAAAATCAGTATAGAGTTGATTACTACAATTGCCCTGTAGAATAATGGTTAATAAACTGTATTTTATAAAACCATGGTATTTGCAATCACAGCATCATACAGATATCAAACCATAGTAAGGAATGTAGTGTTTGCCTTGATGGAACTGAAGTGGTTTAGAAAGTTTGGTAAACAGGGAGCTGCATTCCTGCGAAAAAGAAAATACTGAGGTAAAATGTTTAGATCATTTTCAGGAGAAATATTGGAGGCATTTTCTTGGTTGGTCACATCTGCATAATTATGTACATTATATATATATATATATATATATACACACACACACAAAAATATGTTATTTCATTTTCAGACTTTTTCACATAGATGTTACTTAATATGACCAAACCATAACCTCATATACATATAAGAAATACTAAGTGATAAGGACCTGTGTCTTTAAAAAATATTTAAGATTTTATAGATTTGCATTAAAGTGTAGTTACTTGTTCAGAAGGGTTTTGCAAATTTCTTCAGAAAATAGCATTGAAAAAGGGATTGAGGGGAGAGAAATGCCAACTTCCCTAATTTTTTATATTCTTAACACATACCAGATGTCTCTTTTACAGAATAGATTATGAGTTGTGACTGATTAAGTTTTAGAAACAGACCTGTAACTTTTCAAGTCAGTGAAATATTAAATGCTCTGTATATTTTGTCTTGTAGATTGCTACAATACTGAAGATAGGTTTGGAGGTTTTCTCTCCTCCTCTTGCCCCAAATCAGAATACATCTGGTGTTTGTTGTACTTCTGTAAATGATGGTTGGACTTAGTGGTTTTGACCCTGGTTCATTTTGATTAAGCTTGTTAATATTTTATGGTTTTAGTATCAGTTTTACAACATTTCCATTACTGTGTATTTTATTAAGGTTCAAGTGGTTTGTATTTTTATGGTTGCATCTGGTCTGCATAAACTCTGCTCCAGTTAAAAAAGCTCAGTCCTGGGCATGGGGAATTTTGAAGTACAGTGGGATGCATATGTGTTAATCACATGTTGGCACCTACAAAACTCTTGCTCCTGGAGTAGCTCACAACAATCTTACTGCCTGAAGTAGGAAAAAGGCTGTGTGTCCCTGTTCATTCCTTTGTGTTTGTTCATGATTGCATGGGTATGTTTCATACTGCCACACCTTCAGTATTTTGCCATGTTTGCCTTCAAAACAAGAATAATTTCTCTTGAAAGGTGGTTCAGAACGCTATCAGGGTAAGTTACATGATCCAAATACACTATTGGACTATCATGTATTGTGTTAAATCTTTATGGAGAAATCCTATGTCAGAGTCAAGGACTTTTGAGCTTAATTATCCATGAAGTCAATATGATGTTGTTCTCTTGATAATCATACAAATTAGTGACTTGCAATGGTGTTCAGCTGGCTGCATGTCATGTAAGCTTCTCCTGCATCTATTGTTTGATTTATGTTTGAAAAAAAAAATTTCTTATTTTAGTCCCATTACATTACATTTTTATGATTATTACATTTCTGAAAATAAAATAGGCAAACATCAAAGCAAATTTAAATAGTACTGTATTAAATAACTAGTTTCTGAGACTGTAAATGCAATGAAAATAATGTTCCCCAAGTCTTTTTTGATTTTATTATTATTGTTAAACACTTTTAAAGTGTTTGTCCTGGAGCCTTGAGAATTTGATGGACCTGACGTTCTTTAGAAGCACCTGCTCTGAGAAACATTTGCTGAAGGACTGAAATACTAATGCAGTAGGACGAGTTTGCAGGAGTGCACAGTCACTGAACATGACAAAACATTCAGTGATCCCTCTTTCAATTCTTTTCCCTAAAATCTGATCGCATACCTGAGGATGCAGTCATGATTCTGCTGTGAGTTGGGACGTAGACTCCTCATGAACTGCTGTGTCTGAACTTTGCATCCTTTGCTTGGCTCTGTCCTGGCTCCTGTGCATCAAAACCAGCTGTTCTGCTCCAGCATTTCAAAGAGAATATTGTTCAAATCTTGTTCTTGCTGAAGTGCTTTTGAAAATTATTTTCTTACTGTTACTCACAACTCCACTGCAATTCTGAAGTTTTAATTTCATGATTGTTTTTCCTTCTGCTCCTCCACCACTGACTGCCTGTCTCTATCATTAGTCCTACTCACTTTCTCCTACAAGACAAATTGTAATGACTTGAGAGTATTCCAGTGTGCCAGAGGTATATGAACAGATACATGGACATATGTGTTTTGTGCATGCAAAATTTTCACAAACTGTAAAGTAGGAATAAAACATATTCATTATTGCTGATAAAGAAATTAGGCTAAGAGGGCTCTCTGGTGGGTTTTAATTTCCACATTATCCGTTTCTTTACGGCAGTCAGTGATTTCAAGATGGCCTGTCAGAAAAATCTCTATCAGCCTCACAACTCAAGAAAGGACAAAACAGCAGATTAATTCTCTGGTGTCTGTCTGTGGTCTGTGGAATATTAGAGAACTCAGTTTCTCATGCGCTTCGCCAGAGCAGTGAGACTGTGAGGGGACTTGTTTAACACCTCAGCACTGCAAGAGTATTTTCGCAGCACAAGGCATGGCAGTTCATTTACGTGCACCTGTGCTTTGAAAAAGTAAGTTAATGTCTGCAAAGTGTCAGTCTTACTGCTACAGAACAGCCCTGCCAATGAAAAAGCAAAATGAAAGCTAAATAAATACATGCTCCTTGAAGAGCTCTGTCAGTGTAATGCAGTCCCAGCTGGGTGTAGCTCCACTCCCCAGCACTCTCTGGACCCAGACATCCAGCCAGTCTTTTACCCAGTGAACAGTGCGTGTCCCTGTCAAGCCATGAGGAAAATGCTGGGAGAAACAGTGTCAGAGGCTTTCCTAAAGTCCAGGCAGACACATCCACTGAGGGGTCACTCTGCCCAGGAGATCAGGTGGGTCAAGCAGGACCCATAAACCCTGGCTGGCTGGGCTGCTGCCCTGCTTGTCCTGCACGTGGTGCACAATGGCACTCGAGAGGATCTGCTCCGTGACCTTTCCCGGCACCGAGGTCAGGCTGGCAGGCCCGTAGCTCCCTGGATCCTCCTTCCAGCCCTTCCTGCAGGAGTGTCACGCTGGCCAACTTCCCTTCACCTGGGACCTCCCTGGTGAGCCAGCACTGCTGGGAAATGATGGGAAGTGGCTCCATGAGCACTGCCACCAGCTCCCTCAGTACCCCTGGGTGGATCCCCTCTGACCCCATGGACTTGTGCAGCACTGACCAAATATTTCCCTCTAGATTATTTGGGCTTCATTCTGCTCCCTGTCCCTGTCTTCCAGCTCAGGTGGCTGGGTGCCTAGAGAACAACTGATCTTACCATTCTGAGGCAGAAAAGGCATTTTCCTCATTCTTTTTCACTATAGGACAGTAAAGGATGAAGATTCTCCTTGGTCCTCCTTGTGTTGCTAATGCCTTAATAGAAATAATTTTTTGTTGTCTGGCCCTTCTAATTTTCTCCCTGTACAACCTCATGACATCTTTGCAGTTCTCCTGAGCTGTCTGTCCCTTCTTCCAAAGGCCATAAATTTTCTTCTTGCACTCTGAGTTCCAGACAAAGCTCCCTTTTAGCTAGGCTGGTCTTCGCTGCTGGCTTTTCTTTGGGCACATGGGGACAGCCTGCTTTAAGATTTCTTTCATGAGAAGTGTCCGGCCTTCCTGGACTCCTTTGTCCTTCAGAACTGCCTACCCAGGGAATCTGTCAGTCCGCCTCCTAAGCTGGCCAAAATCTGCCCTCCAGCACTCCAAGGTGGCAGTTCTGCTAATCTCTTTCCTTCCTTCTCTGAGAATTAAAAACTCCAGGAACCTCCTGGACTGTTTCCCTCTGTGTTGAATTTCCAGCATCTGTTAAGTTGAAGATCTCCATGAGAGCAATGGTAGTGATCATGAGACTTCTCCCTGTTCTAATTCTGATATTATAATATAATACAATATTTCATCCAGCTCTTTGTCCTGGTTGGGTGGTCTGTAGTAGACTCCCACCAGGATACCTGCCTTGTTGGCATTTGCTGATAAAACCATAAACAGTCACCTTTGTCATTGCCATCGGGAAGCTCCAGACAATCCAAACTCCCAGTCACACAGGGCTACTCCACCACCTTCCCTTCCTTGCCTGAACCTCCTGAAGAGTCTGAAGCCACCTATTGCAGCTCTCCTGCCAGTCATCCCACCATGTCTCCATGAGGGTAGCTCTGTCAGAGTTTTCCTGCTGCACAATGACTTCCAGCTCCTCCTGATTGTTGCTCCTGCTGTGTGTTGGTGTAAATGAACTCCCAGGCGTGCTGTCCATCCCACCAGGTTTTTGGGGTGGAGAAACCCTTGAAATAGAATATAGCATTAAAGTAAAATGTTAATTAAAAACTAGTTGGTGTAAAAATGCCACATGCTAAGCTTGTTTTGAACAAAGTTATATTGCATTTTATTTATTATGCTCTTAGGTCATGGGATAACATTCTGCTGCGCTTCTGAGTTTTATCAGGAAACGCAGAAAAACCTCATGCGGAAGTGGTTGCATATAAGCTTCAAAACACAGTGTTTTTTGACAAGAACGAATAAGAGATTCAGAAAGTTTTGCTGGTGCTGGAAAATGGGTTTTCTCGTTTCAAGGATCTGGAAAAAATTGTAATGTAAAAAAAGAAAGGTACAACTCTGAAATGCCGTATGGCCATGGACAGCATTTTGAGGCACAGTTTTCCCAGGCCAAGCCCGCTCGTGTTGGTCCCGGTGCCGGCGGCTCCAGCGGGCGGGCGCTGCAGGGCCCCGCGCGGCCGGCAGGTGGCGCCACAGGGAAGACAAGGCCCGCGGGCAGGGCTGGAGCGCGCCGGGATCCGGGGGGATGCGGGGGGATCCCGGGGGATGCGGGAGGATGCGGGGGTGAGGCAAGTGTGAGACGGGGGGATCAGGGGCTGACCTAGCGGTGATCCAGGTGCGAGACAGGGGTAAGAGGGGTGGGATTCAGGGAGTGATCGCGGGCTGAGCCAGCTTGTGACACAGGGGTGAGCTAAGTGGAGGGATGGTCCAGAGCCTGCCTGTCCTGTCGGTCCTGCCTTCTGGACACAGCCTCGAGCTCCAAAAGGCTTCGCTGTGTTGCTGCAAACACCGCGTTCTGTGGGAGCTTTACAGAAAGCTTATATCTGAGTATATTTACACTAGTGTTTGTCTGCAAAACTTCGGATGTTCTGATGGTTGTATAATATGAAGAATTATGAATTCTTACGTCCTGTGAAAAAAATCATTACAGCAAAGTGAAGTATTAATTGTAATTCGGGCTGTCAGCTTGTGTCCAGTTCAGAAAAGAAGTAAAACCTTGAAGCTGGTTCTCCCTGCACAGACCTTTGTTAACTTTTGGTCACCCAGAGCGAGAAATTGCAAATAATTTACATGCTGTCAATGTACTTGGTATTGCTCTTTCCTTGGTGATGTGTGCTGTAGGGGTGTGTGTGTGTGTTCCCAGAAGAGGAACAAGGAGGAGTGAATTTTCATCTTCATCATAAAATCTGCTTTAGTACCATCTGCAGCTTAGGAAGCATCTGCAGCACTGTCCTTGTTCTGCATGCTTTATGGTGTTGTTCTGCATACTTTGGGGTGTTCTCTGCCTCGAACTTTTGTTCTTATTAGAGAAGACACAGGATTGAAACCATGAGTGTGTGCCTTTTCATGGGGTGTGCATATGCAGTTATTTATACTGCACTGGTGATTTATGCTGTCGCCAGACATGCCATTTCACAGTTCCATTTAAAAATTGTGAATAGGATTTGAGGCATAGACAAAAAATCACCAGTGACCCATCAAGATGAAGAAGTTAAAGGGAAACATCATTGCTTCTATGATTCTGTTTTCTCTTTGAATTAGTCTTTTATTATATTTTGACATGGATATTTTAAAAACAAGTGGTATGCATTTAAAATTAAAATTCTGTCAGAGGTGAACCAAAGACTCAGCAATTTGTTTAAACCTCAGTCTGCATGTCTAGCCTTCTACTAGTTGACTGGTGATTTTCTGTATTGCTTTCTGAAAAAAAAAACCAAAAAAAAAAAACCAAAACAAAACAAAAAAAACAAACAAAAAAAAAAAAACACAAAAAAAACCAAACCAAAACAAAAAAAAACCACAAAACAAAACAAAAAAAACAACCTAACAAAAAACCCGTAGGAAACTTAACCTCATTGTATCTATATAGCTATGCATATCTGTATAGCTCTGTGAGTACTTAATGGATATTTGATTGGTGCAGCACAAGTTTAGGCCCTAGTGAAATCTTGCTTACTGAGAGCTCAGTGTTAGAAGATTATGGAAGCTTAGCACGATGTATTTGTGGGGTAAATAGATTGAGACCGGTACCAAACCCCCTCTGTTTCACTTAACACACACTCAGCTTCTGCCTGTATTAATTAGCACTTGCATTGGTTGTGCCACTGTTATTCCAAGGATTTTAAAATGCATGGTATTCTTTTTCACAGGTCAAATCATATAGAACATATTTTTTTCACAACTTTATTCAGTTCTAAGGACATGGAATGAAGTTGCTTGATTTTAATTGACCTCAATTTAAAAATGTGTTTATTGAGTCAATTTAAAAATGTGATTATCCTGTGCTTCAGACAGAGCCTATTGTTAAAGCACTTTTAAAAAGGAGTATCCCTTGGCAATTAAAATCCTCCCCTGCAGCTGGGTGGCCGTGTTCTTGCTGTGGTGACACAGGCAGGGCTTGGCCTTGCCCTCACACGGCAGACACAGCAGAGTCTCATCCTGCAGTGCATGGTGTGGGTGAGCAGCACCAGTCTGTACTCCTTGCAGGCCAGTGCTTTCGTGGTGTTAATTTGAAATGCCATCTATTAGTTTGTTGTCCATATGGAACTGGCATTCTTGAAATCTAGAAGCGAAGAAACCAGAAGTGGAAGTTGAGAAATTCCATTGACCCAGTTAAGTGTAATTGCAGGGTTGGAACTGGGGCCAAGAAGTTTGAGTTCTGCATGTAACGTTTCAGTGCACAGCCCCATTTGAATGGCATTACCTCATCTCACATCCATTTGGGAAAAGAGTTCCAAATCCCACAAGAACAGCTCTAAGTTATCCAAGGTCATTGTATGACCAGAGTGGGAGGAATTCTTCTGACGTTTTCAGTTACAAGGGGATGCTTAAAACACTGTTTGATGCAGCATTGCATCTGTTACGATTAGCTTGGTTGGGATAAAATGTATTTGTCAGACAATTCTTCTGCTTTGCCTTTCCCACGTGTTCCATGTGTCAGCTGGAAGTGAGTGATCACAGTGCCAGGAAGAAGGAAAGTATAAATATTCTAAGGTGCTTTATAAAATACTGGCTTTCTGTGAGCAAATGGCATCAATTGGAACAAATGACATACTGCTTCCAATGATGTAATCCAGAAAGTCTGAATTGCTTTTAATGCTTCCAACCCGAATAAATTCCTTTTCTCTTGAATTCTGCCCAGTAATCAGCTTTTATATTGCAAGCAGCAGGCTCGATCCGTGTTTATTCCTTCATTTTGAAAATTTTGTGATAGAAAAGGCAGGCGGAAAAAAACCTAAACACATTGTATGGCAGTGTTAGTAGATAAGATGTAACTGAAGTTTTGGATTTTTTCATAACATTGCTGAGTGAGCTGCAGCAGTGTTCTTTTTTTAATGGGCTTGTTTTTATTATGCTGTAAATAGTGACTGGGATAATAGGCTAAATTATACAGTCAAAAAAATTTAAGCTGGGAGTGAGGTTTTAGGGGTTTTTTAATCCATATCCATTTTGTATATGTGGACATAAATATCAGTGTAATGAAATGAGGCAGTGAAATAATGTATTGAGAAAATACACATGAATATACAAATACAGAGTTTCAGTATATTTAACAGGTGACAATGTGATTAGAAATAGAAAACATGAAATTTTTAAGTGCTTGCTAAAGCACTTTCTTGATTTTCTTCGACTTTTTTAGATCTTGAAATAATTCTCATTGCCATTAAGAAAATGTCATGGTTGTGAGATCAGAATTTGGAAGGATCTTTGTTTCATTTAAAACTTTCCTGAAATTTATGTTACATTCTGTTGTTTATTTAATAAATTTCTCTGAGTCTCTGGCACAAGGACCGTGTCTTTTGAAATGAGTCTGTCCAGCAAGGGCTTTGAATGTCTGTGTTGATTAACATTTGTAATTTCTTGATACACACAATGGAAAAGTATTGCTAAATTGTATCAGATTATTTATTGAAATTAACAATCCAATTAATTATTGAAATTAGCAATAAAATTTCCTATAAAGACTGCTGTAAACACTCCAAGGGCCTTTCTCCCACCTCCAGAGGATCAGGTAATTTACACATGCCCATCCTGAGTCCTGTGACCCCTCAGAATTCCATTGACTGCACTAGAATATCCTGTGAAGATAATATGTGATTACATATGAGTGAAGGCAGCAGGATACAGCTGGCAAAGTATTTACTGCTTCAGAGAGAGTGTGTATTTTTTGGAGCTGGAAAGCTACCACAACTCTTCTGTTATTTAATCTAAATTATGAGGGTTGGGTGTTTTTTTCCTCAAATTGAACTGTGTCATTTTCAAGGGGTCAGTCTACTCTTTTATTAGTGGAGGGGTTTTTTGTATGTGATAGTCTCTGGTAGCTTTTTCCAAAATTTGCTGTTATTTTTAAAAGTGAAACTGCTTGTTGAAATACGAAAGCATTGTGAAAAGTTTTAACTATACTTCCTATGTCCCATATACATCTACCGAGCATTCTCAATGGCTTCATTGTTCCTTAAGTGTGCTTAAGTTACATTTTCATTATTTTTATCAAAACAAAATGAAGAAATAAAGTTATTTATTTCTTTGTGTTTATCTTGAAGGCAATCAGTGGTAAAAATATGTAACTAAAAATACAAAAAATGCTTATAATTCTGCAGGTGTTATGAAGTGTATTTCTGAAATTATTCCAACAAATATTGCTTTTAGGAATACTTTCTTTTGGTGTAGCTTATGAAGAAATTTATCTCAAATCTTTTTATTTGCAGGGTATAGAAGAGCATTCCAGTGCTCAACTTTTCAATATTTAGACAAGTTGACTAAGAGAAAAGGACTGATTGATGAGATACATCATATGATGCCATTTACATACAAGAGATAAAATAGTTTTCCTATATTTTGCCTTATAGCAAATTGTTATGTTCTTATAAGAAAAAAAGAGCCTTCCATTATACTCAAAAGAATAAAAAGTGAGAGCATTATGTTTGAAAATCAGTCCGGAGGAAGAATCATGGAATTGAATCCCTCAATCCTTTTTTTCCTGAGCAGTTCCTTTTGCAGGACCCTGGTGTCTCAGTGCAATGGTGGCACTCGCTCCAGCTGTCAGTGTCCCAGCACTGGGAACGTGCTGCCTGTTGTGCTGGCAAGGCCAGAGCTTGGCAAATGTCTGCATTTTTATGGTTTTAATTTTATGGGCTTTACCTACACAAACATGTATGTAACATTAGTTTGATTAAAGACGAGTTCAACATCTCCTTCCTTCTCAGTTGGTGTTTCTCCCTGACATTTCCTCTAATGTTACAACTAGAAGTTTCACACAGCTGCCCCTACAGCAGAAAGGAGAGAAAGGGAAAAAAAATTACTGAAATGTTTTATCCTCCCTCAGTGGAATATGGAATTTCCTGCATTGTTCTCTGGGTGTCTGGGATAGGCAAAAGTCCTGTATAGTTCACTAACACATTTTGCATAAATATTTGTGACAGATTTTTAAAACCTTTCTTCCCCCCTTCCCCTCCCCTTCCATTTCATAGCTAGAAATAACCAGGAGCTTTGTATCAGTGCAAAAGCATTGCTCAGTTCCCTTTGGTTGCAAACCCCACTATATTATGTTTTTAAATGATGAATTTTGCAGCCTAAAGCTTTACATAGGGTGTCTCTACGTAACTGGTTTTACACGTTCTTAATTTGAATGTTTCTTCCCTTTTGATCTGTGTTTGATTAAATCAGTTGTACAAATGGCTTTGCTGGTGTGTGGAGTGTAATCATTGAGGCTTGGTGGCCCAAATGGTGAACTCATGTGACCTTGGAGCTTGTAGCTCTAAACTCTGTAAAAATGGGCACTCCTAAAACAGGAATTATGCCCTTGAAGTGCTTGTGTGGCTCTTGGTCTGTGGCCCAGCCCTCAGCTGTGCAGGGATGGACAGGAGGAGTGTCAGTAGCGGCCTCTGGGCTGGTTGTTGGAGCACCATCCTCTGCTCTGAGCTGCACATGGCTCTCAAATGCTCTGTGAGGAGGGAATGGTTCCATTGTTACGGGTTTTTGTACCACTCCTGCTGTACTTGGACTTTCCGCTTCCCAGGAGTTGTAGAGGAAACAGTACATGGAGGTTGTAGTTGCTGTCTTCCTGCTGCTTATGTCTCTGTCACTTAAGCAATTGGTAATTGCTGTTGGCTATTAAAAAAAAAAAAAAGTTTTTGAAGTTATATGGGCAAGAAAATTTTGCAGAAAACAAAGCATCCTTGAATTAAACTTAGACCATGTTGCATTTCTGAGCTTTATGTTTTGGAGCAAAAGACCAGATTAAAAAGAAAAATTAAAGATTTTTCAAGGTATTTATTTTCCTTGCTCCCTCAATTCTCTTCTTCCTCTCAAGGAATATTGATCTCCTATCTGTCCTTTCTGTTTTGTTTCAGAGTGACACGAATACTTCCCCAAAACTAGTAGCCAGTTACCCTGTGCATGAAGCTTTATTGTAACATAGTATTTGGAATTCAGTGTTACCTAATTTTTAGCCAGGATTCTTTTCCCCATCAGTCTCTAAGGGGAGCTGCAGAAAAATGCCTCATTGCTAAGTAATAGATGCACACAAAGGCAATTGGCACTTGGATACAACTGAGAAGCCCTTACTTGTGTGAAACTGCTGTAAAGTGTCACATAATGACAATGACTTCTTCTACTGCCTGTAAATGAAATACCTGTAGGCAAACATTTCTTCATTAAAGAATTTTAAGTACCTTTACTTGGTACCTGTACCAAGTTTTTTACCTTTACTTGTACCCTTGAAAACAAAATGTTTCAAAACACAGAAAAGCAACCCTCTGTAAAGCCCTGTTTTAAGCATGTGCATCGGATCATCTGGCAGCCTGCCTCATTTGCCTACCAAATACAATTTTGGGTGATGAACCCCAGTGTCCAACACAGAAATTTTTTGCCTGGAGCTCTTCAGTCTACAATTGTTTGCACTGCACTTCTGCCTCAGTTTCTCCAGTCTGGATGTAATCAGTGATCTCATTTGCACTTGAAGTCTCCAGAGAAGAGATAAACTGTACACTGTGTCCTCATCCATCTGTGTCCTCAGTGATGTAATTGCATTATTGGTCTGGTGCAGTTTGGTCCCTCTGGTTGACTTGTATGGCAGCAGTGTCAGTGCTGAGTACACTTCACTGCCACTGCCACGCTGGCGTACCCCAATGGAAATGTTTTGCAATGTGTTCTGCATTTTGTCAAAAACCCTGTGGATTGCATGTAGGTCAGCTGTGTCACACTTACAGACTGAGCTGCAGGTCAGCTGTGTCACACTTACAGACTGAGCTGCTGTGTTTTCCTTCAGTTCCTGTAATGTCATGGTTCTGTTTCCTGAGCTATCTGATCTCTCTGAACATTACTGGCAAAGGGATTTTGACATGCAAAAGTGTAGCTCTTGGCTGTAACTCTTGGTTGGAATCTTGAGGAACTAGTAACTTCCATAACTAGTGACTTGGGCAACTAGTAAATGCAAAGTTCCTGCAAAGTTTGCAGAAAGGCAAATCTGTTTCACTGAAACATCTTTTCAGTGCCTGAATAGCCAGTATTGACATCAGCCAACAGCCTGATGGATTTTTGAGACAGAATTTTGCAATAGAAACAGTACACCTGCTGCTTCATTGTCCAGTCCTATGAAGGTGGTGTTTCATAGCCATTCCCTTGTACATTGTGGGAGAACGAAATGCTACAGCAGATCCATAGCAGTGCAACATAGCAATGTGTAATGCTTTTACGGACTTAAGCAGTGGGAGATCATTCAGACAGAGAACTGCTCAAAATGCATCTGGGCCCTGTTTGCCCTGTTCAGGATTTACCTTAAGATCACAGATATTTAAGGGTAAAGTATCTGATGGTGTTGTGAGACAGCTAATAGATATTGAGAATAAGAGGTGGTCCCTCATTGTACCATCCCCAGTCCTGCCCTATTCTGATCAGGTTTTATCATGGGGATTTGCTGTTTTAGAAACACTTTCTAGCTTGGGAGCAGATACATGATAGTTACTGCAGACAGTGTGGCCAAGAAGGCAGGCATGGCACAAGAATGGGGAAATGTCCCTGTGGTCTTGACCTTCTTTGCTCACCCCCTGAAATGGTCATTTCAGGCTGCAAATGGTGAAGGCTGGAACAGTCTGAGTGTAATAGAAATTGCAGTTATAGGCTGATAGAGAGACAGTGTCTGTTGAGTGTTTGTTTGAGACAAATGTCAGTGTAAAAAGACATTGGAAGGAACATTCTGGGAGGGATCACCATTCTGTATCTCTGTATCTTGGTAGATCTCAGAAAAGTGGCCATGGGCTATGGGCTGGCAGAGTTAACAAGCAAAAGCATAAATACTAATACTATATAAGTACTCAAACTTCTGTTGCTTAAGTGGCTCATGTGTATTGACTCCTCAATGTGAACCAGAAACCTTGCCAAAATTTAGGAATGTCTGAATGCAATATATAATAGCATAATACCTTATACATTATACCATAAAATACCTGTAATAGTAGCATTGCAAAATATTCTTTACTTTCTCATGGACTCATGGTGATTGCAAAGACCAGCCAGGTGTGGAACACTTGGAAGCTGTGCTGCATTCCCTGCGTCCATAAGGCAGCCTCAGTAAAACTCTGGGCTGGGTTTACTGTTCCCAGGTAGCAGCAGTTAACAGCCACTGTCTTAATCTCTTGTTACAGTTTTATATGGGGAGATAACTCCCAGTTCACTTGACTGATCCATAATGTTCTAATGAAAAAGGATGTACAGAACTGGCACACTGACTTCTCTGGTCAGAAGAAACAGCACAGAGAAAGTTTCCATTCAAATAATGCATTAATTA
The DNA here is from genome assembly GCF_017590135.1 of Pyrgilauda ruficollis. Classification (NCBI taxonomy): domain Eukaryota; kingdom Metazoa; phylum Chordata; class Aves; order Passeriformes; family Passeridae; genus Pyrgilauda; species Pyrgilauda ruficollis. The sequence goes on along the minus strand of NW_024529155.1, from coordinate 3,675,969 downwards.
CCCCCTTGACAAAAGTATTGAGATGCTGCTATTGATAGCTCCTGCTCCTCCCTTAGAGAAAAATATTTTTTAAACACCTGCAATAGTTAATTAACTATTTTAAAAGTGCATCTAAAAATATTAAACTGTTAGGGTTTGTGTCTTGCTGGGGGGGTGTTGTGGGTTGTTTGTGGAGGGAAGTTGGTGAAAGTTATCCTTTGCAAAGATTACCAGTAACTTCTCTTTATAGAAGAAGAACAGAAATTATAGTTGTATCTGACACTGAGTGAAAAGCCTGACAAGGGCAGGAATAATCATCTTGGGATGGTGACTTTCCTGTGACAAAACATACATTCTGCTTTATGGCATAGTCCTGATCCTGAAAGATGTGAAGAGCTGTAAAGACTTTATCAACAGTGGTTTGAAATAACCTATCTGACTGCCTATCATTTTATTATTTGTGGGTAATACAGAAAGCCTTTTCTTCTGCCAGGAGAACTTAAATGGCACCACACAATGTCTTTTCTTTCCTATGCCTCATTTCTAGAAAAGCAGTATTTAATGCTATACCAAAACTCATCTGGATAACCTGAGATGCTGAATCTCTGATAGAGTGGTTGGTTTTCCTCCAAATACAGCAATCTGTGAAAATCTGATCAAGCCAAAAGTTCCTCACATTCACAGGGAAACAGCCTCATCTTTCAAAACCAGAAAATATTTGTAAGAGTTTCCCTCCCCCTCCCCCCATACTCACCTTCTGTGTGTAAGGGCACAGGACCACATGAGCGGTGTAGCTGGGGAAGGGAAGAGAAGGAACTGTGTGGAGATTATGTCCATGTGCATATGTCAGCAAGCTTACAAATTCTAGTGAGGATGAGGCATGCTTTCATTTACATATGCATAGGGGGTGGAGTGGAACAGAGTTAGATTAGGTAGAAAGTAGTGTACATCCTACCAGGCCTGAGGCACCTAAGCTAGAACTCAGAAATGTATAGCAATTTTAATTTAATTTCTTTTTTTAATTTTTAATTTTGCTTCTAAATAGAGTTAATCCAATCCATGTCTGTCTCAGACAGTAAACTGCTTTCTGTTCTATTAGTATAGATTAAATACAAACTAATGCCATTAAATACATCAGAGTGGAGCAGAGGAGAAATAATAACTGTAATTTTTAGGCGGTTTTCTTGGTCTTCCTGACTTGCATAAGTTTTACTGTCTTCTGTACATATAATTTGTAATTGTCAGCACCACAAAATACTGGTGGGACATAGCAGCTGTGTGTTTGAAAATGGGTGAAACAGTTTTGGGTTTGGTGACTTTTTATAATGTTGCGTGGAGTCGTGGGTTGGAGAGAGACACACGGAACAACACCGAGAGTCCTCAGCAAACAGCAATGAGTTTAATATGGCTGCCCCTTTCATAGGGGCTCTGGATTCCCCAGGCTCAGATAATTGATTGGGTGAGACCTCTCTCCACCCAGCTCTGTGACCAGTGGTGTATCTGCATCTAAGCTAGAACAGGGCTGGCTGAGGTCTTTGCTTGGGTTTGAATCCAACCTATCCCTGCCTTGTCTGGGGACTTGTTTTCTTCTAGGTTGGTTGAGTTTAGGGGGCAGCTTTAGATCAGCTGCAATGGGACATGATAATATCTGGCAGGTTACCAGTATGTCAGGATTGCACTGCTTCCTTGTGCAAAGTCGTGATCCAGAGGACACACCAGGTTTTTCTGGCAGGCTTTTGTGACTTCTTGAACAGAAAGGGGATTGCTTGATTTAGTTCTTTGAACTGTGCACTGGCTACAAGCCAGTGACTCCAGGGTTCCAGGAGCACAGTAGGACCCAGAGGATGTCTTCTCAAAGGTTTTTCAGTGACTGCACAGGATTCCTGTGCTTATTTCAAACTCACAACAAGGATATTGTAAAGAAAGAGGACATGCAATATTAATACATATTACTTTCTTATCTTTGAGCAGAAGGTACTTCAAATATTTGCAAAACCTCGTCATTGTTTTTAGAAAGTTAGAGTGGAGTAGTGTAGCAATAACATATAAATATCATATACATATAAGCATATTTATATCACATATAAATGTAATAGTATGTACATATACTTGCAGGCACCCTGAGAATGAGGTGCACCGTGCCTTTTCCCTGCCCCTGCAGTACCACAGCTCTGTAGGGATGCGCAGCAGCTCTTGGAAATTCCCCTCAGCTTGCAGAAGCTGGAACAGACCCCAGCAAGTGCAACCTCCAGCTGAAATTCCAGGGAGGATTTGACACTGCATGACACACACTGGATCCAAGAGGATCAGAGTGTCTCATGTTATCCAGCATATGAGGCTTCTAGGTAGAAATCTGTGGCCTACTACCATTCTTTGGAGTCTCTCTGAGAAGGAAAACAGTCCAGTGCTGTGTAGTTGTCTGTAGCTATGACCATGCAGGACCTTGGGGTTACCTGAGGCCAAGCAAAGCATTTTAGGTAGTAACTTGTCCTAAAGTGATTTGTTTAATAGTTTTCTATTGTGTTGGTGAATGTTCTTGGTAAAATCCACATTTAACGAAAATTAAAATCAAGAACACTTATCAGTGACTCCAGGCCACAAAACATTACAGAGCTATTTTAAGTACCCCAATGAACATGATTTGCAAAACTTAAGGATTTTAGAATTGCAGTGAAACTCCTCAGAAATCTGAACAAAACAAAAGATAGATAAAGGTCACTGAAAGTCTTCTGTCTCATATTGTTCTTTATGTGTTCCTCTGAACACTGCATACAAGTTTTACAAGGCACATACTCAGAACTTTGTCTTACCACATTTCTTGTCATACCTATCAGTGTTATTCCTCTATAGCATGAATGATTCCATTTGTTGGCTATATCCTCTTCTCTTTTATTCTTCTTCAGTGCTGAGTGATCATATGTTTGAAGAATTGGTTTTCTCATTAAAGAACTCCGGGTTCTTTTGTCTTGTTGACTATATTTTTTTCTCTTAATTGGATTTTTTCCAAGAAGCTTCTTCACATTTTCTTCACATGAAGTGCTTTTTTCAGGAAGTTTTCCATTGTCCTCTGCAGCAACAGCACTGCAGTTCGCCTTTGCTTACAGTGAAATCCTTGAAGTAATAAATTCCTGAAACTTTACGTATTAACGTTGACTCTAAAACATTGTCCATGTACGTTGAGGTGACACAGGGAGGGACAAGTGCTTGTGTTTGTTTATGATCAGTCTGTATCCCATTTCTGTTGTGACTAGGGAACTTTGGTTCTTAGAACAATAATTTAATTGAAGGTAATGTCTTGGTCTCTTGAAAGTCCATAGAAATAACAGCCATTTCTGTAGCTGACAGTTTGGAATCAAAGTCTCTAGTGAAGAGCAATTCAGCTGAATGAGAAAAAGAAGCATTTATCTTTAAAGAGTATTATCAAACCCCAAAAAGCCTACACATGCAATTTGAGTAAAGCTGGTATATAAGATTTCAATGAGTTTTAACTCTGTGATAAGTCTAATGAGCCTACTTTGTTTGGCCAAGAGTCTTAGGAATAAAAGTGTTGGATTTCTTCAAGGACTAGTTTGGCATTTAATTTCATTTGTAGCCAAATTAATTTATGTCTGAGAGGAAAAAAAAAAAAAAAACTGGTCTGGGGATATGCATATGACCTTCCTGTTCTAAGAGGGAAATTTCTTTTGGCCACAGTCAGTATTTTTAAATTCCTGAACTATAAAAAAAAAACACCTTTAGAATAAGAAGGGAAAAAAAAAAAAAAAAAAAAAAAAAAAAAACCAAAAAAACACCTTGAAAAGGAAATAAAGCATGTAGAAATAGTAACAGCCATACCTTATAATATTGACTCTTCCTGCTCTGACTGAACACAAGCGCCCAATACATGAGTTATTCCTGAGAGATGCTTCTTACCCTGTTTATCAAAAATCCCCATAATGTGAATTCACAGGCTAATTAGGTAACCTGCTTAGCAAGCGTCTGCAAGGCCAAGCCAAGCAAACTTTCCCTTCACATAAATTAATCCCACTAACCCCACAGGGAGAGCCCCACCATTCCCTGGAATGTGAGATGGCAGAATTGCCTGAGTGCCGCCCCACTAGCACCCATCTTCACATAGATAAAAGAACTGTATCTGGCAGTTGTCAGAATGCCTCCTCAGTCTTCTCTCCATAGGATGAAGATCCCTGGCCTCTTCCTTAGCTGTGTTTTGTGAGGAGCTCATCATTCCTTTCTGTTCCTGTATTCTCTGCTCAACTCCATCCATCCTTTAAGCGTGCCAAGGCTTGGCATTCTGGCTGAACTTTGCCAGCCTGGACACAGGAACCATCCTACTTCGGTGAGGACAAAGTCAGCTCGAGTTAACTGGGTGCTTCTAGAAACAGAACAGCAACTCTCCGTGTGGTTACTTAATTGCATCCATGTTCTATGTGATGAATAACATTTCCCACTTACAGAGCAAAATTAGTAGACAAATGCCCTTCTTCCTCCCAAGCAGGGGGCGGGGGAGGGTGTATGAAGATGCTGTATCTGTAAAAACAGATGTGTTATTTAAATGCTGCAAGCTAAACAAGGAATAATTAATGTTAACGTGCTGCCATTTGAGTTCTTAAAACCACATATGAGAACAATGTCTTAGACAGAAGGATCTGATTTAAGTTCAATTGTTACTTGCTGAACTTCCCTGACTGAATGGAAAATAATTTGGTTGGTTGTTCTTTGAGGTGGCAGGTTTAAATATCAATCTCTTCTATACCATTTGGGTCTTGCTTTCAGTGCAATGCCTTCAACATACAGATTCTTGACTGTCTACATACTGAAGAATTCTACTGGAATTGTGTTTATATAATCTGAAACCTTGCCACCATATATTAACTGCCTTTTCTAGAAGAATCTCATCCAGTTGAAGGTCTTAATCCTAAGTTTTCTTCCTCTAAGTTACAGTTTTTAATTGTCCACGGTGGCTCTAGAAAATGAACTCTTTGTGAATACAGTGCACTTGTAAATGCTAAAACTAGAGTTCCTGAACTCTTTCATTGGGGCAAAAATGACTGACAAGTATGACAAGCAGTGTGAAAATTGATACTGATCTGTCAGTCTTTGAGGCATCCCCTCTTATTTCAAAGGAGTTAATGAAAGCTGATTTACATTTCTCCTCTCTTTAGCATAGGAGGAGATCTAAATATGCAATATGTGGAGGGGTTTTTTTTTGTTTTCAGTTCTACTTCATTCATAGAATATAAATAATATATATATTTATTACAATACAGTAAAATAATTTATTCCAATACAGAAGTATGGAAAAAAATTAAAAATATACATGGGGAAATCCACCATCAGGGACAGCTTACTAAATGTTCTGAAAATGTCAGAAATGTTTATAAATAAAAATTAAAAAGTTCAAACTGTATATATATATGTGTGTGTGTGTGTGTGTGTGTGTGTTAGGCCAGTGATAATAATTGTTAAATTTTGTCAAGCAGCTTTAGATGTTCACAATTTTGTAGAAGTAGACAAAAACCCCACAAGCTGCTGATAAAAAAAGTTAAAATTTGTAATTGTACATTTGATCTCCAGATTGCAAAGACCCTTAGATACCCAAGTTTTCAATTTATTTCCCTGGCAAAATTTCAATCTATTTTACACTGACTCTGTGCTGTATGACAAAGGCAGCATTAAATATTGGATGGGGCTTGGAGCAGCCTCATCTGGTGGAAGGTGTTGTTGCCCATGGCAGGGGGTGGAATGAGATGAGCTTTAAGGTCCTTTCCAACCCAAAGTATTCTGTGATTCTAGGAAATACTGATAATATTGGTGTATACTTGTATTTCCAGTGGCTACATTCATGTGGTGAATACACAGTTCTCCATTTTCACTAGAATTACCTGTATGTTGTGTTTGCTATTCTCTCTGTAAAAGATGAGTTTGAAACATAAACCAGGTAAAACTAATATTTAGATGTGTAGTAGTACTCCTGTATATCTGCTGAGAGCCTTGAGACAGAAAGTCTGAGGGTCATGAACTCAGAGGTGCATTGCTTTGAAACCCTGGGCCATGTAATAGAAGCAAAGTGTTTTAGCCCATCTAGCCATGCTCTGATGGACAGAGGGACCTGAAGGTCCCTCTCACTTTTTTCTTTTCAAGGATAGGGAAAAAGCAAGGTAAGTGGGGAATTTCTGGCCTCAGCCTTGAAGAGGTGCCAGAGGATGTTGTATCTACAAGGTGAAAGGAGAAAGAAAAGCACTGTTGTTCCAAGTGGGTTTATAGAGTTGTGAAAATCCGTTGGAAAAATATGCATGATGTGCTGAAGATTTGAGACTTCTTAATAGTTTGTATCCTGTCTTGAATTAGGTCCTTGAAAGTGAGATTGTGTGTGGCATTGCTGTTCCAAGGCAGTGGTGCTGTGCTGTGTTTAGTATGGCACTGGACTGCATTTATGTTCAAAATAATCTCAAGTTTTGGCTCTTGAATTGTCTGAATATGAGCGTGTAAAAAGAAACTTCAGAAAATTTTCAGCAGGACGAGAACAGGAGGTAGGATCTATCCATAAAGAGCTTGTTGGTCAGTTATTCAGGCAGCTGGAAGTCTTTCTGGAGAATTGGACTGAAGGGAGACTTTCACCTGTGTCTCCTGCTTCCTAGGGAAGTGTCCAAATCATCAGCCTGTGCAAATGCAGACTAATGAGCATGAAAATAATCAGTGAGTGATAAAGTATGCAAACTATAGCATAAAGAGAAACCTGTGGTCGTGGATTCACTTGCTGGACTGGTTTGCTTTTTAAGACAGACTTTTGCTTTTAATGGGTGATATTTCTGCCTTTCAAACTAGCTTTTTTATGGTAACTGTAATCTTACTAGGTGCATCTCCTCTTCTCTTCTCTTCTCTTCTCTTCTCTTCTCTTCTCTTCTCTTCTCTTCTCTTCTCTTCCCTCTCCTCTCCTCTCCTCTCCTCTCCTGTGGTGCCAGGGGCCAGAGTACATTTCTGATGGAACAATCATGCATTTGCCTTCATATCACACTGGTATCCTTGAACCCTGCTTTCTGCCAAGCAAAGAGAAAGGGATAGTACTTACTCAGTCTTTCAGGATAAGAGCCAAAGCTGAAATACCTGCCAAATGAACTAGTCAACTGAAATGCTTCTCTTCTTTTTTACTGCCCCTAGAAGACACGAGGAAAAAAGAAAGTGGAAATGAGAAATAGAAGATTGGCAGTAGCCTTCAGTAGCTCATAAGGACTATTTTTACCCTTAGAACTGCTTATGGGTGAAGAGCAGAAGCTGTTCTCTTTTAACTGATATTGGCCTTGGCAGTGGAAATGGTCAAGGAGAAAGAGAAGGAGGACAGAGAATAAGGGGGATTTAAGATTGGATAGGAGCATAATAATAGTATGTAAAATGGCCATCACATCTGGAGAATCCTGGTACACTTTTCATTATAAGTCTGAATGTGTATTATCTAATTAAACATTCATCAAAGGTTTTGTCAGAACTAATTTACTCATGTCTGTCTCCCCCCAAATTAAAACAATGAAAGAAACAGCTAATTCAAAGCCTTCTGTAACTGAAGTCCTTAAAAACATTCCACATGTAATTTTTTTTATAAAAGAAAAAAATACAGCAAGGAAATACTTCGCTAGAGTCACTTTATGTCAGCTAATCTCACATGAAAACAAAAGCTGTTATTACTGTGAGGTCACTGTGAAAGAGAGGTTATGACTGCAGTAAACGAGACATCAGCATTACATGGTGGCTGCTGCATAGACAGAAGGCCTATTTATATGACAAGCAGAGGACAGGAGAAAACAAAGGCATTCAGGGATTCCAGTGGCAAAAATAGATCACCAGAGCACTAAATAGCTAAAATGTCTAGCTCCTGAACAATTACAGTGATTCAGTAAGCTTGGGAGCTTTTGGTTTTGCTTTGTAGAAAGCAGAAGTCAGTGGAGGACGAACTTGACTTGACTCAAGAGGAAGAAATTGAGCAAGAAGTTTTTCTCTATGTTCCTGAAAATAGTTTGGAGGGTTTCTTCACTGATGACTAATATCAAAATGATCTGCTTACAAATCTGAGAATAAAAAGTATACCAGCAGTAGAGGAAAAATAAAAACTATGTGTGCCTATTATGTTGGGTTTTTATTTGGGTGTAAAATTTCATTTCAGTGGGCTTGCCTCTTGTACCATTAGATAAGGAGCAAGGGATAGTAGGGAGATGAATAAGATTTGAACAGATACAGTCTGAAAAAAAGTAAAATAATTTAGGCTCTTAAATCTTGACTTTAGCTAACTCTATGCGACAGCTTGTCAGGGTATTGATCCTGGTTTTCAAGAGTGCAGAGTGAAGTCTCATGCCTTGATTAAATATGTATGTGTATGTACCAGGATAACAAAAACCACAAAACAATAGAGTGTTTCTGCACATTTTCCCCCCTTTTTGAATATTAAACCTGGTAAGTCAGATGAGCTTTGTAATTACATTATTGACTTCTGCTTCTTTCACACCTTGGCTTTTCTTCCAGAGGCACAACTGCAGTGATCTAGATGCTTAAAGATATGGGCTGATAGTCACAGTTGGAAGGTTGCTTCCAGAGCAGTGGCATTTCTGTTAAAATGTAATTGCTCTGTTATCCTGTAATCTGTTCCATGAGAAGGATTTTTCCTTCCCAGAAACTGGTGAAGATTTCAAGGTTCTTCCTTTCATTTCCATTTTTATTCTTCAGCAGGAACTTGTGTGAGAATCAAATCCTTTGTACAAGGAATAAGTAAGTGTTTCATTGCTGTTAGCTGATAATTGTGATGATCTTTACTTCCAAACAACTTCAAATATGTTGAATATTTCTAACTTCAATTTTTTGCCGTAATTGTTACACTGACATCAAAGTGGTTTGTTTGGTCAAGCCTCATGTGGTGTTGTGAAACACTGGTCTCTCAGTTTCCAACTGACTGCTTTTGCTTTGGTCTAAAAAGGATTCTAAAACCTTATCCACAAAAGAGTGTTTGTCAAAATTGGTATTCCAGTGTAACTGCATGACAAAACAAAACAAATAGGTTAATGCTGTGGGTGTTTGGTCTTACGTTAATGGGGTTTTTTTAAATACAGTTTAGTTCATTTACTTGATATGATCTAAACACAATAAACATCATTTTAACTTCAGCAAAACTACGTGGGCAGGCGTTTGCAGAAATTTTGCTAACATTGTTCCAAGGACACCTTCAGTGGCTGGTAGAACTGGAAGCATAGACAAGCCTGCTTTCATCCTAGTCCCCAGGAACAGAAAGGTAAATTATTCACTGACATCAACAGGAGCTGGATTGGGTTTTACATGGTTATTTACTGTGAGTACATGGGCATCCCATTTTTGTTATGCTCCTGTCACTTAAATCTAATGTTGAAGTACATGGATTGAAAAAAAACCTTCATAACTAATTGTTTAAAACTCTCTGATTTTTCCATATGCTAATGCTCATTTTCTCTGAAATATTATTTGATTGTAATGTAGCATTGAAAAATGTACACTGACAAAGAAGCAAAGATGTAGGAACACGCTGTCTCCAACATCTAAAAATTAGATCTGATGTCTGTGTTACCTTGTCTGTTTTCCTATGCTTCCTGTAAATATCTGCTATATTTACAGCCTTGAACTGCCATAAAATTTCTTATTGAAGAAATTACACCATTCTTAGGCAAACCACTTGCATTTTCTATTCCTTTCAATAGCAGGAACCTGTTGGAATTAGACAGACTGTGAAAACTACAGAAGTGCTTTTATCATGTAATGTAATTGAATAATTTAATGACAACTCATCAAATAGTTTCATTATGCCTCAAATGATAGTGATCATTTGACCACATTTGATCATTTGGCTTTTGGTAAGCCACCAAAAGCCAGGGAAGGGAAATGGGTAAGGAGAACCTTTAAAGTGTTCAGCTAAGTGAACAGGCAAACTGGAAAAGACAATATCTATTTTTTTATTATGTTGGCCTCAATGTGATGTATATGTACATTCATTTGGTTTATGCTTCTCTTTGCATCTCATACAATGACACTTTTATAATTCAGTACCAGTAAACCAAAGCAATTAGTTGTTTAAATAAGGGGGAAAAGACATGAAAAGTATCTGTTGGGAGAAAAGGGAAGGCTGAGAGCAAGTAATGTGCATGCAAGGTTTCCTTCTAGAAGTCACTACTTTTTCTCTCTCCTTTTTAACATTTGGGAGAGAGGGGTCAAAATAACTTTATATTTAAAAGTTTTAGTGGGTGGATTGTATACATCCTGTTTCTTCTGTAAAAAAACATCTGGATTGCAAAAATCCTCCCAAAAATCAATCTGACTCGGTCTATTTGTTGGTGGTGTCAAAGCAGCTGAGCAGATATGGAGATTATGTAAACCCATGTAAATGACTCTGGGGTACTAAGCAATAAGTTCCATACTTCCAGGTGGGTTGAGAGATGCTTCCCACGGGTAAGGTTTAATAGATGTAAAGCAAAATAGATTAATAGAATATCACATCTAGTATTACTTACATTTTAAATTAAGAGTTCTGCTCATTAAATTCAGTATTAAATTATTTTGGGGTTTTTTGTTTGGTTGGTTGATTTTTTGGGGTTTTTGTTTGTTTTCTGTTTTTTTGTTTTGTTTGTTTGTTTGGGTTTTTGGTCTGAGGTTTTTTTGTGTTGGTTTTTGCTTTTCCTTTTTGAAAGGGAGAAAACTCTGCCTGTTTATATCCTTTTGAAAGGGCTAAAAAGAAAAAAAAATCTCAACTACTATGGATATTTTATTTTCCTTAGGCAAAATTTTGCTGTATTCCAAAGAGAACAATAAGAACCATGGCAATCCCACTCTCTCCTCACTGGGTTAGGTAGTCTCATGACTCTGTAGCTGCTGAAGGAGCAGTAACCTGTGACTCCAAGTGCTGTCTGTTTCACCAGGGCTACATGGCTCTGATCCCTGGTTGTGGCAGTACTACTGCCACATAAATTATAACCCACAACCTTCCACCACAGTCTGTCATTGATTATTTTCTTTCCTAGGTAAAATTTCTGGTCAGATTATTCATTGGCTTTAGAATTTCCCATTTTAAAATCAGTATGGGTATGTAGCATTTTGCTTCATTCTTGATCTTCAGGCAACTTTTGTACCTCTTGGTAGCCTTAGAAATCTGCAATCAGAGTCAGCAGTCCAGTTATTCAGTGCACTCCCTGTACCACTTCAGTTTGTGACTATTTTCCTTTTAGTAAAATAGCAGCTCAAGACCTGAGGCCATTCCTTTTTCTGAGACTCCAGCTGCTGTTCTGAAGAAAGGCAGTAACTACAAGGCTGTTTCTCTACCATGCAGGAGAGTACCAATTCTTTCCAAGGTGTTTTAATAGTGTAAAGAATGGCTAAACAGGGCATCCTGGGAATTGTGTGTCTAATTCATTCCTTTGCCTGTGTCTATCTGCTTTTCTTTCTCTGAAAGACTTATGGATTGCCTTCTGTACAGGTCAGAGAAGGGTTCAGTGTGAAGGCTGAACTCACTGTAAGAATTCCCAGTCGCAATTCAGTTTGCTGCTTGTGGCTGATGTGCCCAGAAGGACACAGTTCAAGTCCTTTCACAGCCTTATTGTTGAAATTCTGGTAAGTGGTTAAACTTCAGGAGGTTTTTTATTGTTTTAGAACAAGCAGGTGTGACTCAGCAATGTGTTAGGATCCAAAGTGCCAAATACAAAGATACTTATTTTTATATAATGACCTGGTTTTTGGTACTCAGCCATCATATCTGAACAGACACAGGTAGATACTTGACAGAGAGTGAAGTATCCACTGCTCCACTGACTGGGAGTATCCATTAGGCTTTTCTTGAAGGTGATAGATGTCCTACTTTATCATCAACCACCCATTCAAATAACTTTTTTAATGCAACAGGAGAACTTAAGTTTATAGTATTAGATGACCTTGGGTTGTCTCAGGATTTCAGAGGTGACACAGGTGACTTCACCAGAGTTCTGGTTTGCTTCAATAACCTGTCTTACCTTCGCACCATCATCATGGTTGTGAAGAGAGATGTGGTATTTGCCCTGTGCAAGGCACTTGTACATCCCCTGTAAGCCCTTCCCCTTCTGAATGCAAGGCACTTGTACATCCCCTGTAAGCCCTTCCCCTTCTGAACAAGAAAAACAAGCTCTGTTTTCACCTGAGAAAACTTGTGGGGTATTTTGTGCATCTCAGAACATTTACCTCTGTCAGGAACAGAGTAGAAGTCATGCCCAAGAAGTAATTTTCTCTTGAAATTAGGTGTACATGCACATATTGTCCCCTGAATTGCTTTGAGATTCTCTAAAAAAATACTTTGCTTTTCCTTTTCCACTTCTCTGAGACTTCACAGAGCCTGTAACCTCCACTGGACCTTGACAGAGAAGACTCTGTATGATTTTCTGAGGTGTCTGTTTGCTTTCTGCTGGGTAGCTGAAACTGAGCTCCCTCACTGCTGGTTCTCCAACATCAGCCTCCTCTCATCTGCTATGGAACCAGGCACCAACATCCAAATGCATCTGGAAAACAATGCTTTTATTTGTCCTAGTAAACTAAGTGGGTCCGTGATGTGGGCGACTCAGACATTGGATCTCCATCCCATGGCTTTAAATTTTAAGTGTGCACTCTAGCACAATTTGAGTCCGTGCAATCTCTCTGCTGAACCAAGCTTGTGAGAATATTTGTCCTGCCAAATTCAAGCTTGTGGGCTATAAGACCATCTGTCCTGTTTGTAGGAACTTACTGGAACTCTTCTGCTCACTGTTTTGCCAAGTTCAGATCTGAAGGGCACCTCTGTTTTCCTCACCAGCTGCCCCTGTTGGCACAGACCTGAGCCTACTTTTCAGTGAATTCTAAAGCCAGTGGAAGATGGTGTCAGGAAGTGGCTCTTCCTCCCACCACTGGTAACTCATGCCAGTCTAAATGCTGTCTAGCTGCTAATTGCAAAACTTACATTTCAGAAAAAAAACAATACTGTTTCAATATTTGGATTTAGTCCTACTTACCTTTTGAGTAACAAAAGAAAGGGTTTAAAAGTTTAGAAAATGACTTCATCTTTGATACATGCCTGGCAAGTGTCCTGATAGGGACAGTCCCATCAGCAAGCAGCAGTACCACCTCTCCCTATTGAGGACTTCACAGCAGATGTGTTACCTGAAAAAACCAAGGGACCTGGGTGTTCCCTCTCACTTTTAAAGTATTATGAAATGTATAGGGGAGAAAATGAGTGTTGGTCATTTTCATCCTGCAGGACTGTTGCTTTACTCAATGTGGTGGGGTTTTATGTTGTCTCTGTAATTGTCAGGCTAAGAATCAGGATTAGTCACTGAACCTAACTTTGCTTTTGAACTACATTCATCCAGCTTCTTTAGGGTCAGGCTGACTCTGTAGGCATGCTTTTTGTCTTGGGCCTTTAGGGACAAGAATTTTGCAGGAGTGTTAATTAAATCTGTACTTCCAGGCCACCTATGTGCTGGTGGTGTTTGTCTCTCTTAAAGTTTAGAAATTTATTGTTTGTAGAAGGCTTGTAAGTTTTCCTGTATGTTTTTCTTTAGTTTGCATTTAGTCTAGGTCACCTTATGACAGTAAATTCTGTTCTGTATTTACTGAAACCTTGGAAGAACTGGTTGGTTTTGGAAAGGCAGTACAGTTTCTGTACCACTGCCTTCACAGCTTTGCAGTAATAAAGCTTCACTCTGTGTTTTCCAGGTCTACAACTGGACTTAAAAGGTAGTACAAATAGCAGCATAGCAATAACAGGTGCTTTACAGATGTCTGTGTCTTTATCATCCCCTTCCTCTTTCTTATATGCTACTCTGGAAATAATAAAAGCAGTCCTGGAAAGAGTTGTCTGCATGGTGGATTCAGGGAACCCCCTCAATGTTAAACATGTTAAAATTGGGTTAAAGCTGATGAAGGACATCAGAGGTTCAATAAAGTTCTGCACTGTAAGTGCAAATCAGACAAATCTCTTCTAAAGGCACACATCTCCCAGACAGATGTGTGAAATTAAACTGTGTACAGTGCTTTGGGAACTTGTTTCAAACTCCTAGCTCCAAATAGGATATAAGCTAAATAAACCATAACTTGAACCAAATATGTAATATTTATCATACAATGAACCAAAACTGTATTCCAGCCAGCATTGTTAAAGCTCTCTAGAAACATGAGTGAACTTAAAATTCAGGTGATCATGGCCCAGATTTTAGTTGAGAAAGATGCCAGAACCTAACAATGGCATATTGTGATTGGGCCAGTAATGAGTGGAGGAGTTCTGCATCAGCATCTCTCAGTGTGGTTTTCAGGGTGTTGGGCCCATATCTTTAACCCTATCAGTGGTGCTGTATCACGTAAGCACAGCGATGGGGCACCTTGTTGTGTGTGGAACTCTGATATTTCTGTAGTTTGAAACCATGTGGATAAAGCTCACAAAGCAATGCTACTGCAGTGATCAGCATCTCATATTCTGGCTTTCTGCTCTTCCTGGCAGTCAGACATGAATGGTTTCTGTGACATGAACTGTCTAATGCCAAAGCAAGCCTTACATTTCACTTCAGAAGTGAGCAGCATGAACTATGAGTCAGGAGATCCCATGCAAACACCACTTCTTGCAACACAAGTAGTGCTAAGAAAGAGCACAGATCCTCGTGCAGCTGGCATGGCTGTGTGAGTGTGTTTCACATGCACTGACTTCTGAAGATGAGCATTTGTTACTTTGGACCTCATCTAAAAGGTTTCCTTTGATCTTAGCTGGATATTTGTTGGTGGTTTTCAGTAGACAGTGCAGATGTTTGAAAGAAACAAATCTGTAACAGGGAGTCCATGGGAAATACTGCTTCAGATAAGGTAAAACTGCCTGTTCTTATTTTCCAAACCAATCAAACCAGGGACAGACTCAATCAAATCTTCTGCTTGAGCTCTGAGAATGTGTAGAAGCTGAATGCCTCTGTGACTGCCTTCACACAGAGTCTGTATGGACCATTATTTCTGTATACAGGTATGAGATTTGTAAAGGTTTAAACTCCTGGCTAACACAGTAATGCCTGCAGTGCCAACTCAAAGAGAGAGAGAATGCTGCAAAAGTAGAGAAATAGTGATACCCTGGGCTTGTAGAAAGATGAGATCACTCAGGGATGTGTTGAATGCTAATATTATGTGAATGCAGATGACCACACCTTCCCAGGGCCAGAATCATTCGCTCAGCTAATGGGAAAAGTTTCTGAATACAGCCTCTAAAGCTGCAAGAATAATTTGTCCAGGGACAGGTTCATTCTTGTTTGGCAGATTTTTTCAGTGCTCAGCTTGAAGAGCAAGAGAACCTAGGAGAATCAGCATTTAGAAAAGAAAAGATGAAAGTACATAAAAATTATAAATCTTAATGGTCTTGTAGAGATGCAAATAGCAATGGGTTTGTTGGAGCTGCAAGTAGGAATGCCAATAAAGAAGATACCTTACAAATGAATATAGGAACAGGAACATTGGTAGGAGGAAAAAAAAAAGAGGCATAGTTTTGTTTTCCATTTTACATGGATATAATAATAAAAGACAAGCAGAAAATTCAAGGTAGTAGTTTTAAGAATTAAGACTTTGATTAAAGGTGGTCTTTACCCTGTGGTGAATTTATTCAGTTGGGCTTGATCCCAACACTAAATGTACTTTGAGCCAGAAGATGGAATAGGAAGGACTGAAATCTGAGTTGTGGGAGGGAAAGGAAAGAAACCCTTTTGCTGCCATGTGTGAAGGGATTGTGGTGCAGGAGCTGAGACACAGTGCCATGATTCCCTAAAGAGCACCTTGATCAAATGCAGGCCTGCATTTTAGCTGGTAAAGCATAAATTTAAACCTCAAAATACATGGAAAAGCCTAGAAAAGAAACCAGATTACTGAGATCCACTATATGCAGGGAGAAGGAAGAAGATATCAAATGTGGGATTGAAATGGCAGTCTGGAGGCATCACTGGAAGAGAGTTGTTCTTTGCCATGGAGAGCTACAGGAGCACTCAGGTGATACATGGGACAGGCATGAAGTGATGTGCTGTATCCATAATGTGGAACTGAAGGAAGACTGCAGGGAAAGCATGGAGAGCTACAGCTGTGATCCATTAATATAAAGATTAACAGAAATTGGGGCAGTAGATGTGGGTGCCTAGGTGTAGAGGAGGAAGAATGAAGCTAAGGGTGTTGGTCAATGACACCTTTACCAGAAGAGAGATGTTGATGCAGACAATACAGACAGAAGAATTTTTTTGGCATTTAAACAAAAAAATCTCATTGATACTAAATTAGAATTTTTTTAATTTTAAGAACAGGTTTTTTTTATTGGTTTTACTATATTTGAAATCAGCCTGCAATTGCAGTAAGTAAGATACTTTTCATATAAATCCTAGTTCATCAAATTTCCCTCACCTTTCAGGTAAAGTGAAGAGGCTCTCTTTGCCTCTTTGACTCCAGATAGTTTAGTTTTTGAAGTAATTTCTGAGGCATAAGCAGTAAGGTTTTCTCCCAAATTAATACATTCCTTCTTTTTACCTGTCATTTAACATTTATTTAAAGAGCTATAGGCAGTACTTTTCATGCATTAAATACAATTTATTGACTAGCTTGAAGACAAAGTACAACTTTTCCCATAAAATGCATTTTTTGCCAGTTGCTGTCTCATTAAATACTCTGGCTCGTCTCGTGGTAGCTCTTTGCTGCTGAACTTTTGAAAGATAACATGAAACATAACAGGAAGCAAGAGTTTGCCATTTTTTCTTTTTTTCTCCCCTCAGAAGTGGAGCCTGTACTTCTATTGCTCTAGTAAAGCAGTGTTTGTGTAGGGTTATTTATAATTAACAAAACACACAAGTCTATCCAGCTCATCCACATGTGGCCTGCATGACTCAAATAATTACTTAGTTAAATACCATATTTACAGATAAGAGAAAAATGAGTTGTGATTTTGCAATACTTCATCAAGTGGGCTATGTTTTTTTAGAAACAAAATGTCCTACATTTATTCCATGGTTATTTTACTCTGTTCAGTGCAGGAAATGAAAAGGTAATCTTAAGATTCATGTTTGTTACAGAGTTCTAGGGCTCATCCTGTGCATTCTGCAATCCCCAAATTGTTTCCTGTTTCCTTTTCTCCAGTTAGTCTTTCAGTGAATATTCTTTGTAGAATTGATTTCCCTTATTCATAGAGATGTGAGAGAAACAGCATACTAAAGGTATGGTAATAAATGGTGAAAGAAAAAATTGTTCAGTTCTACACTCACATTTGTGTAGGTATATGTGATTCTGTAATACTAAGAGAAAATTAGAATGCATTTCTGAGACAGAAAATTGCTTCCAATGTGGGACAGCATTCAAAATACAAACTGATGGAGTTCCTTGTATGTACTGTGCCCGACAAGGTCTGAATATGGAACAGCTGGCAAGTGAACACACGTGTTTAGTACCTTATTGTGCAGCTTATATGGGCTGTAGGAAACCAGCAAGGAAATTGTAACTTAAACTGAGAGCTATGGGATTTCAAACTTTCCTGTGCTTTCAAAGGCTGTGATTGTAAATGTGTATTTTAGAGAATTCTTCAGTTTGATTAAGGCTGATGATGTATGTCACTACCTGATACATGTTTGCAGTAAGAGGAGGCTAAATTCAGATCAGTGAGAAACCAGCTGACCCTTGTATACTGACACGCTTTTTCTCACAACTGAAAATTTTACAGTCCCAGTTATCCAAAAATATCCAATCCGTTCTTTGTGGTAGCCATTGCCAGCTGACAGGCACAGTATTTGAGCTGTCTCAAAACGGGAGGGGTTTTTTTAATAACTAGTTGTGGTGGGTTTGTGTGGGAAAACCAGTACACTAGTTTATACCCATTGGAACCTCATGGCTGGAAGTTAGCAGGCAGTTTAGGATTAAATTACAATATTACATGATGGCTCCCCATGAGCAGAAATGACTGTCACTAGACTTACACACAAAATTTGCTCTGACAAGTGTTTCTAGGTATACACCAGCAGTTACCAGGATTTCCAAATCAATTTGCCTTGTGTTTGTAAACTGTTTCAGACTGTATGTCATTTTAATCTGTCCACATCTTTTGTACTAAAGCATCTATTAGCACCTGAGGGGAAAGTATAACAGTCATTGTTATGTTAGAAATTAACCATGTGAGTTAACTTCAGCAGTTGTAGCTGGAAGAGTGGAGACAGGCTATGAGGTGTTGGATTTTTAAGCAGCACTGGTAGTTAATAAAGACACAAAGCAAATTATTACTTGTGATAAACATCTGTGATTGTGAGAACAGTGCCCATGCTCAGTTGAAGTGAACATGGCCTGGATGGTTCTCTTTTTAGTGTGGATGAGTTGAGAGGACAAACCTTTTAAAAGAAAGTCACTGGGAAGCTATCTTTAAGTACTATATAGAGATCATGATTTGTCCACCTCATTCACCTCCTCTGTGAGGCTGAAGCCATGCCTCAGTACAAAATCACTGCCCAGCTGAAACCATAATCCTTTCATACAGTTTTCTGGAAAGATGTGGCCTTGCCAGGACAAGTGGGGGCTGCTGCAATGTCCTAGGAGTAAAAGTGTCTTAGCTTTTCCTGTGTGTGAAAGAGATTTTGTATAGCAATGAGTGAAAGTTGAAAACTCATTTCAGTGTGTTTCCCACTCAGTGACCTTGCTGTGCGTGTGGTCAGAAGCATTTACAGTCCCTGAGATGGAGCTGATGGCATCTCACAGCAATGGGGCATCACTTCAGTTGTCAGTAGGGCACCTCTGTTTTAGCAAAGAATTCTGCTGTGTGCCAGTAGATAGGAACAAATATCTGCACATCAGCAGGAGAAATTGTGGTTCTGAGAGAGGGACAATGCATTTCTTACCTTTGTACAGTGTAACTGTAGTTATAAGTATTGGTTTGATGCCACCTGTAGCATTTCTTCCAGCCTTCCTGCCGTTTCTCCTTGCACACTGCTCAGCTGCATGGCTGCTCTTCCACTGCACTGTGCCTTTCACTTGCGTGTTTTGCCCATGAACATCTTCTGACCAGATTACTTTTGGCTTTAGAAAGGAGTAAAAATGCCAGTGACTCATGACCAGTTCTCCAAATAGGAGGTGTGCCTACAATTAGAGGAGTTTAAGCAATGTTTGACCTCAGAACTGCTGTCTGCAGAAGGCCCTTGGCTGCAGCAGTAAACTTTGGACATGGAGAGCGCTGTGTGATGCACAGCAAACTTCAGTAGAATTGGTTCTTTGTAGGCTGGTCTCTTGCATTCTGCTTTAAATTGTCTCCCTTGTTCGCAGCAGAGGTTGGGAGGTGTTGCTGCAGTTTCCTGTGAAATTTGGATCAGAGGGGCTGTCCATGAAGATGCTTGAGCAATTTAGGATGTCAGAAACTTTCTCCACATTGGAATAGCATATGTGTGTGTGTGTAGGAAAAATCCTGGTGGTTGAAATTCTCTGATTTTATGAAAATAGAAGGGCTTCTATTAAATTGGGTTTGTTCTTGGTTTGTTTAAACTATTATTTAAAAAACAACCTAAATCCCACCATTCTTTATCAATCAGATGCTTTTATTTCCTGTTTTCCTTTCCCATTTGGAAGTTTCACAGACAGTAAACACATGTTTTCAGCACTTACAAGTTGAAATGTTTGATGTTATTTATGAAATTTTTTTTCCTGGAGTCTGTTAACAATCAAGCTTTGCAAAGGCATTCTTGTCAAATAGCAGTGTTAAAAATTTTGTTTCAATTGATAGACAGAGTATACTGGCTTGTGTAGTTTGTTTCCAGATCTTCCTGTAGCAAATTTTTATGATGGGAATATAAACACACTTAGAGTACAGCAGAGGACGACTTCTGATAATACAATATATTTAAATAGTACACATTTTTCTACGTATAATTTTGCCTGAAGTTGAATTCTCACTGATGTAAGTAGAATTTAATAAAATTTTTGTTTAAAAAAAAGCTTCAGGAAAAACAGAGTGTATACAGCAACATATACTACTATATCTCATTTAGATTCTATAGTAACTCTTTCAGTCATGTCATAAAACTCCTTTATGTTATGTATCAACCATGCACTATTTTTTTTTCTTTCAAGTAGAAAGGCAGTCCAAACTTTTAAACTCAAACCATAGCCATTGATCACAATGCAGCTAGTGTCCCCAGTGTGTTTAAAATAAGATTATAAATGGGAAAAAAGAAAGATAAGGTAGAAAGCTAGAATTAAGTTAATGTCAGTCTTTTGTAGTTTGCAGCATCAAAATAATTAACCTTTACCTGTTTATAAATAATTGCATTATTGTGACTGTAATTTAAAATGGACTTCTAGACAATTTACTCTCAGATACGGTTTCCTTCAAGTCAGGAGAGCTGATACCACAGTGAATGTCCCAAAAAGTAGTCCTTCTAATTTCCCCAGTATTTACGGGTGATACACTTAGGAGAATGAATTATTTTAATTATTTGTTTATCAATGCAACAGTGATTTTATAAACTTAAACTGGAAAAAAAGGCAACTCAGAACCTAGTCATAGTGTCAGACATTTGGAAAAGCTTTGTGTGTTTAGTAAGGTCAGCTTTCTCTGGCTTTATACTGCATTGCCCATGGTATGGTAAGTTTGTCTTCTGTGGCAGCAGCTTTTATCCTGGTCAGATGTGCTGCAGGAGCCTGTGGAATTTTGTGCTTCTGCTGCTAATTTCCATTATGTTGTGCTGTCTCTAAATACTTCACTGTACTGAGCAAGAGTTTCAATTACCATCTTCATGCCATGACATCCAGATGCTGAGAATTTATTTCTGTTCATGTGGAAGAAGCAGTCTTGGAAAATGCTTATCAGATGGTCTCTATTACAAATTTATACCGCTCCTACCAACAGAAATAAGAATGCAGTCTCAAGAGCATGCAGGTATTAGCCTTGCTAAAAGAAGGTTGAGTGTGTTACTTTTATCTCAGGCAACATCCCTCTGTGGAAAGGGGATGTAGAAATTAATTTGGATTAAATAAATGCATGATTTTATATAGAAATAATTTTAAAAGCATGTACATTTTGTTGCTATGCATTTTAGTTTTGAAGGATTTAATTATTCATCTGTAATTCTGTAGCAGGACCACCACATTCACATTGCATATATAATGGGATATTTTCCTCAGAGGTGCAGTGTGTATTGTAGTCCTTAGTATATACATGTTAGACTCAGTTAATATTTAGTGTTTTGGAAGCGTTAGGAAATGGTTTATTTGTATTTTTTTTTCCAATTAGGTTCATAGTGCAGTAGTATCTTTAAAATACCTCAGCTAAGCAGAATTGACCTCAGTCTGAAAGGCTCATGAGTGAACACTGAATTTTGACAAGTGAGGGTGAAAAGGAACTGACTGGTTTACTTTTATGTACACATCTGTCCATAGATGCACACACCCTCCTTTGTGGCTGGGGCTGCCCTGGCAAATGCAGCAGCAGAGCTTTGCACAGTGCAGGTGAGCAGGCTCTGCTTGAGAGTATTTTTTAATGCAGCCTCTGTGCTGGTTCAGTGACAAAGCCTGGGCTGGTACCTTCTGCATACACCCAACTTGTGGATATGGGCCACTGAGTAAATAATAGAGACACAGTTTGGAGGGAGGAAATTATGGCTGGAAACAATCAGTATGGATTTACCAAGGTTTTACTCCTTGCCTTCTAGGATAAAACAGCTGGATGAAGCTGTAGATGAGGGAGAGCAGGAGATGTCATTTATCTTAACTTCAGCAAGATTTTTTGGACAAGGTATACAAATTTTTTGTGTCCAATTTAGAACTCGGGTGGGTGGACAAATAAATGCATAATTAGTGGTTGGCTGGTCTGGCTTAGAGGGTAGTGATTAATGGCTCATGTTCTAGCTGAGGCCCGTGGCAGGAGGAACACCACAGGATGTTTTTGTCCTGTGTGACACTTTCAGCAGTGCCCTGGAGGAGGTCATAGAGGCATGCTCATGAAGTTTGTAGATGACACTAAATTAGAGAGATCACCTGACAGACCTGAGGACGGGGCTGCTGCTCAGAGGGACCTAGACAGGATGGAGGGATGGGCCGGCAGGAACCCTACAAAATTCTGCAGGAATAAATACAACACCATGTGCTTGGGAGGGAAGAATCCTCCTGCAGTGGTGGAGGCTGGGGAGCAGCTGTGCAGGGACACACAGCTGGCAGAGAGTGTTGGCAGAGAGCTGAGCAAGAGCCAGCCCGTGCCATGACAGTGACAATGGCCAGCAGCATCCTGCACTGACAGGAGCATCAGGAGGCTGAGGGAAGAGATTATTCCTCTTACCTACCGTTCGTCAAACCTCATCTAGAAAGCTCCAGGCAGTTTAGGGCCCTTCAGTATGAGAAAGGCATTGATATGCCCAGTGAAGGGCCACCACAATGGCCAGGGGGCTACAGCTTTTTTAGGAGGGGAGGCTGAGTGTGCTGGTTCTGTTAACCCCAGACAAAAGAAAGCTTTGGAAGAAAGGGGGATTTAATAAAGGCCTTCCAGTTTCCAAAGGAGGTTATTGAGATGATGGAGTCCCAGCAGTGAAAACTGAGAGAATACAGAGACTATGATAATAAATTGAAACAGGAGGTTCAGACTGGATGTAAGGAATAAATCTTTCATGAGTTCAGTCAAGCAAGCAATGGAATAGGTTGCCCCAAGTGGTTGTGGAATCCCCACCATTGAAGGATTTCAAGATGAAGCCATGGGCAACCTCATCTAAACTAATAGCTGTCCTTGCATTAAGCAGGAGGTAGGAGTTGAGACCTCCTGAGGTCCCTTCCAAACTCAGTTATACTTTGATTCTGTAATAACTGGTTGAAATCTGCACAGCTCTACACAGCTGGAAAGGAATTCTAGTTTATCATTCTTTCTCTGTGCTGGGCAGATGTTGCCTGAAACCTCCTGAACATACATGAACTTACCAAGAATGCTGTAACAAAGAGGTTCATATGGCAGAGAGTTTAAACCTAGAGCCGGTTTCTACACCACAGGGCATGTTCAACACAAATCTGTGCCTTGGGCAATGCTTCAGCAACTTTCCCACAGGGGAGAAAAATGGATCCCATCTTAGTGAGACCAAAGAGCATCCTTCCCTTCCTCTCTTCCTCCTTCCCTCCCTGAATTACTCTCCTGATTGATATATTTTGACTTATGCTGCTTTTTCAAAATCTGCATCTTGTAGTAATTTTAAGTATTTCTAAATTTAGAAATTCCTATCTATATTTTAATGTTTTTAATGGAAAAATGTAGCAAAAAGTGCCCTTTTGCCAATGTAGAATGGAAAATACCAGCATGATTTACATGTGAGATTGCTGTGATGATTCTAAAATTTAGTAATGTGTATAGAATTTTGGTTTAGTTCAGATGTGCTTTCTTTAATTTTAGGTGTATTTTCTTCCCTATCTTTAAAAGGAAAGGAGAACACATCTTCTGGAATTCAGCTCCCATCTCTTTATCTGTTCAAGTTCATTGTTAAGCGGCTTTCTGTAACTAAAAGCTGACAGTGTCTTATTTAACTCACAGCTTAGCTTTTTACAAGAAAAATTGCCCCTCATATATTTCTGGTTTGATATGCCATGTCTCTTTGCCTGATCCAGTGCTTACTGAAATGTGGAGCTTGGGGTTCTTTCCCATTGCCTTCAGTAAACACAATCTCAGCAATCCAGAATTAGGCACCTTCAATTTTCCTTATCTGGGAAACAACACAAAATTCTTTTTGGACGTAAATCAGGATATCCTTGATTTTTTTCTGTCCAAGGAAATGAAAGCAGCAGAAAGCAACCTGCTCATGTTACCTGGGCCAGTGCTGTGAAATTCTTAGCAGGCTTGTACTAGAGGGTAGGAGTGAACCATGTCCAGGTGACTCATCACAGGCTCATCACAAGCTCTAGGAGGGTTGTCCAAGAAAGCATCTGATTGACTCTTTGGCAACACCAACAGCCTGCTAAGCCCATTTCACGTTTCTCCACGTGTCTGTGATTAAGAAAAAGCAGTGATCCCACTACAGTGTCAATGTCATGTTTCCATCTCTGTGAGTCAGCCATTTAGAGGAGAATGGGAGGTATAAAGAAGCCTGGCAGCCCAGATTTCCAGCTAAGAGGTGATGGAAGACAGAGCTTCCACGGGGCTGCATCAGCCCTTGTGATGGAGGCATTTGCTTTAACTGTGGCATCATCCCTGCACAAAGGTTGGACTCAGAGTGTTCCTCTCCTGTATTCATGTAAGGCAGCAGATTGCCAAGCACATTACTGAAAATGCCTTTGATGCACCTGGCTGCCCAGGTGACTCATCTGTGAGCACTTCTGATCTGAGCAGCAGATTGCATCAAGGCTTCTCTGAAATGGGTGGGTCACCCTTGTGCAAAACTCAAATCCTTCACATGACCAACTGCCGTGGAAAGATTTAAGGGAGTGCTGTAATTTTTAGATTTTAATGTTTAAAATCTAATCTAATGTTTAAATGTTCCACCTTTCTATATGAAAAATGTTTCCATGAAATCAGGGCAAAAGAATAAAATGCCTACAGTTACTAATTTTGAAAACAATAATTTGAATTTATAGTTCACCTTCTGAGATTTTCATTATTAAAAGCATACAGAGCTCTAATTTGCAAGATCCACCAAGCAATTTAATCTTCTGTGGGCAGAGCTGGCTATGTAAAACTGGTCCAAGAATCCCCTTCAGTGAATCCCTACACAGCAATGCCCTGTACTAGTTCTGAAATTACAAATGACATGCACTGTGACATCATAGGCAAAGGCTGGCTCAGGGACTGGGGTATCTCAGAAGCCCAAAAGGCTCCCTCTGAAGTCAGTAGGAACCCTGGACCTCTGGCCTTTTTTACTTGGATGAAAATGCTTTCTTTGTAGTTTTATGAACTTAGGAATTTGTGCTCTTAATCCTGTCCCCTTGGAGTTTAGAGACAGGATGTGTTGTAGTTGCAAAACCCAGCAGGTGAAGTCATGAAGCTGGATCTCTAGAGAAGCAGAGCTTTTGCAGTTTGATTTAGTTTCTTGCAAGAAAAATATGCTCACAAGGAGTCTTGGGCTAAGATTCAGAAAGAAATTGCAGCATGTACCTTTTGCGAAAAGCTGTTCTGCAGAAGGAGAGGATAAGAGTGCTCCTCCTTTTTAATGTTTCCCTTGGGAAGCAAAATGGGGAGAGAATCCTATGTAAACCTTCCCATTAAACCTACTGATTGTAAAACACAGCTTTAGCTCAAAATTTCAATTTGGATCCGTTTTCTCTATATTTTGTAGTTTTTTAAACATTTGTGGTAATTTATTCAGCTGTCATTTGCATCTGCTTTCAGAGAGGAAGAACTTAGTATGGCATCTGGAGGTCCATTTGTAAAGGAAATGTCCTTACCAGGGTAATTACTGGTGCAGAGTGTGGGACTAATTCATCTTCCTTCATTGTTAGTCCCAGTGTTAACAATGAGCTGATGAGTTCAGAGGTACTCAGGCAAGTTTGGGCTCCACTGGTAGTTGCAGTCCTACATGTGTGTCAGGCTATCTTATTTTGCATTAATTTCCAAGTCTTTCTCATAGGAGTTCCAGGGAGTTCCAATATAGAACTTTTGTACAGGGTGAAACAGGAGCTCCAGTAACTGATCTCTTCTCTTCCAGGGTTAGTTGGCTCTCTCACTGCTTGTGTTGGCACTGCTTGGTTTTAAAGCTTCCAATTACAAAATTCTGTCTTTTTGCCTGAAAAAGTGAAGTTCATTTTGAGGTTAATTGAAGCTGTATTACAATGGCAGATATTTCACCTATTGTTACAGTAAAATGTGTTCCAGCTTGTGTTTGGTCTTGGTACCCTGTACCACATCCCTCATACATTAATTGAGCTGTATTACACTCTAGTGAGAGAGAGTTTTAATACAAAGAAATTAGTACAGTGAAGGTTGTTTAATATGGTAAAAACTCCAGAATGTCTTCTAATGTTACAGAAGACTCAGAAACGTTGCGTTTGGGAGGAGTCTAACCTTATATAATTGTACTTTCTTGAAAAAATACTTTAATCGTGCTCTCCTCTCTTTCAAAAGCCACCTTTTGTCAGTACAAAAGTTAACACAGTTAAGGCCTGGTTTTGTAATGTCTGACTTTATTGCTCAGAACATTAAAGACTGTATCTCAGTCTTGCAGAAGCGGGGGTGGGGTTTTCTTTGTCTCAGTGGTAAAATACTTTGGTAAATAAGAACAGTGGGGTCTGAAGAAATTTTTTTGCAAATGTGGATAAAAACTTTTTCCTTTATTTTTCAAATTGAAAAAAAAAAAAAAACTACTAAGTAGCTGGACTTTTTTCTTTGTCCCAGTTGTAAGCTTACTATTGGGCATGTAACTTTCTCCAACTGTTAGATTTTATGTTTGAGAGTTTTCTGAAGCCTTTAAAGATTTTAAGAGGTATTTTTATACCATTTTGCTTTCCAAAATGTTGTAATTTTTGTCTTTAAACATTGGTAGCTCTGCCTGGCCCCTCCTTGTCACTCTCCTGTTATGCTTTTTAATCCTTCAGTCTCTGGTAAATTTGTCAGCGAGGAGAGCAGGGGGCCTGTTCTGTGGCATTAGAAATGCTGGCAAGTCTGTCAACACTGGGTGTGTGATTGTCCCTCGGAGCTTACATCCAAGTTTGTTGTACCGAGCAGAGAATAGAATGTGGGAGAAGTTATTCTGAGTGTGTGTGCATGTGATTGCAGTTTCCAAGGAGACCACCTTCTTTGTCTGAACATGTCCAAAATGATTGCCTAATTGATCTCATCATGTGGGACACTCTGTCTGTCTTTCTGTCTGCTGCTCTCATGCGTTCTCTCCTCCACATTGTTAATCAGAAAGTAAAAAATGAAAAGTTACCTTCTCGCAAAGAGCCCAATAAAGCCATTAGCTTGGTCAAACGACAAGCTGGCGCTGTCCCTTAGTCAGAACCGAAGGCCAGTGTGTCACCAGGGTGGATGTGAGACATGTTGTTGCTACTATTTCTCCCCAGTCTGTGCTCTAACTCGTGCATAGATGATGCTGAGCGCATCTTTGAAAGAGACAGCTGTTAATGCTCCTACTGAATTTCCACTAATTATAAAATGAAAGGACTGGCTCTCTTTTTCTTCCCAAAGCTCAATAGTCTAGTTTCACTGATTAAAGAACCAACAACAAAAAATCCCACAACACACAAAAAGCTCAGGGAAGGAGGAGACGTCAGCCAGTGCCGGTGCTGAAAAGCATGCTGATGTGCTTTTTTTGTTGCTTGTGGTTTTGTTAGTACTGATGATGTGCTAATGAAGGCCAAAGCTCTTTCAAATTTAGTCCCTTGACACTGGAACTGGAAATGAAGAGCTCAAGTTTAAAAACATTCCTGCTAAAGGGAGGAGAAGATTGCACAGGGCAGTAAGAATGAGGTGCTGCAGCAGAACTAGAGGTCACTGCATACTGCAATTCCTATCACTCAGGACTTTGGCCAATCCCCACTTTCTTGCTAAGCAAAGACTCCAGTTAAGCTCAAGAGAAATTTAACCTGAACTATGGAAACACAATGTTATGCAGACAGAAATTACATCACAGTTCAATATGTTAAAAAGCTTATTAGAGTATTGAATAAATATAGCAACTACTGGAAGAAATATTTTTTTTAATCCCCTCTGTGGTTTATTTATTTATTTATAATTTTTATTACATTCCTCTTTCATAGAAATGCAATGCTTAAAGAAGAACATCAGTTGCATAGCATGGTTTTGTTTGTTTATTTGTAACAAGTGTCTGTAATCTGTGTGAAAGTGGGGAGAGGGCATAGTCTGTGTCAGTTGATCTACAGCGTGTCACACAGGGGGTAAATACCTGCTGGCACAGGAAAAAGGTCCGGACACACGTAAACCAATGGAATTAAGTGTGGACAGCTTGAGGAGCAGAGTCTGAGAAAATACACGGAGTTTGCAGGAGCCACAGCTCCCAACTTCCCTGGTTGCACTTACTGGAGAGAATATGATTAATCTGTCTCTTTATGAAAAAGTCTCCATGACTGGTAGAAGCCAGTCCCTCTCTGCATTTCCTACAAACTGGAAGGAAGGGAATAGTTTCAGAGGCTTTGATCTTGCCAGTTCCTGCTGCCTCCCTTCTTTCCTGTGA
This sequence comes from Pyrgilauda ruficollis, assembly GCF_017590135.1. Lineage (NCBI taxonomy): Eukaryota > Metazoa > Chordata > Aves > Passeriformes > Passeridae > Pyrgilauda > Pyrgilauda ruficollis. The sequence goes on along the minus strand of NW_024529155.1, from coordinate 3,647,872 downwards.
GCAGAGCTGGTGAGCTGCTGGGTTCAGTCCAACACGGAGTCTTTGCCATTGGGCATGACCTGAGCAGGGAGGGGTTACAGACTGGTCCTTTACTGCATTCACACGTCTTTGTGACAAAAAATATTTTCTCCATGTTTCATAAAGATCAAAAGTCAGCCAATAAGCAGCTTGAGGATGACTTAAATGACTGAGAAGTCCAGGGCAGAGCAGAGATAATGTTACAGACTGAGACCACTGGGTGGGACAGGGCAGGTTGGGGAAAACTGGGATGAAACAGCAGTCATTGTCAGCACCTGGGGGTTAATTTAGTGGCCTGTTTAGGGAATGCTGTGCTGATAAAAAGATACAGTACTGTGGCTGTGAATCCTAAACGCTCATCACAAGCACTCTGGTCCTCCCTGTACAACTCTGGGGAAATTTCTGAGCTGTATTCAATTAAAGCATGATAAATGGTGTATTTGGACAAATAAATCTCTTTCCCCCTTCTGTCACTCCCTTCTGGCCAAAGCCTGAGGCCATTTCATTTCTCTTCTGTTCTGGAAAAGTGGTATGAAGAGGAGCTCATGACCTCTTAATTTGAATGTCTTATGTTTCAGCTAAAAGAAATCAAATTTGTAGATACACTGGATTTTTTTTTTTTTTAATAATAACTGTTTGAACCTACTTGCATTCCATACCAACAGGGTACTGTTGAACGGGATTAATCTTTAACAGGCTAGCTGTGAGGCAGCACTTTACAAAGTTTTCCAGAGAGACTTGTTCCCTCTGGGAATCTGACAAGGGGCAGCACAATGGCAATAAGGAGCATGCTTGCTGGGCAGCAGAGGTGCTGCTCCCACCTCGGAGCAAAGCAAAGAAGTAGCTCTCACCTCCAGTTCTGCACCTGCACCTTCCTGGCCTGAATGACCAAGGCTCCCAAGTGATGTGTGCCTTTATATGGCATGTTTGGAGTACTGCACAAACAGATCTCCTTCTATTTAACATTAGGGTTGTTAAATTAACATAAATAGACTTTTCCGGCCCACTTGACAAAATACATCTTTCTGAGCAAAGGGTTGAGATGTGACAATCAGCTTTAGCATGTATTTGACAAAAATCTCTATATACTCTGTAGGAGATTCAACTGCTCTTCAAACAAGTGTCAGGTATTATTCCACCAAGTCAGAAGTGACAGCAGTGCATGACACAACTGCCCTTTCACTTGTGCCCTGAAACACTGAGCTCTCCAGACACACCTACCTGCTTGCTGCCCTTATGTAACAGCTGCCAGAAGAGACAGGCTTAAACATTTCCTCCCTCCTCTTCCCTCACCTCCCAATCACTATCTTCTCTTTTCTTAGCTCCTCCCACAGCATCTTATCAAAAGATGTTGGATAAATTTGTGCTCTTAAAGGGTACTCCTGACTCACAGAAACTGTATTTATTATTATTTTATTATTTATTATTCAGCCAGAGTCACAAATACAAAGTTTTTATTTGGTTTTTCTACACTTGCCATCTTTAAATTCTTTAGTACAATATTTTGTGCCAAACTTGGGCAGATCCAGCCCAGCAGAGCCTTTCTTGTGGGAGTGCTTATTAAACTGAAATTAATGAACAGTAACCATGTAAGAGCTTTCAACTAAGGCAAATTATTTTTATTGCCATTTTTAAAGTATATTCTATAGTACTTCAACAAGTGTCATGTTTTCAGTAATCTTTTTAAGATAAAGAATGGATTAGAAGAGGTCCTTTTTTCCAACTTTATATATAGCTATTGTACATGTTTTTTCTTCGGTACATACCCTTTCTAGAACACAACTTTTGTTGTGATTATAATCAAGAAGACTCAACTTTTTTTTTTCAGTATTAGGAAATATGGAGAACAATTTACCACAGTATCAGGCAAGTCAAGGAAATCCCAGCATTTGCTTTTCACATGGTCTGATATCTCCCATAAGTAAAGCAAGCTGAGTGGAAGCATGTTACACACACAAGGCAGGAAGGCACAAATGGGATTGTTGTTCTTTCTCACTGGAAGTAAGAAAGTCTCTGAGGAGGTAGATTCTAATTAGGTAACTCTGTATTTTTTTATATTTTAACATTTGATTTCACCTGAAATCTTTCATGATTCTTTCTGTAACTGATTTAATTGGTCCTTTCTGGCTCTTTCTTTTCTTCCATGACAGAGAGGTCTATTCTGTTTCAGTACGTGGTTCTAAGGGTATGTGGAACAGAGAACACAGCAAATATGTTTGTTATTTTACTCAGTTTGAGTATTTTGTCAACTCTGTCTATCTTGCCTACTATTTTTAGTAGAACATAACTGTTTTCTTGCATTTGAATGTCAAAGAACTGCATTTTCTGATTGGGACAATATCCCAGATGTGTCTTCAGACCTTTTAGGCCCCTCTTAGGGCTGTTTCCCACTGTTCTGAGAGCCAGATGCTAGGGACAGGCTGTTGTGATAGCCACACTGCTCTATGGACAGGAATCACTGCATTAGGGCAGCTTTTTCTCACTCTCTGTTTTAATATGTAAACATTTCCAATGTCATAGTGGGGTAAAAGGGTGTAATTGTTGAAAAATCAAAATAATACAAGATTTTGATCAGCCTCACAGAGTGTTCGGAGCCAGAGATGTGTTTTCAGAGACCCACTTACAGTGAGTATTGGCACAATAAGATCTGCCCATCTAACAGAAAACTACCATCCCCGATGGTACTGATAATTAACTTAATTATATCACCTGTGGCACCACTTGTTAGATTGCCTTTGAAAACAAGGTGTCAGAATAATAGTACTTCATGGATATTTAGGAAGTTATAATTAAAAATTATTCTTAAAACTATCACTTCCATTTCCCTTATGTTTTTCTCATTTCAATATTTCTCAATAAAAATCAGAAGCAAAACCATTCTTCCTGTTCCATGTATTCTGGTTTTGCTACTCCAACAATAGTACAGATTAATGTGCAGAAGCAGAACTTTCCATCTTAGTCCAGAAGGGATTTTAGAGCTATTTCTGTATTTGACATACTGATAAGGAGGCCCTATTTTATTGTGCTAGGTGCTGCATAAACAGAAAAAAGGATGATCACAGCTTTAAACATTTTCCATCTTTTTTTCTCTTCAATACTTGTTCGAGTTTTGTGATTGATAGAGGTGCTGATGGCAAATTCCCATGATATTCCCTAGTGATCATGATTTTGCCTGAATCTTCCTGTTATGTATATGGGAGAAGAAACTCATCAGGTTTGGCTGATTAAGTCACTCGGTTCTGTGTGGAAGTAGATGGTGTGGGCATGGAGATGGTAGGAGTTAATTAAGAAATATAATATGGTGATGACTGGCTAAGGCCCTTGGAGGACAACACTCACTGAATATTATCAGGCTTTGTCCCCAAGGCAAGGTTTCACTGGCAGGAGGAGGGAACACGTTTCTTGAGCCATAGTAACAGGATCATCCCATTTTTTCAGTAGTTCTGCAATGCCAGTTCATTGTGATGTGTGGGCATGTAGTGTCCTCATGTATATGTGTGCACACCAATATCCATAAATAAACCATAATTGGCCATGAACTGTGTAGCTGGTTCATCCATACATAATCTCTGAAAGAACTCTCATCATCTCTTCTTGTACCTTAAAGCTACTCTTAACAAAACACACACACACATCTATGTCTCTGCCAGGGAGCTATTTCATTTTGTTCCCCCTTTGTGTATGTGGAATTTCTCCCCCAATGCCCAGGAGTCCACAGCAGTCAGCAGTGCAGTGGCATGTTGTAAGTTCTGCATGAAACAAGTCTTCTGCTGGAGAGGAGAAAGTACCAGTTTTGGGGCACGTGGCATTTGTTACCAGTTACAGTTTGGAGAACAGTATTCAGATCATGAGTTTTGCACATTTAAAAAAGCATAAATTATAGTTAGGGTTATAGTTAGCAATTTTTTAATATATTTTTTCTGTTTTCCTTTCACTTCTGAGGTTTTAGAAAAGGATTTAACACAGTGTAAAAGAGGAAAAGTATCAAAGCTCACGGTATTTTAGATGTATAAGCAGAAGATAAAATGTCAGCTGTGGTGTTGCTGTTTTATTGGAATTCAGTTCTGATGAACTGGAATTCAGTTCTGTATTGCTCTGGGCTTTAGAGTTTTGAGGTCTCATGGTTAGCAGGGTAGAGATAAAGCTGTTCTACCACAGCATCTCCATTCTGTGTGACTTCTGCAGGATATTTAGTGTGCGGATAGAACTTGTTGTACAAATTACCTCTCTTCCATTCTTAAGCACAAAGAGCAATGAAAAAGATTTATAAATACATGGGATTATAAATATGCATAACATTTTTCATTAAGGCAGTTTTTTTAGCCACTTAATTGAAAGTAAAGGGATAAAAATGAACAACTGATAAATGGATGACAATGCAGTGCAGAGAGTGATTGTTTTCCTAAACGCCTTAACTAAGAAGTCAGTTGTACATGGAGTTTTATACTAAAGCAGCAGGAATGAGAAAGCTTCTCTTGTGTCTGTCTTGAAGCAGCTTTTCTTGATATGTGGAACCCTTAAATGCACAGGAAGCTATCCCAAAGTTCAGACAGTAAAATAATCTGAAGTCTCTCATTCTTGAAATTCTGATCATATGGCACAAGGACAGCAGCAAGATAATCTGTAGGGAGGGAGCTGCCCCTGGAGAAGTAACAATCTTGTCATTTCATTTAGCAAACTTTCAGCAAACTAATGTTTCATTAATGATGATGTGAAACAATGTTTTCACCCCTTACTCAGGTGTCTGCATTTTAAAATTGGAGGGAAAACCCAAAAAGTCTAAGTGAGGCAAAGGGACACTTAGGGAAGGATATTAAAGTGGCTGCTCAACTCCAGTATCTGAATACAAATATTGGGATGTAAACACTAGTCTACATATACTGTGCTAAATTAATTCTTATACCTTGGTTTGAATCTTAATTATTTTCCAAGAGGCAGTTTCAGAGGAATAAATATGAAAAACTTGTCTTTTCTCATAAGACTACATCATTGTTTTCCCAAGACCCCATGAATATTTGCCTACATTTTCTTACACTTTCTTATTGACCTGAACAGAAATTCCATGTAAGTACTGAATGGTTTTGGCATTTGATGGTGTCTTTTACAAAGGATTTTAAATGTTGCAAGTGTTTGAGTGGTGAGATTTCTTCTCCAAATCAAACCAAATTTCATTAAGTTCCAAGGACAGTCTGGTAAATCCCTTAATGCCCTTAAGTATAGTGCCAGTGTTTGTTGTGGCTGCTTACAAAAACTGTAACAGAAGCCACAGATTAATACAGGTCCTTTGCAAGTACTTCTGCTTTTTGACTTCTGAAAAAAGTACCTCCATTGTATGAGAGTAATAAATGCAAAGAAATACATGGCTAAGGCAGCTGCTGTTACAGTTAACTCTGTATTCCCCTCTGCATCAGGCAAGGCAGAAGTTGTCCTTGGAGGATTTTACAAAACTGGTAAATAATTTCTGCCACTACAAATCCAGTTTGTGTAGCACATTGCTCTGTCTTTCATTGTGATGTATCATGTTCTGTAAATAAATCAGGATACCTGCTCATCTGATGGCAACAGCTGGGCTCTTGACACTCCAGCTCACCAAGGGCTCACTTCTGCAGTTTTTTCCACCAGAGTGTTTAGTCCCACATGATTTGCCCTCACTTACATTAGAGCTTTCTGAAATTTTACGGTGTATGTATGCTAAGGCCAAAAAATTAAGAGCTCAGTATCTAGTATTCAAAACTGGAGCTGGAGTACGAGTTGCAAAACAGATAACATCCAGAAGCTCAGTGTTTTAGGACTTTGGTCACTCTGTGTCTGTGAGAGCTGGGTGCTTTGCAAAGCAGGCCCTGACTAAGAAGGATGATCTCCTTCAAAAAATGTGACCCTAAAGGGCTTGGCAATGTCCATTCCACTTAAGAGTGTAGAGCTCCAAATTCTTGAGTTGTCTGTTCTTGTGTTGGGAAACAGCCCCTCCTACCCAAGGGAGCGTGGCCTGACAAAAAGTGCATTGAGATAATAAAGTGCATTCCACATTTCAAAAAAGGGCAGATAGAAATATTTCTAGCATAAATTAATGCTGCATTTTGCTATAAGAAAGTGTGATGTAAAAGTATGTTAGACATTTACCTCCTTTGTATTGTTTTCATCTTGAAATTTGGGCCAAAGAACAAAGCTCAAAAGTAGCATATTTTACGTGTGTGTGTGTGTGTGTGTGTGTATAATATAGGGCTATCACAATGCCTTCAGATTGACCCTGTAATTCATGAATAGAATACAATGAAATTGTATTTGCCTGTGACACACATATTGTCATTTTCTCATATGAGGTAAGTTACCCATCTTTCTTTCCCTCAGATCAATACCATGAGCATTCTAACACAAGGACCTGCTACAAATGAAGGAAGGATAGAATATTGTGGTAGTTTATTCTAAACGCTCCTTCAGAATGAACAGGAATTTTTTTCAGTGTCTTTTCACATTAAGCTGTTGTTATCTGTTGTTAAGCTGTTATTTTTTCACTATTAGCTGTTGGGTGCCTGATACCTGGTCTGGATAAGTGAAATTTCCAGCACACCCAACATCTAGATGCAATCAGTTCAGATACAGAAACTCAAAGTCTCCCTCAAAGCCTGTTACAATGCTCCTGAAACACCACTGTGAATTGTCTCATACATCCATGTGTTTTAGGTATTTGTGCTAGAAGTGAAACCACAGGAAAACATAAATGTAGTAGCATGAAATCACCCTGTAAAAAGCAGAATGGCGAAGTGAGCTAAGATAAACAGGCTGCAGAGAGAAGGCAAGGCTCTGTTGCTATTGTGTTACACAAAAAATAACCAAGGAAAGGATGAATAAACTTCCCACAACAGAAAGTTGTTGGAGAAAACGTGTTCATGTCAAAGTAGAATGATTTTTGAGACTCCTGTAGTTTTTGAGGATACTGGAGTATTGAATGTATTTAATGTCTGATCATCCCTGCAGTTCTCAGTTTAGCTAATGTCTTTTTTAAATGGTCTTAGTGAAGTGTACAGAAATGATAAGTTAAAAGGCACAAAAGAGAAGTCAGCAGTTGAAACCATCCAGAAGATTGTCTACAGCAAGGGCATACCAATATTTTAGTTTCCTCAAAAAAAAATCAGCTATGTAGGTAGATTCATTTTGGGACTAAATAAAAATATGAAGTATGTCTGGAAGTCTGAATATAAAACAATCAAGAAGGTTATGTGGAGTATGTGTGTATTTTTTGTGCTTTTCCCAGCGTTGGCAGTAACTAAATAAATTGATTCTTGGAATAAGGAGGGACATAACTCATGTATTTATTTGGGGATTTAATTTGGGTCAGTATGTGAATTCTTTTACTTTTCTCCTGATTTCAGTTGTTTCTAGTGTGATCTGCCACAATCTCAGAAAAAGTAATTTAAATTTATTCTGTGAGTGAACAGCCTGGAAGTGAAAATGCTTCTCTTAAAAGTGAGGCTGATTTGCTGAAAATGTTATTAATAGCCACCTCTACCAGGGCAATGAGGCATATGAAATGCATGCCCCCCTACTGCTGGGGTGTCCTGAGCACACGGGGACAGAGCCTGAGCGCGGGTGCATGGAAGGAGGGAGGTGATTTAGCACAGCCCAGGGCAGGCGTGGGAACTGCCCCCACCTCGCAGGCAGGCTCACACTGCCCCTTGCAGAACAATCAGGGGGATTGTGTTGCTTGTTCTGTTCAGTGCAGCGTTTGGAGACTTCCTAATGATCCATTCCAAATGGTTTGGCCAGGCAACCCTTTTGTACAACTCGGCATATAACCTTGTGTGCTTCCCACTTTGTGCTGTGACAGTGCCACTGCTTACACAGGGTTTGACCACGTTTCTAAAAATAAAGAGCCTTTTACCTAAGTCATGACCTTACTTTTGGGAATATTGGAGAAAGCATCAGAACACAAGAAGCATCTTTAATTAATTGACTGAATAATCAAAAAGACTTGTCTCCCTTGTCACACAAAAGTGACTCTCATAATAATTGTGCAAATCTCTTAACATTTATTTCAGGTTCCTAAAGCTCTGATATATAATTCATTATTTACAGAAAAGACCACAAATCAAGAGGCTGGTTCCTTCTTTCATTGAAGCCAACAGCAAAACTTGATTCAATGCCCCTGTAATAGGACAACACACTATTCCTCAAGATCCATTAGCTTTCTCAGTATAAACCATTTTAGTACCTGCTCTCCCACTGTCATGTCATTTAAGTAGAAACCTTCTTGGTGGCACCAGTGAAGTATGAATAGGTAAACACAGTTTGGTACCTTGCTGTAATGGGTCTGGGGCTTGTGAGAATCCTGGCTCCAGCATTCACAAGTCTGCATGGCAGCATCTTTCCTAAAATTGACCTTTGGGGTGACTAATGAGGGGTGCTTAAGTTATACTTAGCACAGAAGAAAGAGCAGTCTGGAGGAAGATGCTTGTGATCACCTGTGATCTGATGGAAGCAGTGCAGGATTTCTGTGCTGTTGCCCGTGCTGTTGGGTTGGAGATAAGAATGAGGTGTACTGCTGTCCTGGAGAGATGCAGCAAATCATTTTTCCAAAGAATTATATTGTCCCCTTTGCCTTACAAAATAAGGACAAATGGCCCAAGGGAAACGCTATGTATAACACTATCAAGAATACATATATTCTTAGAAAAATATTACCAAATGTAACCAAGAAAATACTTTCCTGGAAATTAGTTCACTAAACTAAACTAAAAAATAACCCAATTTAACTTTTCTTCAAAGAAAACACTGTCTGTGACACAGCAGTGTCCGCTGCAAGCTGCTGGGGTTGCATCAAATGCAGAACAAAAAGAAGCCAAACCCAAGATTTTTACTACACCATGTTAGAACTATCAGAGGTATAAATTTTGATGATCTGATCAGAAGTGCAAAAATTTGTTTCCCTTTAAGTTTTGCTGTTTAAATTCATGGGAAATTACTGCTTTTAAGTTGGCTGCACCTGATAAACATCTATTTTTATACAGAGATCCATGCTTTTGTATCTTTAACCATGTGTGACTCAATCTGACAGAACTTCACCGATACCTCTTGCTCCAAAATGCCTTCACACTCCAAATCCTCTAGCAAAACCCTTCCAAGGTACTCCTCCTGAAGGAATACCTTCTCTCACCGTCCCTTTTAAAATTTACTAGTCACTTATACTTCTGTCAGGTTCTTGCTTATAATATTCTGAGAAATGCAGTGTCAATATGGGTTGTCCCTTTTCTACAAGAGGTTTACCAGGTGAGCACAGGTTTATATGGCAGCTGGCTGCTCTCTGGAATGGACTGGTACAAATAATCTTCGCTTTTTATACTGGGGAAGGAAACCCAACTACCTCAGTGGTAACAGTTCAATCCAAAGTACTCTCCAAATGCTAAGCAATTTCTGAGGCTGAATTTGGATGAAATCTTATCTACAGTCCTTGTTTATCTATTTTACTTGTTCTTTACACCTCATCTAAACAAGCCTGTCTGCATAGAATTAGATGCAGAATTCAAATAATAAATTATTTATAATTTGAACTTTTTATTTCAGAACAAAATACTATGGTGAGGACAAGATTTACTCGTTTTGTCCTAGTGTGGGTGTCTTGGTTTCAAACACAGGTGTTTGCCAAGGAAGGCGGGAACCTCTCTTGGAATGATAAAATATTACTTCCTTCCCTCCGAATTATTATAACTTTGAAATTAAGGGGTTTTCAGGCAAAGATATGGGAAAAGGAGTGCCAGTTCTTTCCTAGTGTGTATGAGTATAATAAGGCAAACAAGCAGAACACAAACCCAGCCCCAGCCTCTCCTGGCTGCGGTGCTTTCCCCTGCGGTGCAGTTCCGGGCACAGCCAGCAGGGGCGCTGCTGGCTCCCGGCTGGGCAGGGTGGCTGCAGTGACTCCCCCGAGGCTGCAGGGGGCGCTGTGGCGCGAGCGCCTCTCTGCACGCGGGTAATGGAAAAGGGGCTTCCTGAGCAAACCCACAGGGGCAGCGGGTGCCAGTGCCCCTCTGGATGGCAAGATGGCTGCAGCAGGAACCTCGGAGCGGCGGCAGGGACGAGCAGGCTCCAGAGCAGCAAAGGAAATGTATGAGAAACTCCACAGCTCTAGCAGGAGCTGCGGGTGTTCTGGCAGGCAGGGGATGTGGGGTCACAGTGTAGTGAAAAGCCCGGAGCAGGGGCAGAGAAGTGGTGGGGCTGGGCAGCGGCAGCCGGGCTCTCCAACACGGCCGGGAGAGGCTCCCTCAGAGGGGCTCGGGGTCCTGGGTTTTCCCCTGAGGCACCCGAGCAGATGGTGAGGGGCCTTTCTAGTGGGGTGAGGTGTTAATAAGGTGCCGGTGCAATGGCCACTCTTACAAGCAAAGGCTCACCCACGGTAGGGAAGAAGCAATAGAGGCCTGCAGCAGTGAATCCTCCCTGCATTAACCAAGAGCTCAACCTTCCTCCCATGATGCAGACAGCAAGAGAGTGAGAGGAGCCCAGCTCAGCTCATCTCATCCCAGCCCAGCCCAGCCCCTCATCCCCTGGCCAAAATCTCACAGTAACTCTGCCCTTCTCAAGAGAAAAGCCCCCAGGTTAGAGAGTAGCCAGCTGCACCCTTCTCCCACTCTGGCCAATTTCTGTGTCTCTCTTAAGTACCTACCAGTCGTTATTGTTCCTAAGCAGCAGATGGGACAAAATTCCATGAGAGAACAAAACGAAAGGAAAAATCCTAAGCCCCAACAGTAGGTAATGCTCTTCTGTTCAAACAGGGATGAGTTAAACCACAGCTGAACAGTGAGTGAATGAGAAAATTTGCCAGCTCACAAGAACAAGGAACAGGGATGATTTCTCACATTTACTAATCAGACATGCTTAAACTGTCTATCAGAGATAATTTTCTTTGTAAAGAAAGGAGACTTCCAAATCCACAGCACAGAAAATTCTAAAAGGAGCATAAAGATGTATGGGCTGGAAGCCCCAGAGGATGTTAGGCTGCACATGTACTCCTCATGTGTCAGCAAAGCTGGAGAAGATCTCCCACTTGGCAGGCACTTTGTGGGTCGGTAGCTCTCTGGAACTCCATTCCAGGCTGGAGTTAGTGTCTGCAGGAAAATGGGGACAGAGGCATCCCTAGTCTGGGTCTTTGGGACAGTTCTGTCGTGCTTGATTTGAGTCAAGGGCAAGTACTGAATTAAGGTCTTAGGGCTGTTCTATTGTGTATAGCCAAGACATGGTGGTAGTGTTGTACCTGTGAGTTAATAAAAGAGGTGTCCTAAGGTATGTGGTTTTGATTTTTTCCTCTGATAACCATTTGGCTTATTAACCCAAATCAACTTTGCCAACAACAAATGTAATTCTCCAGAAATGTTCTTTTTCAAGTGTCTGTCCTTCAGCATGTCTAAAATGAAGTGCTGCTGAGGAAATCAGCAACCTCTGCTGGTCTTGTGATTATGGGCCCAGTTTCACCCTTGAGAATGCTGCAGTAGGGAGTGGCAGAAGGAAACCCTGGACCTTCTTCCTACAGCAATGGGTGGAAAATCTGTGCTGCCATTGGGATTCAAAAAAAGCAACAGCCAGCAGGAATAGAAAACCACTGGCCAAGAATTTCAGGACAGCGGACCTAAAAGGTGGTTTTCTGAGTTCATTCTTGAGCTCATAGTATGTGTAAAGTTCCCTGTGTATGTCCTGCTAGTGCTGGGTTTGCATTTGTCTCATCTGTGGTCTTCCTGGCTGACTTTTTCATAGCACTCAAAGCATTCTGATTAGTACCTTTTTGTAGTATATCTAATCTCTACTGTTGATGATTTCCCCATCTCATGGGAAGAAATTTAATCAAGAGACCCTTGGACTGAAAAGGCCATTTAGTCTGAATTTAAAGTTCAGTTGACCAAAACACCTACTCAGGTATTCTTGCAGAAGGGCAAAAGGGAAATCACTGAGAAATTCTGCTGTTTCAAAAAAAATGCTGTGAAGGCCTTTTTTTCCCCCACCGTTCAGCTTCATGTAAGACATGACACATATGTGAAGTGTCATGTAAATTCAAGCTCTTCTGGCTGGGTGTTCACAGTATCCCCTGTGGGTCCACAGGTTGGTTTTTTCACCAGTCATGAAAGACTAAATGGCTTTGTCATGTCTGTCTTTGGCATTTGTAAGAATTTTCAGTGCTTTTAAAAAAAAGAACAAGGACAGGAAAATACAATGAAGGCAACTGGTGTCTACCACTACTTTATAGGTTTACTTGTAATCAGTCATGGAGCTGTCCAGTGGAGCAGACCTTTGGGAAAATGTGTTCCACCCCACAGCAAACACTCCTGTGAATGACTAGATGGAGGAGGTGATGTGAACTGAGAGCCAGGAGGTGCATGGAGCAGTGCCCTGACCCAAGAGAGACTGAGGCAGGCTTTTCTGTGTCAGATTTGATTGGTTTAAGTAAACAGAGCCTGTGCATTTCCGAAAGGCTTCTAACAAATGTGTGAGACATCCTGCAGCCCTGTACCGGAGCAGTGCCGCAGCTGGGAGCTCACCTTTCAACTATGCTCTGCCTGCTTCCATATTTCAAAAGTTAGCAAGGATAAGATGAAAGTTTTAGATAAGTTAATGCTTTTGAAACTCATGTGACCCTTCAAGTTCTTGGAACTGTAGCAGGAAAAGATTTTTAAAAAAGAAAAAGCTTAGTTGTTTTTCACATTGTAGTAAGTCCATAAAAGCCGTGCATTTTAATATACACTTCAGAAGTAAACTCCTTTTAATCCACAGAATAAATTTGCTGCATCACATTAAATGTAAAAGAGACTTTTTACACATCTTTATGTTTTTGCAGAACTATCTGTTAGTTGTTTCTAAGCAAGAATAATAGTAATTTGGCTTCATTCTTCATCCTTGATTTCATCACATGGCAGAATATTGCTGACATTCTGCAACACTAACACCTTTAGCAAACATGGATTGGAAAAAACCAAAGGAAGAGCGTGCCTTTCATATTCTCCTATTTGTCTTTCTACAGGCTTTAGCTGCATAATGCCTATAAATGCTGCAAATCCAGACAAATTAGGATCAATACTAATGCCACTGAAAAAGTATTTAAAAACAAAATACAATTAGAGGATACAAAATTTATTCAGAAACACGAGGAAGAGACAACCATCAGTGAGTTTCAATTAAATACCTGCTTTTGTTTCACCATTTTCAATTTCAAAGTGGTGGGATTTAATTTATTTTTGGGATGTGTTTTTGCTTTATAATAAAACCCTATGGATTGAAAGCTTCAGCCTCTGCATGTTACATCTTGCCTTTTGAGGTCATCAGGGATACCAAGAATCCTCTTATAATGGCTCAAGAGGTGGAGAGTGCCTTCTGTCACCTCAGAAGACAACTCCTATCATTGTTTCTTGTTCTTCTGGCTGCACAAGCAGCTCAAAAGGCAAGTCACACTTGGTTCCTAACAGAGGCAGCTGCTACTCATGGGATGAATTCCAGCCTAAACACCCTGTGGGCTGCTGCAAGCCCAAATCTCCTGGATGTCCAAGAGGGTTGGGGATACAGATCTCCTTTCATAAGGAACATGCCAAAATGGCAGGTTTTTAAGTCCATTGCTGGGAATTCCCCACAGATGAGTTACCTGTTTGGGGCATCTTTTGCATCTGTCCCTGCATGTAAATCAGTGATTCTGAAATGATTCCACATGCAGCCAGACTCTGCTTTAAACCTCCCAATGTGCACGTACAATGACATTTGGCCCAGAAGAGACTTCCCTCTTCCTGTGCAAATTCAGTAGCCTCTTACAAGGGTTCTGTCTTACCTTTTTCTCCCAGGTGATGGAAATGTGAGCTTCTCTTTTTGTGGTATCTTTCAAGATATTCTGGCTGCCAGTTGTCTCTGCTTTTTTTTTCATAAGGGAATGGGGGAATGTTTATGAAATGGTTGTATGTCATACGCGCTTTAATGGAAACTTGAGACAAATCTTCTCAGCTTTCCTTAACACTCTGTTCTTAAAAGCCAGATGTTGAAAAAGTTTCAAAAATTTATCTGTCATGCTCAGAATCCAAGCATTTGCACACAATCAATTTTAGACACGCAAGTAGTTTGCTGAATGCAAAAAGACTAATGGCATGTGCTTGTAGGGCTGATGCTCTGACCTGGATCCTTTCTGCTTTAGGAAGATGAAATCTGGGGACTAAATCTCAGTTCCAGACTGAGTTCCAGGAGCTTGCTCAGCCCAGGCTTCCAGCAGTGAGCTGGTGATCTGAGTGCTCATCATGAGGTGCCCGTTTTTCTTCATTGCTTACATCCACAGCTTCAGGGAATTAGATGGATGAATACCTGAATTAAGGGAGGATAAATTAGACACACACATTTATCTGATAAGGTGAAGGTGCTCAGGCTGAAGTCTAGGGCCAGACTCCATCCCTAGTGGCTGTGCCTAACACAGCAGGAGCACTGAGGTAGCACCATATTCCCACTGCATTCCTGTGCTCTTGTTCAACCCTTTCCATCTGCACAGGGACTTAGGCTGCTTTAACTGGCCTCTGGTGAAGGTGGACCAAGGGAAGGCTGCTTTGTCCCATTCAGTCACAGACCTGTACTCAGTCAAATACAAGGATAATGAGGACATGCAAATAATTTGAAAAAGAGCCACCCTATTTTAGCTCCCTCATGAAGAGAAATTATTTGTTTCACTGAGTAAATGCCCTGCAGTGGTGCCTTGCTTCCTTTCTCTGATTGGAAAAGATTTTGTTGGGTTATTGTGTCTTGGGAGAGTTGGATCTTCCTCGACTGAAGTTTTTTTTTGGGGCTGCATGGAACCTGGTGTAGTCAATACCATCAGCTATCTCCCTTTACTAAGGAAAAACACAGGAATCGTGACCACTTAAATATCCTGGAATTTTTGTAGTCAAGCACACCTTTTCCTCTGGATACACTTTTCCTGAAGTGCAGTGTAGTTCAGTGCTAGTATGCAGTTGGTTAGCATGTGCAGGATATGTGGTCATAATGATTAGAGTGGTTAGTGCTTATGGTCATGAGAAGGCTCCACGGGAAAGGCACAGCTCCACGCTGGAGGGCTGGGAGTAGGATGAGGGGTGAGAAGCCATTATGAGCGAGGAGACTCAGCTGGAAGTGAGATTGTGATTGGCTGGAGGAATGCATGGGCAGGGTATGAGCAGGAAGCTGATTGGCTGGGAGAACATGTGGTGTGCAGCATGGCAGCTGAGCCAGCCAGTGGGTGCCTTCTTTCAGTTAAATTCTGTTAAGTCTCGGTTTGGTTTCAGTTACGTCAGGTTAAAATTAAAGATATAAAAAGGGGCGAATTTTTACAATAAAGAGATCACCTTCAGATGCATAAGGGGGTCCGTGTTGCTTTGTTCCCCACTGCTACAAGCATACAACCATTTTTTACGTTTGTATTTTACTGTAAGTTTGCTTTCAGGGCATGAAATCTGGTGGCTGATGGGACTTCAGACAGTGCAGTCCCTCATTTTTTCAGTTGCCAGTTTCCAGCCTATTTTTAAAACTGTGCCCTCTCCTTTTAATGATTATCTAATTTTACTCCATATTACTTTATATTGTGGAATTTTAGGTGAAGTATAAAAAAAGAAAGATGGCGCATTTTTTTCTGGCATAGTCTGTGCTTTATGTCTCCGTCAAGTGCTTTTCTAAAGCTGTTTTTCCCAGACTGTGTGTTTTGCATGGGTGGGACAGTGGGTTATTGTTAGCCTGTTAGACACAACTCGGCTTGAATACCCTTCAGTAGTTTGGGAGGCAAGTCAGCTCTATTTGCATTTGTTCCAGTCACAAAGGTTTATAGGTCAGCAAAGGCTGGCTGGAAAAATTCAACATGCCAATGCACTATTCTTCTATGGTTGTCAGGAATTCAAACGTGCTGGTTTTTATATTTCTTCTTGGTCATGAATATATGATCGCACTGTCTGAAGTCGCTTTGTTTCTTTGGAGCTTGGTACCAGCTGGGACTAAGATGGAGGATGTGACTTGATGCCAGCTTCCCCCCCTCTTTTGCCCACACTAATCAGCAGCAAATCAAATGTCCGTGCGTCTGGAGGCAGTGAGAGGGCACTGCTCACCACTGCACTGGGGTGCTGCCGGCTTTTTCTCTTCTGTGAAAAGGAGTCCAGCTGAATAAAAGATGGCATTTGTCCTTTAACAGAAAACATTGCATTAGCTTAATTTCCCCTCTGGTTTGGGTTTGGGTGCTCTTTTTTCTTCCTGTTTCTATTTAGGTATGTTTGGGTTACATCCTGAAATGTTTCCTGCTTAGTTAGATGCAGAGATGGTGTGGAGACCTTCATTTGTGTACAGACTGACAAAGAGTTGGCATCTTTTAGGATTCAGAAAATTGAAAGCCGTTCATATAGCTTTAATGTACACTCATAAAGATATCTCCTGAAAACTTTGGTATATCACCAACAGCCTGATCTTTTGAGAGCTTGCAATCAAAGCTTAAAATATGTACTAAAAAAGTCTGTCTTTCCCAAAGAAAGCATTTCCTTAGCTTTATTTTTCAGCCTCTAGTTTTAGAGAAGGTATGGCCTTTTGCAGTTCTTGAAATGAAATATAGATTTATCCACTGTAATTTGATTCCTTCCAAGCTACATTTTGAATTTTAAATGGTGTGTCTGAACGCATTGTGCAGGATACTATTGCAGTTTTGCTGGGAGCTGACATCTCATTTCCAGGCTGCCTCAGTGTAGCCCATTACCCTGAAACCCGTAAGCCCCGCTTGAGCTGGACTGATTTTAACTCAGTTACAAAAACCACTTATCTTTATAGCTGTAGCTTGAGATCTGAGAATTTTCTTATGAAGGAATAAAATAATGCCAGATCTCCTTTTAATATGCTCATTGAAATGCAAACTGTGACCTTTCTTGTTCTCTTGTAAAGAGTCTTTCTGCAAAGTAGGGGCTGTTTGGGGGCATCGCATGTGCAGCGTGGGGAGGCAGCAGCTCCCCCTCCTCCCGCTGCCTCCGCCAGGGCAGCCAGGGAGCCCCGTCCCTTTTGAATGCAGGATTCGCTGCCAAGTTGGCACCATCGTTCATGTTTATAGATTTAAATTCAGCACATGGCTTTAACTCTTCAGCTGCACTGGCTGCAAACAATCGCCCCAAACCAAACGCAAAGGTATAATCAGCTCATTGTTTCTCTCTTGCCAAGTTGCATCTGACCCCTGGAAATCCAGTTGGGAACATTATTTTAAATGCCATCTTGGGTAAGACACATGCAGAGAGCAAAAGCACGTTTTACATGGAAATGTTTACAAAATACTAAACCTTTTGGGGAAAAAGCAGTCCTAAAATAAACATTTTTAAAATCACATGAAGTATTGAGGGGAAGATAGTCTGGAATAATTGAAAAAGACTCCACAGTTAGAATACTAGCAAGCACCAAAAAAATAGTTGTTTAAGAACCTTCTTTTTCAGCTTACACAACTACTACTGTGGTGGAAACAGCATAAAATTGCTGGAAATTAGTCTGAGAAGAATACATCATCATTTGGTTGGAGGGTTTTTTGACTTCTTAAAAAAACAGTTTGGTGTGTTTTACTAAATAAATATTTCAGTCAGTTTTGACTATTTTATTAAGAAAAATATTTTGCTACTCGTAAAATAATTTTTAAAATGCAACCATGATTGATTTATTAAGAATGTTTTCCACAATTACAGACATACTGCTCCATGGCTTTAGTGTCTAGTAAAGGAGCAATGATAACCTGACTTCAAATGTAGTCATGATCTGAAATCCAATGTGAATCTTAGCTTCAAAATGGACAAATAAATATTTAATACAGTGATTGAGTGAGGACCATCCACCCAGTGAAACCATTGGCTGAATCCCACCATCTCCAGGCACTGCTAAGGTTTGGGTACAAAGAAAGATACAGAGAAATGCAATTTCCAAGTTTTTAGCTGCAGCCTTTTATCTGAATCAAATATTTTTTTCTAACTTTCTCATGTCCTTTATACTTACAAGCATCTCAGTTATAACTCTTGGATACTAAAATAGTATTGGTTTAGCACCTGTATTCAATCATATTAGAGTTACAGCAGGGTTGGGGGGGGGCGGGGTGGTGGAGGATTTACCTATTTTTTCCCAACAATTTGCAAGGCATAAAGCACTTTGCATGTGGCAAAAGAGCTCTTTCATTCACAAATTATTTCCTTTAGCATTAAATTCTGGATGCAGGTGAGTAGTGATCTGACTGTAAAACATTCAGTGTAATCAAAGGGTAATTTGATAAGTCCCTTTCTGGGATTTTAAGTATCTTCATAATCATGGATGTGATGTAGCCTATTGGAAGCTTCTTTGTAGCTAGCTCTGAAAAAAGATAAAGAGCAACAAAGCATCTCAGCTACATTGTAAACACATAACTATATTCTTATTTTAGAATAATAATATTTTCTCTTATCTTTTTCTCTCAAACTCTGCTGAGTGTTTTGGTACAGAATGCACTCAAAACAGCTTTATTTTTGGCATTTTTTTTATTCTTTAAAGTGACTAATTCATTCATAGTGTATCAGATATACCACATTAATAATTTCTTGGCATTTTTCTTCTAATTGACACGTGTGAGTGTGTGTGTGTGTGTGTGTGTGTGTACATCCGCATGTGCTCTTCCGTTGTTTCTGGAATTTTTAGGAGGTGAGAAGAACGCAAACTGAAGAGTCTCTAATGGTTTGCTTGCTGTAGAAAACAGATTTATTTTTATAAAAATACACACTGTTTTCTGACCTAGTGTGAAAGATGCTGTATTTATATAAACGCTAATGTCGGAAACGCAGCTGTTACGTTACTTTGTGCTTTTATTGGTGTGGTTTCCACCAGCTCCTAAACCCCTTGGATCACTCCTAAGTGAAAGCCAAAGTTGAGGAACAGCTTGGATGCCCTTGGGTGTCCTGGACTGCAGTGGTTGTTTTGGCAGTTGCAGCCATGATCGATAGGTGGATTTTTGGGTTTGGTTTAGTTTGGTTTGTTTTGTGGAATGGGTTTTGAATAGTTGAGGGGAAATACAGAAATTGCATATTGAGACTTCAGTGCCACAGAAAAGGAGCAAGCAGAACACTGACATATCACAGTAATTTTGGATGATGACAAATCTTTTCATTACGTGTGCAGTGTGAGAGACCACATGGATAAGGTTGTTTAGAATTTGCAGTTTTCTAGAGAGAAAAAATAATAAATCAGCCTTGGAGAATTGCTTTATTTTAAGGTGGGAAAAGGACATGGGATTTTCTTACCTGCTGCTTTAGTTTTCCTCTACTTGTTGTGCTTTTTTGGGCTTTTTTGTTGGTTTTTTTGTTTGTTTGTTTGTTTTGTTGGTTTTTTTTTCCCCCAGACACTGATCTTATGATCAGTGACTCTCTGCCCTTGTGTTTTTCAGCACCTGCTAGGTCTGCCTCGGGGCTGATGGCTGTGTTCAGGCCCCAGGAATAAACTCTGAAAGAGGTAAGAGACATGGGATATTTCAGTATTAGAAGAAATGTCCCTTTTCCTCATTGTGTTGTTATGCAATTTGTAGACATCCAGAAAAGCCAGGGATTTACAAGTATTTACATGCCCTGATATTGCCAGCAGCCCACTGAGCCTCACCTTCCCAGGGAGGTTATCCCTGTGCCAGGAGAGGCCCTTATGCCAAGGAGCTTGTCCTCCCTCCTCATCCATGTCCCAGGAGCCTTGCCAGCCTGTCAGTGTCTGCCTGTGCAGATGTGGCACTGGCAGCTCGCTGACATGGATGTTGGCTGATCCCAGGATTGCCTTTTTATGCTGTGTTCCTTGCCTTTCCTCCCAGCTGAGGTCCAAAACCAAACAGTGTGACCAGGAGCTAGAGTTTGCAAAGGTCACTGCCAGGAGTGTTCTGTGATGGAGGCTAGAGGAGAGCATCAGAGACTGTCGGTGTCAGTTCTGGGACAGAAGAACTTTTGGGAAGCCTCATCTCTGCTCACCTCTTGCTCTGACTAAGGCATAGCGGGAAACTGAAAAGACTGATTCAGTTAGCAAACAGAACTTGGATCACTAGGACCCGTATTTTCCTCCTGCCAAATCTTTGAAAGATAGAAAAAAAAGTTTTACTGTCTTTAATGCACCCCCTTCCATCCCCTACTTCAGGACACCTATATGTAATCATCCTCACTCATACTGAGAAAATGGTGTTGGAAAAGCCAAGAACATGCCAGATTGTAATGAAAAATCCCCTTATGATAGTGACCATTTTTCATTATGAAAACTTCTGGCTATGCTTTCTGTCCCATGGGCCTCAGCACAAAGATGTACTGTCCCACTAAGTGTAGCTTTACTCCTCATCTTACCCCATGCTGTTATTTTATCTCAGTACTTTTTCATTGATCCATTGAAATAGGAAATACTTCTGAACAGTTGCTCTCATTGAATTCAGATTCTCAGAAAAGTAGATGCTGATTATTGTTCTTGCAATTAAAGTTTTTAAGTACATAACCAATTAAGTTAAAAATAGTTACTCTTTAAAAAGCATTTAGCAATCTAAAACCTAAACTTCTGTAGAATTTTGTGTAGTACTTCACTGCTTGGTACACATCCATGTGAACTAACTGCACAAAGAAATGTGGCCTCTGAGCAGATGGCCTCTAACAACACTATTTGAAATTAATTTAATTATATTAATGCAGAAATCATGGCACTGCTTGTTCCTTTTTCATTTCTGCTACATACAGGAGTTTAAGGATATTTCTAGTGTGAACACAAGTAGTTCTTTGAGCAAGGGTTCTTTGAGGAATTGGGGTGGAGGACAGTCTCCTTTTGATTGCTCCATTTGTTTGTCCCTTTGCTGAAGTTCAAGTCAAAGGCACACACAGAGCAGCTGCACCTGACAAAGGGCATTTTGAATTCCTTGGCCCTGCCAGAGGTAATGGGAAGGAGCACAGGAGCCCTAGGCCTGTCCCATATAAGAAATCTCTCCCTTGCCAATATTGTTATTGAGCTGTATTTCACACAAATTCCCCCCTGTAAGAGCAGGATGTTTTGTACCCTTAACAATACCAAACCTAAACAGAAGTGGGTTTAATTGTGACCATGTTTCTCCTGTCCCAGTGCACTCTTCTGTGGCACTCAGAGCTGGATTGTGTGCAGGAGCTGAAAGCCACTGGAGTGGAAGCTGGAAGGGTGCAATGGCATATGGGGGCCTGGAGATGAACCCAGGGTAGGAAGCTGGTGAGACACAGGAGAAAAATTGTTTCTTTCCTGGTATCGAGATCTAGATCAGCCTGACCCCTCCACGGCCTTCCTGCTGTCACCACATTAGCACCAGCTTTGACACTGAGAGGTGACCTGTGAGATGGTGCAACCACAGACTGAGAATGAGTAAATAAAAGTGTGGCATAGAAATATGTGGGAAAGGCAATGAGGGGATTGCCAGCCATTTAAATTTCATATAAATTGTTTTTCCTTAGAAGGGAGATTTGCACTTGTGTTTACTGGACTTGTATTTGCTCGACATGCAACTGAGTTAGGTGTTATATATAGTTCCTCTGGGATTTTTTTGACATAACCAAAGGATTTTTACTTTGCAGGGAATGCTATCCTGGAATGTGGCCAGGTCTGACCACTCTGTGTACATTTTGGGTGTCTGAAGGGGGAGATGCCATGCTTGGTTGGGGCTCCTTCTGGCATGTCTTGTAGGGAGTGTTCTCTTCCCTTGGTGAGGTCAGAGTGCTGCTGCCGGAGGGAAAGCTCTAGCTAGGCACTTCTTATAGTGTGGAGGGGTCACTCAAAGAATAATTGCCATGAAAGATTAATACTGTATTTTAATTACTTTTAATGGTGGTGAGTCTGGTTCTGTGGCCACTCTGTCTTTCTCCGTGTGCATCTGCTGCTAGAAAATTCTAAGTTACACAAGAAATACAGGTGAATAATTTGCTCTGAAATGCATTTTATAATGCTTCACCTAAAAGTAGGTACTTCTAAATAAAGCAAAAATTAACCAAAACCAAGAACCAGATATAGTTGGCTTTTTTCTGATGAACATGCTTTTTTTATGTAAGCTTCCAGGTGTACATACTGGTACTGTGTACATGCTATGGATTTATTGTTGCTATCCTGTTTAGCAGCATGGTGATGTCAGCTAGAGAAACTGCTTTTCATGCATTTCTTGCATTAATCTAGCTCTTTCATTACTTTCTCTAACCTGCAAAATGTTCTGTTTCTTCAGAAGGGCAGGAATCTAACAGAAAAGTATTATCTACCACGAATAAGTTTTTTTTTCTAAGTAAAGAATTACAGTAGTTGCAATATTCAGTCCAGAATTGGTGGCAGAGTTTGAGGATCAGGTAATTTTTTAGAATAGCAACAGTGCTATTATTCCTCAGGTGGCACTCATTTGAGTGCAAGTTACAGATTCAAGTCTGTAAAAGTGTTGAGATACCAGACTTTGGAAAATTGTAGCATTCCATTGCATAAGAAACATGTAAAATATTTTTAGGGAGTTTAAAACTTATTAGCACTCTGCTCTTTGCACAGCAAAACCTCTGGTAACCAAAGTAACTGGTGTTAAAATGTTGAGACTAAAGCAGGTTGTATCAGCATTTCTGTCAGCATTGCATAACTCAAGGGGACTCATAAATCTCGTTATGCCACCAGTGTCTTGTAGTTAAATGTACCGTGGGTTTAAGTATCTGGAAGATTATTTCACAGGTATGATTCCCACTGGCACACCTGGAATTCTGGTATTGGCAGGGAAAAGCTGTGGAGACTGTGTGGTCCCATTCCTGCAGGGAAGTTCTCCACCTGCCTTTAGAGAAAGCGTGTCCATCCAAGTAGTTCCCAGCTGCAGGGAGATGATGTGTGACACGGGCTGGTGACAGATGCTGTCACACTTCACTGGAGCATGTCAGGTGTCCAAACATTGGTCTGAGTAAGACTGCCAAAAGTTCTATTGTTATTGTAGTTTATTAGTTCTTGAAAGAATTTTAAAACAGAAAAAATTAATTCACTTGCTAACTGCTAATGCATTTTCTGAGCACTTCTGAATAGCTGCTGGCTACTGTCTTTGGATATAATAATGGAGTTCAAGCAAGTTCACCAACAAGTGTATTTAAAACTTCATGGATGTACAAAGAACGTGTGCTGTCCTCTGCTGATGGTGTGTACTGGCCTTTGCAGCCTTCTGAAAGCAGAAGATGCTTTAGTAATATCATTTTATAGACAATACACACAACAAACATCCTGTGGCACTTCAAATTTGGTAAATCTACACCCTGAATGAAAAGTTACAAATATGCACTGTGCTTTTAGCCTCCTGATGTGCCTTAAAACTTCTATATCTTGGCTAATTTCTACCTTCTAACTAGTAGTTGGCAGGGAAGACTGGGAGCTGCTCTTCAAAAGCAATGCTTGATGGATCTGTCACTAGCAGGCTGCTCTGCAGAAATTCCATGTGAATTGGGCATGCAGGCCACCACCCTTCAGTAGATCTGAGTCCTGCTTAGCAGGGGGCAGGTGGAAAACGAGTTTGAAGTGGCTTGGCTATAGAGGCATCAGCCCTGGTTCAGCCTCCAAAGAAGTTAAAGAAACCAGAGGCTTGGGGAACTCTGTTCTGTGTAGTTTAGGGCATCTCAGCACAAACTCTTCTGATGTAAACTTGTGCAAATAAATGCTGTAAGTAAGTTGCAACCTTTGAAAGACGTAACACATGATAAGATAATGGGTGGCAGGAGAGACAGAATGACCTGCATAAAAATTTACTTCGGTTCCATAGTTTTGAGTGCATCAGAGAGCAAGAAGAGTGAGCCTCAGCTGACAAAAAAGTGAGGTGGGAGAAAGCTTAGTTAGTAGCCAGGTGGTTTAGGGGAAAATCAGACTTTTCCAGAGCATCATATCACATTATAATCAGTGTAGGGCATTCTGCGCTGACAGTCTAATCCTTCTGGCTGAGCATACTCTGGCCAAGGCCTCAAGGGACTCTCATGGGCCCAGGCAGGTGGGGAAAGCTCCAGAATAGACCTTCTACATATCATGTTTATAGGCAGAAAACACAGATCTTTGCATATCAGAAAACAGAGATCTAACATCATAACTTCCTTGTGTGAAATAATGCTATTAATTTACAATCTTATATTTTGGGGAGGGGATGTTTGAGGAATAATGTGGTTTTTTAAAGAGACATTCTGTCATTTGGAAAATACTGCAGTACCTTTAAAAAGCTATTTTTGTCCATTTATAAACTGTTACATTCAGCTCTTGCAGATAAGAAAATTGTCTGATATATGAAACTAAACATGGTACTGCATTTTCCTTTCTAAATAATAGATGAACATTTATAGATGAGAGCCCCTCCCATTAGTTAAATAATAAATAAAGAGTTGCATGAGTTTTCTTTCAAATGAAACATTTTAATTGTTCCTGATCATCCCAAGCAAATGTAACTGACTTACATTTTAGAAAGAAAATCTTTTTATTCTCAGGGAGCACTCTTTCATTAGCTACATGGTTGTTATAGCTCTGTTCTCCTTCCTCCCCCATTTTTATTTGCCAATATTTGGATACCTTAAGGTTGAAATAACAACAGGTTACTAAATCACACACCTCTTGAATTAAAAGGACCTCTGAAGTCAGAGATACTACTTTAGTTTCACATTGTGTTACTAAGCATGTTTTCAAGACAGCATTTTAATTCATTTCTTAGCTTCTCCTTCTTCCCCAAAGATGCAACACATCCCCCAAACCAGTGCTCTTGCTCCCAGCCTTGCCCTGTATTGTATTTCTCCTCATTAATATCTATATTAACCCTGTACATTTTCCAAAGTGCACAGTACTACAGCAGTGCCCTAAAATTCAAAAGACATCTCCAGTACTCCTGTAACACTCATGAATATCAGTAGTAAATTCTGGAGAGCAGGTAACAGATAACTAATGGCAACTAAACCCAACCTAAAAAAAAAACCCCAAAAGTGACTAGAAGTTGAAAAAATGCACTGTACTTTGCAATCTTTCATACCTTGACCACTGCCTTGGCCAGGTTTATGTTGAAGCAGAAGATGTTTGCCCCACAATTGATACACACAGCCATTTTTCCATTTAAAAAGTTCCTTTCTTTTTTCACAATGTCTGTGTAAGTGTTCAAATATTCACCACGGAGCTTGGAATAGGTATTGGCCAATGATGACTTAGAAACTAGTATGAGCTTGCAGTCCGGAACCACATGCTCCGCTTTTCCAAACCAGATGGTTAAACTGAATGACAGCTCAAGCCCAGACACTGTCTTGCCTCCAGCAAGGTAACCAGACTGTATCAGGCCTGTCCTCAGAGAGGTGTTTGCCTCCAGCCTTGTCCCTGCACAGCCCAGGTGGCAGGGTGATGTGAAACAGCCTGACCCTTGTTGAGTTACCGGTGTTCAGACCAGCCCAGCAAGGGACCTCCTCTGAAATCTGGAAAGAGAAGGGTGGGGAAGCTTCTTCTGTAGTTTGCTTCATATGGATTCTGCTTTATCATTTTAGTAGCCTTCCCCTCTGCAGTTGAACAAGGGTTTCATTGTGTGAGAAACTCTGTCATGGTTTAACACCAGACAGAACTCAGCCCCACGCAGCTGCTCTCTCCCTCATGCTCGTGGGACACAGGAGAGAATTGGAAAAAAAGTGAGAAAAATGAGAAAACTCAGGGGGTAAGATCAGCAGTTTAATAGGGAAAGTGAAAGTGTGTGCACAAGCAAAGCAAAACAAGGCATTCATTCCCCACTTCCCTTGGACAGGCAGGTGCTCAGCCATAGCAGGAAAGCTGGGCTCCATCACAGCTCACAGTGACTTGGGAAGACAAACTCCATCACTCCAATTATGCCCTCCTTCCCCCTCCTCCTCCCTGCTGCTTTGTATATATGAGTGATGCTACAGGATCTGGGATGTCCCTGTGGCCAGTTGGGGTCAGCTCTCCTGGATGTGTATCCTCCCAAGCTTTATGCCCCCCAGGCCCAGCACTGGTGGGGTGGGAGAGTTGCTATCAGGAATTAGCAATGTAAGAAAAAATATTTTTAAAAAAATTTTATTTTTTAAACATTTTCATTGCAGGAAAGGCATATTTCCATTAGAAATAATCACACATTAACTCAGAACTTGGGGAAAAAAATCAGATTAAACTATTGTATGTATTTTTTAAAGGAAAATGTTTCCTTTATGTTAATCAATAAGGTGATGAAGTTAGTGTAGGTTTTTAAATGAATACTTGTTAACTGCTCTGCAGAGGAATAACTTTTAAATGCTATTTCTTCAACTAAAATTTGAGATTGTATATTACAAATATGTAAGATTTTTATTTATTTTTTAAAAAGAGCTGTTGCTCTAAAGGCATTAGAATCAAAGCCCTTGTTTTTGTTAAGCACTCAACACAGTCAGGCCCAAAGTCAGAGTCCTTGTCCACTGCTACCACCTTGAAGTTCAGGGATTCGGGTAACTTCAAACCACACAGTATGCTCCAGGTTCCTTAAATGACCAAGGAAATAATTTCTAGGAGTTTTTATATGGGGAGTGGGATTTTATCTGAAGTGAACAGAAAGCATGGGATGTAAAAGCTTTAATGGACTACTTTCAGTTATTGCCCTGGTCTTTGCCAAATAATGGCAAATTTCTGTTCATTTTCTGCTAATTGCATGTGCAGACAGATTTTGAGCAATCTGTGGTGGCTCCAAATCTGAGAATTTCCTGCAAAGCAGTCAAGTTCCAGAGGAATTGGTCTGTGGTTCAAGCATGTCCTGGTTTGAGCTCCCTCCCACCCTGAGATCTGGGTTCCATCTCTACAGAAGCGATGCGTCCTGTATTCTGCACATGGTACAAATGACACATGAATGTATGAAAACTGCAAGGCTTTCTGCTGTGAGGAGCAAGCTGAACACAAATCAGCGTGTCTCCCACTGGTTTTTCTCAGTTAAGAAAAAAATCCTTCCAATTTTACAGCTTCACATCTTGATGTTATAAAATGTAAGGGTGGGCAAGGCATTTTTTTGGGTTTTGCCAAGCTGTGGTTAGTGTGTTCCCTCAGACTGTGCTGTGAAAGAGCCATAATTCTCACTAATCTTCATTCAATGAAATTTAATCATAGAAATTTCTAAATAGGTTTAGGTAGGATGGCAGTTTTTGGATTAAAGATAATGCATCTTAAAATAGCAAGGCAGAAATATAAAAGCAAATCTAGAAAAGCCAACAAGGCATGAATCATTCAATAAAATAAGATCTAATGGTAGGAGTGTACTACAGTAGAGTTCAAGTACTCTTTGATGTACTTTTTTTTCCATCACCTGTTAGATTTTGTATGTAAATTCAATAAGTTACAGCTCCTTTTACATACTTTGATTTGCTAGATTTCTATCTGCATGTGAGAGCTTTAGTCACAAGTGTATTTAGATTGGGAGCAGACCAGTACAGATTTCTTTTACAGCACACACAATCCTAGGAGTCCCATACAAGCTTGTGCACAAATTCCTGACAGATGTATCTGTATCAAAACAAGCAGGCAGAATGTGCTTGGCCACTTTTTCAAATATCAGGATACCCTTAAAAGTGCAATTGAATAAACCCAGATTTCACTACACCATCTCATTTTTCACTCTTTATTTTAAAATAATTCAAAATTTAATCTATTGAGACTAAAAAAACACATGGAAGGTATCTTTGAGTGACAGCCTGAATGGTTTATGGGGAGGAAACTAATGACATATGACAAAATGCAGAAACATTGCTTGTCATACAGTCCTGTGCTACAAGTAAATTCATCAACCAAAATCCACGTTTCAGTAACAGTGTTGTGACAAAAAGAAACCAAAGCTAGGAAATAACACTTGGATAGGTTGGTTTAAATTTAGGGGTGGTTGATTTTGACTTTTTTAATCCATTGAAAGAGGAATGTCTGGGGGCTTACCCCACTTCTTCCAATATTTTTCTACTTGGGTATCAGCCAATACCCAAGTCAATACCCCTTACTTTTTAAGAGTGTATGTCTTGTTCTGGAAGAGATGCATACTGCTGCTACAAGGTTTAGATAAGAAGAGTATGACTTTTGTACAGAGGATTACTTGCATCTAAGTGTTGGGAATGATATTAAGACGGAAGCTCCAGTACCTTCTCATCTCCTAAGCTCCTTTTTCTCCCACTTGCCTTTTCACCTTTCAAAATTAACAGTGTCCATAGTGAACACAGGAAGTTTAAATCCTGGTTTCCCTACTTTTTCATCAATAAATCACTTACCAGGTTCATTTTTTTCTTAATTATGAGAGTACAGGGGGGTGAGTTGTAACTTTTCCAAAGAAACAGATTTTTATAAATTACAAGTTTTATCAGAAATAATCCAGCATTCTTTAGGAAAATGACAGAGCTGCTTTCACATTCAGGTTCTTCTGTTTGTTTTTGTTGGGGTTTTTTCATTGAAAATGCTCACACATTAGCCAGCAGTTCCAGATGATTTAGTACATTTCTTCCACATAGGTAATTTAGGATTTCAGAGTGTGATTTTAGCAGGTTTTTCTAAGTATATTTCTGGTGAAATGGAAGTGCTGAGCTGAGGCAATAATGAAAAAAATACTTTGTAGGGAGGAACTTGAATTTTCCTTTCTCCATATCAGAAGAATACCTTCAAAATAATATTCGAGTCCTTTACAGATTTTGTTTGGACTACTTTAACTGTTTTTCTCCTGGAATAATTTTGTTAGCCTTGGTCAAGCTTGCCCTGAGCGAGGCTGATTTCAGGTTGTAACAGTGTGCCAAGAACATTTCACCTCAAAAGGCCACCACCATTCCATTGAGAAGATGCTGGTCTTAGTGTTTGAAATAGCAACATTTTGCCCATATCATCAGAGTTTCGGTAATTTGTGTCTAGCATATTCAGGCAGCTGTTTGCTCTTCACCAAAACATACCATGTGTCCCCCTGGAAGGTGCCATCTGACCACACTTAGTGCAAGGTCGTTGCTGTTGGTGTCGTTATGCTGCAATGTAGAAGCTTATTCTGCCAAAGACTCAGCTGCCTTTTGGGGCTCAAGGTCTCCTGTGCTGTGCAAAAAGGAATTTATGGTTCCATCTCTTTGCAGTGAGTTCTTGCCAAACTCATTCATCTCAAAAAACTAATTTCTTTCTAAGCACTCTCCCATTTAACTGTGGAATAACTGTGATTTCTGGATTTATCCCATTCAGAGGTTTGCTTCCAGAGGGGTCTGAAGGTTCCTGTAAAAGTTAGCATAAGCATTCAGGTTATTACAGGTTTCTTTGAGTTATGACTTTCAGCTCTAGGCACATTCAAAACACTGAAAATACTCAAGAAGGATGAAAATTCAGAAGAAGCTGAAAAAAGTGTTACCGGAACAATAATCCAAAATAACCACAAACTGAAATGGCCAGTAAGTGCACTGTGGCCATCCCTGCTGCCCTGACCTGGATCCTTCTGCCTCGGGCAGTGTGAATGTGCATTCCTTGCAGCCTCCCAGTCTTCCTTCTGTGCCAAAGGAAAAGGAAACCTGACTTTGGCCTGGCAGGTGGTTTTGATGGTCACTTGGTAGTCCTTGCCCTCAGTTCAGCACAAGCAAGTGAGCCCGTGTGGATCCCGAGCTGTCACCAGTTACAGGAGCTGTGGATCTCAGCTAGTGCCCACTGTGTCTGCTTGGACACAAACCAGCAATGCTCAGCAGCCCACTGCACTCCCCAAAGCATTACTGGAATTGCCAGCTGTACAAAATTTGAGTCTGTCGTAGTTTAGGGCAAATTTGGGAGAAAACCTCTAAAGGGGTTCCTCTAGAAAGCAAATTGAAGTGGCCCTTCCCCCAAATGGTTTGGGAAAATATTTCCTTAGCTGGCTAAAAACTAACTAAAAGCAAACAAAAGCCCTGTCCTGCTGTCTGTCCATCTGCAGACAGCACAGTCCAGCAGCAGGATGTGGAGGAGTGAGTGCAGTCCCTGGAAACAAACTCCGCGCTTCTTCTCTCCCCCTTTGCTCACAGAACCAGTCTTAAAGGTGCAAAACTTATTTCTGGGCTAAACAGATGAATGGGGATACATTATACATATAGCATCATAAAGTCACACCAGGACAAACCTTCCCCAATCCTAATATTTACTTAAAAAGAAGATATTAAAGGATAGAAAATAGTTTTTAAAACTGATTTTATTTTATATTGTATTCCAGCACTATAACACTGAGAAAACCAGTTTTATTAACCTGGGATAATCAGAACTGTGCTTTGTATAGAACAAAGGGCATATATTTGGCAGAAATCCATGAGGGCAGGTATTTTACTTTTTGTTTTTAACACACTCAAATTATAAGTCAGTTAATATTGGCTCCTCATATGCTCCTTGGTTGTGAACTCTGGCAAGGGTTTGCCCCTGCCAGTAGGGTCCTGGGGAAAGGTGCTTACAGCATATAGTGTCACTGTCTGTGATGCTTTACCAGGAGTTTGGGTTCCCAGGATGGAGATGATGCTTGTGCCAAAGTCTTACCCTTAAAATGTGGGTAGCGTCTCTCCTTTAGCTCATGGGATTTCTGTGAATATGAATTAGAGGATCTCTGAGAAGTGTCCAAGGACCACAGCGGTAAATAGTGCCACAGGAAAACCTTGTAATTCAGGCTCTGATGGGTAGTTTGAGAAGCATCCAGCAAATAAGACATAGAACTGCACCTTGTTAGTGAGGAGAATACAAAATAGGGTAGCCACCAATAATGGCATTGTTTTGTTTCATCCAGTTCTGAAGCTGGGCCCCAGCAGAAAAGATGGAAGGCCTGCAAGTGAGAATTGTATCGTACAAACAAGGGCTGTATGCAAGAAATGCTGCTTGCTGCACAGCAGATTTTATTCCTGTTTTTCTCTGCTTGATTCTGTACACTTTAATCCTCTTTGAACAAGATTAACCATTGTTTCAATATAGCTCTGACATGTGTATGCATGTGTCTGTGTGTCAGTGCACATGCTTGAGCAAGTAGTTTTTTGCAAGTTAGGTGAGGGGGTTAATAGCAAATGGCATGAACAGAGATTTTATCCTGTAGCAGTCTACTAAGATCCAAATGAGTCATCAGGAGGAGTGGAATATTCTGAACCATCCCACAGTGCTACTTGAGCCATCTGATGGCAATAAGAGTTCTCTATTTCAAGCATCTCCATAAACAACACAGTTGATGGTGATTCCCTCTTTTCCCCTGACAATGCCCTGCCTTGTCAGCACTGTCTATTCTCTACCTGCTCGCATTTGCTTCCCCAGCCAAGATTTCCAGTTTCTTTTTGCAAATTGTTTTGACTTCCCTGTTCAGACAGGGTCTATTCCCATCTTCTGCACCCAGCCTGCCTCCTTTGCTCCACCATTCTCTGTCACTTTATTGATGCCCTTCTCCCTTCTTTTCTTTGTACTCTGGTTTAATAGTTTTAGTTCTTCCATACTGAAATCGAGCAACTTGTACTGGGCTGTCTGAATGCCACAGGAGAGACATTAAGAGCAGAGGAGGGTGGTTTCGTGGCGCTCAGGCGGGCAGTTCCACCATCCCTTGGAATGACAGAGCTCTGGTGTCAGGCAGGTTTGTCTCCATCTCAGCAGCAGCATGGTTTATGAAAGCGAGGGCTTTGTGATTTTCTCTGTCAAACCTCAGGAAGCCCCTGGCCAGCGTACACAAGCTGAGGCTTTCTCACCTTGGCAGCCTGGCCAGAGCGAAGCAGCGAACTCCACCTCTTTACCAGGCCACTCCCATCCTCACCCCTGCTCCAAACAGGGGCGAGCAGGAGCTTCTGGAAGAAGAGCTTTCCCTAATCAGGCAGCACGACCAAACGGTCTTTGATAGGCTCCTTCTCAGAAAGGCCCAAGATGTTTGGTTGAAGATTTTCAAACAAGTCATCCCCGAGGCACACACCTGGTGAGGGCTGTTTTCAGCCAAACAGTCGAAGTTTGGCAAACTCTTTAACCAACTGAAAATGTCATCTGCTAATAGGAGGTATCTGGCAATCATTCCACCTGGCAGTTATGCCAGCCCCACCTCTCATTTTTTGGATCATTTAATAACGCAGTGAAGAATTTTTAAGGGAGTATTTTTTCCATTAGAATTTAATAATCTATAACCATGCTGCTTCCTCATACCCCTTTGAGCTACAAACCACAGAGAGAGAATTTTAAACCAGCATGTGGAGTTTGCAATTAGTAGCCAATTCCCATAAGCTTCATAATACTGGGAAGTTTGTAATTGAACATGTAGGTAAAAAATGAGAAAAAATATACTAAAATTGTTACTTACTTTTCCATCTTGAATACCCTCAGTATACCTTTAATTATTTTAAAAGCATGTTTCTACATGTTCTAAAAATTTTATAAATGAGAAATTAAAGTCCTACTTCTATCTTCCATCCTTGAGTTTGACTGTTTAATGATTTAGCTCTGACAATGCCTTGCTGCTTTAAAGCAGAGAAAAGCAGTAAAGGACATGAAAATGAAGACCATTTTGGTATGTGCAACTTTTTTGGTATATGCAAAGTTTGCTTACAAGCAAACTTGGTAAGAAAAGAAAGGATTTTACTCACTTTGACTTGAGTATTTATTAGTATTTTTGTAGCTGATAGATTATATCCTCCAAAGAATTCTCTAGCCTCTAAAACCAAACACGTATCTAAAGAACTGGGGCCTGCCTTTCTAAGTCTTTATGGGCTGTGGTTTGCTCAGTCTGCACTTTGCTTATTTGTTGGATGCCAACTAAAATGCAAAACCCTCAGGTGTAACAAGTTGCTCTTCATATTGCATGGCAGAGTGTGCTTTATTCTGATCTGTGAAGGGATGAAAATGTTCCTGACAGTGGTAGTCACAGCATGACTTCACTGAGTTGCCCAGTGTGGCTTCACCTATTACAAGGATAAACAGATTACAGCCAGTAAAAGCTTTTATAGAATGTTAGCAGTAGGAAGAAAAACACAAAACTTTATAATGCCTGATCAGCCCACTGGTGTTTCAGCTCTCTCCAAGTCTTCAAATGCTTTAGAGGAAACAGGAGGACTCTGACAAACACACATCTGTTAATATGCAGATGGGGAAAATTGCTAATACAAGTTATTATTATCTAGCAGGTCCTAAAAAGTGGGGCTCTATAAAGGAACTTGTATCAGTTGGCAGCCTGTCCTTTTCTGTCATGGGGCAGGATGTTGATGGATGTGCTGAACAGTGCCAGTGAGATTACAGATGCTCAGGATGAATTTGGTACCATACTGCAGACTGAGCATGCTGAGGAGATGGAGCATACCTGGCCTGATTTGTGCCTGGAGAAATTCTGCTTGCTGGAGCCACCCAGCAGGTGACAGCCAGAGTTCATACTCTGCAAAAAAAGAGGGGGTTACTAAGTCAAATGAATGTGTGCTTGGCTTCACAGAAGAAGCTTTAGTTTAGTGCACAGTCCATCTATTCCACACACCCCCAGCCAAATAAAGGGCCTGTCTGCATTAGACTGTAAGTGATACTAAGTAATCACCAAGGGAATTAAAGATTAAATGGGAATAAATGGCCAACGAGTCACAGGTGAAATTCTGGAGCAACTGGATGTAAAACGAGGGAAGGAGCAGAGTTAAGGGGAAAGGGAAGGAAAGGGGAGGGGAGGAGAGGGGAGGGGAGGTTGGGGCTATGGGGGTTTCCGAGGTGCGGGTCCGGCCGCGCGTTGGGGGAGGAGAGGGGAGGAGAGGGGAGGGGAGGAGAGGAGAGGAAAGGAGAGGAAAGGTTGGGGCTATGGGGGTTTCCGAGGTGCGGGTCCGGCCGCGCGTTCCCGCCGCGCGCGTGCGTGTCTTTGTGCGCGTCCCCGGGCCCCGCGTGCGCGCGCCCGCGCCCCCCTCGGCCCCGGGCGCGGCCCCGCCGAGCTGCCGGTGCCGTGCGAGCGCTCCGCAGCTTCACTTCCCGGCGAGCGCGTCCGGGAGCGCTCAGACAACACCGGCCCTGTGACGGGGGGAGCCGAGTGACCGAGTCCTCGGGGGAGACAGAGCCGTCTGAAGTTGGAGCGCTCTGAAAAATTGTTGTTATATATTTTGATTACCGTACAGAGCGTATTTATTACTCCCATTTCTCCCCGAGGAGCTGCGATTCCGCGTGCGAGTTAATCACAGTATTGCAATGGGAAGTATTTTCACGATTTGGAGCACTCGTATGAGTTTAAATTACACATTTCATGGAACTTTAATTGTAATATCTCTTTATATAAAAAACCTTGTAAATACTCTTTTAAACTCACTGCATGAGATGTACAATATTTTTTTTTTTTTTGGTAGGGTTTTTTTTTTTTTTTTTCCCAAATGAAAAGCTGATGATGAGCGGATTGCAGGAAATTCTGTTCATTAGTCGTCGGCTCTGGAGAGTCTGTGCCAGAGGCCTCACGTGGTCGCCTACCGACACGCAAACAGCAGAATTAATTAATATTCCCGGCGAGTTCCCGGGCGGCGGGCGCGAAGGGGTTAACGCGGCCGGGTCCGCGCGGGCCTCCCTCACTCGCCCCTTTCTTTTTTCCCTCCTTAATTAATCATGCGCTGCTCCGCAATTTCAATATGGAGATGGCGAGCAATTATTAATGAGCCCGCGGGCTGTCCCGCGGCGCCTCTGCACGAGCCGCGGCCGCTGCGCCCCTGTGGGTGTGAAACCTGCGCGCACAAAGACTCCTCCTCACCGGGAACACGCCCCAAATCCATAAATAAATAACGAGGGAAGGGCTTTTGTTCGTCGGGCCGATGGCACATGACCTTGTTGCTGAGTCGAGCTGCGCCGTGCCCCTGCGCTTGCCCGGAGAGGGGAAAGCAGGGGGTGCGGGCGAAGCCTCCGAGCCGGCTTTCCCTGGCAGGAGGCGGAGGGGGGGTGGATTTAATGGGAAATAACACAAATAACCCCCCGATCCAGCTCTGCCGGGCAGGAATGTGCAGGGGGGGGTGGTGGGGGCGGAGGATTGAACAGGGAAATAACACAAGTCGCCCGCAGATGCAGCGCTCCGCCGCACAGCGCAGTGCCCCGCGCTGACCCCGCGCACAACATGGCCGTATGCGCCCGGCCCCGCTCCGCTCCTCCCCGGCCGGAGGGGCGGCTCGGGAGCTCCGGCGGCACCATCCCGCTCTCCTTATGTATTTATTTTTTATTTATTTTTACTCCACCCAGTTTTCTCTCTCTCTTCTTTTTTTTTTTCCTTTTTTTTTTTTTTTTTTTTAATCTCCTTTCCTCCTCCTGCCGGTATGCCCGCTATCCACACCATGCAGTGCACGACTAGGTAAAAACCCCTGACGGGCAGCAGCTACTTCAGTTAGTCGGGTTGGGTTTTTTTTTTTTTTTACGGAGCCTTGGTAAACGAGGAGCAGCGCAAGGTGGGAGGAGGAAGCGCGGAGCGGAAGGGAGCGGGGATGAGCGATGAGGGATAACAAAGAGTCAGGTGCAGCGCCGTGCGGCGCCCTCACGGCCGCTCGTGGATGGCTCTGGTCTTTAAGCACTCCCCTCACAATTAAATAAGAAAACGGGAAAGCCGCGGAGGCAAAAGCCGCGTTTGTGCCGGCAGCTGCAGCGCTGAGAGAGGCGAGTGCATTGTGCGGGGAGCGGGTGGCGGGCGGCCGTCCCACCCCACCCCATCCCACCCATCCCATCCTATCCCATCCCGCGGGAAGGCGCGCCTGGCGCGGGCACGGCCGCACCCCGCGCTCGCACCGCGTCCTGCGGGTTTGCATCGGAGCGGGACTCCCAGGGCTGGATGTCGCCGCGGAGCGAAACAAACCGGGAGCAGAGACGGGGATTTCAGCAATGGCGAAAGGGGGGCAGCGGGAGGAGGGGGGTAAAAAAAAAAGGGGATCAGGATATGATAAACAGCACTGAAAAATGGCAGGAGGATAATGTTTACTTTTGAATCCCTGGCCCGCTGCCAGGCTGGCGCTGGTTTTTAGGTTAGCAGAGGTTGGAGGAAGGGCCAGACTGAGGCGGAGCTTGCTGCTGTCAAGGAAAAAAAAAAAAAAAAAAAAAAAAGGGGGCTGCAAATTGCTGTTCTCAGCTTTTTTCCTCTCCTCTCCTCCACCCCCGCCCTCCCCCGAAAAAAGGCAGTGCTTTCTCTTAGGCTCTTAAAAATGATGCAGAATTTTAACCATCTGCTGTACCCGGAGCTCTTTGCTGGTGCTGCACAGCTGAATATTTGCAAAGGGAAGAATTTGTAAAGCTTTCTGAAATAGAAAACTGTAAGCGTGCAAAATATTTTAGGGAATCCTTTCTTTAAAGAAAGATTCTATTTAATTGCAAACTGAGACGTGAGTATTAACAGAACTGAAACGTGTTTAGCCTCCTGTGGATTTTTTCTAGAAGAGACACAGGTGTACTGCTCCATCACAGCTTTGCCAGCGTAGTGTGAGCAATCGGAGGGAGACTCGGGCAGTGCACAGTGATGAGAGCTGATCTTTTTTGTAATGCTGTGATTTGTTATTTCGAGGCTCTCTCCAGAAGTGTAGATGTAGATGAATGTAGCAAAGCCATCCCTTTACCAGCTGTCTGTGTTTATATGGGAGTAAAGCAATATGGGGACTGGCAAAGGAACCATGGAACTGCCACAGGCTCCTGAACTACCATAGTATGTCCAGTGCACAAAGAGAGACTATTACTAAATAATAAGGGATGGAGAAAAGGCTTTTGAAGTGGTGAAGCTTAAAGGAGAAAGTAGAAGGAGTCTTTAATGTGGAATCCTTACTTGCCATAAATTAGATTAACTGTTTAAATGCCATGAACAGCAAATTAAATATTTCAGATGTTCATAAATCAGAATATTATGTTTGTCTGGAGTAAGAGCTAAGAAATTGGAGGTTATTGGCTCATAATTCATCTGCATATTTAAGATCAGTTAGGAAGTTATAGGGAAAAGAGATTGTAGTGAAATATTTGAGGCATGCAGTTCCTTTGAAAATGCAGTTTGGGTTTTCTCTTTTAATATCTGTCAATACCAGATCGTTACCTCAATTCACTAGTTATTTTTTGTAACTGTGAGGACACTATTTTCTTTAAATGAAACCTCTACAAATAAACATTAAGAAAAGGATTTACTTTCTGAAGCCAATGTAGAGGCCTGGCTAAGTTTCTTAATTCAATTTAAATTTATTTTAAAAGGCTATATTATAGTGCAGATGTCTCATAGTCTGCGTACATTTTCTTATTTGTAAAGCTGAGGATTGGGGCTGTATTTTGTCACCTGTTGCCTACACAGGTCAAAAGGGGCA
Organism: Pyrgilauda ruficollis; assembly: GCF_017590135.1. NCBI lineage: Eukaryota > Metazoa > Chordata > Aves > Passeriformes > Passeridae > Pyrgilauda > Pyrgilauda ruficollis. The sequence goes on along the minus strand of NW_024529155.1, from coordinate 3,610,694 downwards.
GGGGGGAAGAAGATTTACTGATCATGCAAGCTTTTGCAGGGAACTGCAAAAAAGTGTTCATCATTTCATCACCGATTGGTAAAAAGCAGCCACTTTTTTTCCCTCTGCTTTTATGTGCCCTAGAAAACCGTACAATATGTGTGCTCCTAACAGTGCCAGAGAAGCATAATGAGGTGTTTAGTCACAGTTTGGATGTGGTATTTGTAGAAAACAGTGCAGGAACTGTGGGCTGGATTTTCAAGGGAATAGTCCTTGTAATCCAAGGCTGCCTAAATCCCAAACTGGTATCCAGGCAATAGCGGCACTAAATTCTCCATTTGCTTTTTGTTAGACTCTTGTCTGCTGAACATTTTCCTTTTCTTGCAAGGACTGCAGCATGGCTGGGCATTTTGGTGGTGGGTTTTTGTTGGTTTGGTTTAGGATTTTGGGGGTTTTTTTTGTTTTCTCTGTTAACCCTTGGATATCTGTCGCTCCCTTTATTGCAGAGCATCTCCATAAATAGGAATGCAGACAGTCTGGAGTGAGTGTGCTTTTCTGATATTGAATACATGGATGGGAGGGCTTGGAATGGTCAGTCTTTGTTTTGTGGACTAGTAAAATACTAATGTTCTAGCATTTTCCCTTATTATGTATTTGGATTTAAAAGTCAGTGGTGTGGTGGAGGACTCCAGTATAAACGGCAGTCTTATCTAATATTCTGCAGTTTAGAGATCAAAGATTTTTTGGGAATAACCATGTCTGAAAGACTTCAGTATTGATGTACTTTGCAAGTCAATTATACATATTTTACTGTGTGTGCAAATATAGCATTTTGCAGGCTTTGAGAATTCAGAATTGTGTATTGAAAACCTGTTAGGATGCAGGACTGTATGGAACTGCAAACACCTCGACTAGTAGTGAAGTGCATCCCTTGCTTATAGCAGGGTTTTTCTGTGGGTGTACAATTGTACATGAATAAATATGTAGAAGAAGCTGGCCTTACAAAATCATTTTGGATTTGGCGTTATTTAATATACTACCTGTAAGGTATGGTGTCATCCCCTAACACACATCTAAACATAACCTCTTTTCTTATTTTAATTACTAATTTGTTCTTTCAGCAAGCATAATAGCATGAATCTGTGAATTCAGGGTATAAATTTAGTTCTAAATTTAAATAGACAAGCAGCTTATTTTAATATTAATTTCACAGTCCTAATGATCAAAACAAAAAAAAAAAAACCCAAAAGTATCTTGGTGCAGTTATTTGCAAAAAAAAATTGAGCTCAAGTTGCTGAACCCTAAATTTTGTATTTCTGCTTTGTTGTTGAGTGTTGGAGCTGGTTATTTGAAAATAAGTAGGTTTTTTTTGAGATATGGGAGAAGTCTGCTTTCTCACTTTGAATTAGTATTGACTATTTTCTGGTTAAATAGAATACAAAATGTAGTAAAATTACAGTGTTGTTTAAATAATGAATTAAAGCCAGCAGATGACACAATGTGCAAAACAGTTTATAACAACAATCAGTTTCCAGATAGTTCTGTGTACTGCCAAATTATGGATGAAAGAAATTGTTTAAAATACTAGAAGAGTAAGGACATGTTGTCTGATACTTGCTATGCAGCATCATTATTACCTGGGACAGTTTGAGTGATACATGAGCCAGGAAAGTCTTCTCTTTTTTTTCTTTCTTACTTGGGCCGGAAAATTTTTTTTTTTTTTTTTTTTTTTTTTTTTTTTTTTTTTTTTTTTTTTTTTGTATGAGGTCATAGATCTGCCTGAGTGTCAAATCCAAAGAATCCCTGAAGAGACAAGTTCTGGGATGTCTCTCTCAGCTTGTAGTGTGCTGACATCTATTACTGCTGCAAAACGTATAGGTTCATCTGAAGATTCTCTGAAAATCTCCTGTTCTGTGAATTTTTCTGGTACCAATGGACAACATGTCATATAAAACTCTAAAAAGAGGTAGCCAAAGGGCTTAGTTCTGCTGTCACCATAGAATAGGTTTTCATTATTTTTTTTCCTGTGGTTTGAATAGAGATTCAAATCAGGCCTACCAAATTTGTTTGAAATGAAACAGAAAATACAAATATGGGTGTGTGTGTAAAAATATTTATTTGTTTCTAATCTGCCTAATTAAATCAGCAATATGGTATCTGATGTCCATTAAAAATGTGAGGTTTTAAAAATGTTAAAAATGTTTTGGGTTATTTTTTTTCAGTGCCTGACTTGTAAAGTATTTAATGGTCAGTGGAAAAAAATGAGGAAGAGGAGGGTGTGGCTGCTGCTGGGAGACTCTGGCCCTGCAAAGGGTCCCTGGCTTGTAGAGATGTGGTCCTGCATCGGCACAGAACGAAGACTTCATATAGGTAAAACTGAATTATTCTTTTTTTTTTGTTGTTGTTGTTATTAATCAGAAAACAAGCAAGCATGTAGTCCTGCTATTTCATATGCCTGTTTCTGAAGGCTGGTCAGTTGCCCTCACTTGAGTTTGGTGGCTTTATTCACATCTTGTTTTGCTCCAGACTTAACAATTCTTTCCCTAATCAGTCATGACAAGAGCAAAAAAAACCTAGTTTAATCTCTGCAGGGTAATAAGAAAAGTAGTTTGATGTTTTGTTTATTCTGAATAGCCAGTAAGGGACTGAGCCTGTATGTGCTGGAGTGAATCTGTACCCACATCTGAATTTTCATTTCCACTCTGCATTGTGCCTTTAGTTCCTGAGCTGGCACATATACACACAGATACTTCTGTCTATAGGTCTTTATATTATGGCCACAATTACAGCATCATAAAGTCTTGAAATGAGACTGAGAATATTTTCAGGTTACAATTCTTGTGGGATGAAGTTTTGACAGTATTTTTAGCAAAACTGGATGCTGATTTGTTGGGGTTTTTTTTGAGACATAGGCCCCGCTTGTTACCAGGGCAATTTGTTAGTAATGCTTATTTACAATTTCAGTTTTGACCAGTTTATGTTAAAACTTATGCAGTGGTACAGTTTTAGCATTCTTTTTTTTTTTTCTCTTTGCTGCTGCAAATACAGTTTGTAGAATGAGTTCTACTGATACCATAAGTAAAGACAGCTGATGAAACTTCAGTAGTAAAACCACTCACCGGTGTGGTTAAAGAATCTGCTCCCACATCTCATGTCTTATATTTGAGCTCATCATCTCTTAATTATGTATCCTTGTCTTCCTTTGAGGAGCAGCCGTGTGTGGGTTGTGGTGAGGTATTCTCACAGCTTGGGTGAATTGTTAGCCACAAGACCAAAGACTGAGTGTAGCAAACCACTGCATGAGTGGCAATATCCCAGGATCTGACACACAACTTGGACTGTCTTATAATTATTAAATGGGTTTTGCAAATGATGATGCATGGATGGGAAAAAAGATGGTAAGATAAAAACAAGGAAATGTATTTATATGTTATGAACCAGAGCGCTGTATGCAACGTTTGTATAGTAAAACAAAATCTTACAATTGAGCTTCTTGCTAATTATTTGTGGTGGCAGGGGGAGAGCAGGTGGCAAAGTAAACATACATGTTTTTACATGTTTTTGTGACGTGTAAATGATGCACTGACAGTGTTGTGTCAGGCGCCATAGCCAGCTTAGAGGATGAGGCATTTTGCATTAGATAAAGTGAACTTGTCTATTTTCTTGCCTTTCTTTTGGCCACAGAAAACAAAAGTAGGAATTACTGCACTGAAACAGGCCCATGGTGTAATTAATGCCAAATCTACCCTGGCATTTTTTACAAAATGGATTGATTGGTAAGAGAGTGAAGTTGACCAGCATCAGATGCTTTTGGGATACCCTTGTCAGAAAGTGCAGCAGGCAGGTCTCTTGGCTTTGCACAAAGGTCCGTGTGGTCTTTCCAGCAAACAATCCCATCCAACCCTGTATTTTTGTAGGCTATGAATAGAATCATTCTTGCCTATTCCTGCTGATGTCCCTTAACACAGCATTGATTTTTCATATGCTCAGGCTGCACATTGAAAAATAATATATTCCTGTAGTTTGAATTTACTGCTTGTTTAATTTAGCTGAATCATTTCCCTTTCAAGACTGGAAGCAGGTGAGAAAGTCACAGATCCTGACTTTCAGGCTGTGTATCTCTGTTGTGTTCCCTGTTGCTCATGTGCTCACTAACATAAATAGTTTGATCACTGTAGGGTTTCATATATGGTAGTCTCTTAAAAGTGACATTGTTGTAGACACCTGCCCTTGCACTCCTGTTACTTCTGTAGCTTTAATGAGGAAAGGCTCATTAGCATTCTCCAGGAAGCTGTTTCCCAGCAGGCTGATATTAGAAGGATAATGTTTTCAACACACAGAGCTCTTTTCCTGCTTGACTTACCTGACGTTATTGCATATCCCTGAAAGTTTCCATTGGTTTGTTATGGTGGCACCCAGGTCCTCCCCTTGGAGAATGTTGCAATACAATCTCCTTAGCAATTATTAAAAAAAATATTTCTTGTGTTTCACATTCACTCAGATTGGTTAAATCCTTCAGTAACTCCAGTACTCTCCCCTTGCTTGTCATTTTTGCCACTCTATTTTTCAGCTAATTTTTCTAGACATGAAGTAAAATTAAAAACTGATACCAGCATGGCCTCTGGATTCAACAGCACTTAACATTTATATTGTCAAAGAGTCTTTTCATTTGTACATTTTACTTTTGGCTCCTTAGCTTGTTTTTAATCAATACTCCAACTTCCAGTAGTGACTATTGTGTTTTCTTTAAATTCTTCATGAGTCACATTGTCAAAGCCTTTTTGAAAGGCCAAAGAAATAATAATGAATTCTGTGGATGCACTCAAAGTTTAAAAATATGTATTTTTTATTATCTTATCAGTGTTGTTTTTCCCCATTATGTAATCCCTGCTCAGGCATTAAAGTTATAATCTTTTAAAGTAGCCTTCCAGACGGTTTACTAAATCACAGAATTCATTGGCATGTAATCTGGATCATCGTTTGTGGCTGTTTTTGAGGACTGCTATCCTTTCATTCCTGATAGAAAAGTGCAGGTTTTTGTTGGAAGCCCTGCCTTCAACCTTCACCTTCAGCTGCTTCTGAAATGCTGTGTGTATCCTCAGAATGGCTTGCTTTTAATTTATCCCATTATTTCAGCATTTTCTGTTTTGCTATCTGCTGTTCTTTCACCCTTTACTTGCAAAAGAATTGATTAATGGGATTTGCTGTTTGAAAGGACCAGAGGGGACAGTTTTGTTACTCGAATATCATAGCTTTTTCTGTCTGTATTCTTCTAAAAACTTTTTTTTTTTTTTTTTTAGCCTAAAAGATACCCTTTGGTCTGTCTGGATTTCTGGGCATCAGGAGATAGAGAGGCGTATCTTAGAATATGAGGCAGGGTCAGGATTGCTCCATCCCGCCCAGAAAATGGACAGTGCAAGGATTTTGTGTCACAGAATTACGTTTCCTCTGTTTTCCTGTTTAAGAGGAGGGACATCTTATTCCCTCACTTTCCTGAGTGTTGTTTTTGCTTCCTATCTTGGAGGGAGACTGCTGTTGGCTGGTGTGAAAGAGAACTGAAAAAGAAAGACTAGGAATTTCCACTGGAAGAAGTAGTGGGTATTTTTTACAAATATCCCAAATTAGGAACCCAGCTAGCAAGAAATGTTAGTATGGTCATACAGGGTGAGAAAAGGCAAGGCTCCTCTTGTGCATAATTAAGTAGCTCAAGGTCATAATCAGCCATTATTTTTTCTGTGGTGTTTTTCATCCTCTTTCTTCACTCCTTTTGTTTCCCAGTACTATTTCAGACTTGCCAGACATTTGTTGTGCAGTCTTCCTGCTTCTAATGTATGTCAATAAATTGTCCTTATGCCACTAGTTCAGTCCTTATGCTCCCAGTCTCCATTTTTAAATCTTAATGTCTAAGTATATTCTTTGTTCTGGTTGTTTCAGTCCAGTGCTTTTTGGGAAAGGTACCCCTTTGCCTCAGCCTGATACAAAGCTTTGCTCAGTACTCACATTGCTCTTGCCCACCTGCTCCTTCTGTGTCTAGAGATTTTGTTACCCTTTTTTCCTGATGGATATACTATGCCTGCATAATCTTTTGTGCCAAAAAGCAGAGTGTTTCCCTTGAAATGGATAGGAAGATCTGATGAACATACAACATTATTTAAATACCTGCTGTACATTTTTGCTTTGTCCTGGACACAGCCTTTTCTGAACCTGTTGTCTAGGCTTTCTGAATCCACTTTCTCTCCTTGACTCCTGGTGTATAATAAAAAGCCCAATACTATCATATCAGATTTCAGGGAACAGCAGTCACAGGAAAGTGTGTTACTAGATTTGGTTGTTTCAGGCACAGAGCTGGGCAGGTGAGAGTTACTCTGAGTGCAAGTCATTCACCCCCCTGCAGTGGGAATCATGCCCATCATGGTGCAGACACATGGTTCGCAAGTTTCTTCTTTACTCTTGGCTGTGTTGGAATCTGCAGTAAGTTTCTGACTCCTACTACTAGGATGAGAAAAGATGAGAAACCACAGGCGCAGGAACTGTAGTGGTGTGTGAAGAAGGGCCAGTGCAGGCTGGGTGTAGAGATCCCAGCTTGCCACACCTCTTGCATTAATTCATGCTGCTAGGAACTAAAAAGGTGAACATATTGTTATGGATCCAAAAATAGCTATTTGGAACAAAATGTCTGAGAATGGGAGAACACCATCTCAGCCCTCTCCCTGTATGGTTCATGCTGTTTTGTGGGACTCTAGGACCTTGATTTTTGGAGTTTTGGCCACTCTTGGTCCTCTTCTCAAAGTTGCTGGTGTTGGGTGATCTCATGCTGATTCCAAATCCTTTACCCTGTGTGGGGTTTGTCTGTGGTGCTGAGCTCCCTGCAGCAAAGACTTTGATCTAAAGCTTGTCCCCCTTGCCTGGACTAATTCCTATTATTTTCTTCTGGAAGCTCTAACATAATGTTCAGCTTAATCAGAGGTGCCTCTGACTAAGGATAAAGAAGGGAAAATGTCTTAGTCTGGACCACTCACTTCTGTGTGCTCTTTTCCTCCTATCGTGGCCGTCTAACTGATGGTAACATCTGCATCCCAGTGAGCCATATCATCACAGATGAGAAAACCAAGGTACAAGCAAACTTGGGATCATTCAGCAGGCCAGTGGATTAGAGGTGAGAATGGAAAGGAGACACTCCAGCATGCTATCTAGCTGTATGTTACCAATGCAGCATTAATTTAGCTGTTTCAGGAGATGTTTGTCTTAATACCCATATTAATAATGGTGTTCTGAGATAGTAGGAGAAGTTGGTAAGAGAAATCCTAACAGCCAAAAGAAGTGCTTATTTAGCCTAATCAAGTTTAGCAATCAGCATACGTGAAATTCTATAGGCAGCATATTTTCAATTTATTTACCTTGTTCTCCTTCTTTCAAGTAAGCCATCATAGAGCTAGCAATTGTCTACAGCAACAGGCAACTTCTCTGCCCATCCACAGACTATAGGATATTTTAAGAATTTCATTTATAATAGTTACTTGCACTTTTTAATAACCACTTTAAGACCCAATCGATTTTATAAATCAACTCAGAATTTTTCAAAAGGCAATACAAAATTAAAAAATTGTAATGCGATAAGTTTTCACTTATCATATTTTGATAACTTTAAAAATAACTTTCAAGCAGCTGGCTAGCTCTACAGAAATTAACCTGGTTCTGAAACATGAATTTGTACAGGCTTTTGTTCGGAAAATAATGTGGTATTGAGCCATGAGAGCTTAAGGTGTCTCTTTTTTGAAGGGGGGGTAAATGGGGAAGTCCAGTGATTTAGTGACTGAAGAGAGTTGCCACTTGCGTGAGCTCCATCCCTAGGGATATGACCTTTTTAATCCTCTTTAGTTAATGTATTGGTGATCTTTACTTAGGCAGAGTAAACAGTGCTGTTCTGAACAAAGGGGAGGTCATGCTTCCTGCATTACACTCTGACCCCGGGGTCACGGCCTTTGTTCACTTCTCAATGGGAATTGCTCTCCGAGGGCCACCACAAAACGGAGAACTAATTTCGGCACGTGCTGCCGGAGAATGGCAGAGTATCAGGTTTGCCTCAACCCAACCTCCGAGGGCGCCTCGCCTCCAGAGGAAAAGTCAAACTATTTCAAAGAGGACCTATTAGCTCTTTAATTACCAGTGGCCGTGGCACTTAATCCCTCGTTGAACTAAATATATTGCTTGGGTCTTCCCCCTGTAATTCAATTGCTCACTTTTCAGCCTTTATTTTTTTTTTACCCCTGACTGGATTCTTCCAAAGGAGGAAGCACGGACTAGTGAAAAATAGCGATTTCTTCCCTTAAAAGAAAGTGCAGCATCAAACTTGGGCCTCTGAGGTCTCAGAATGAGCCTTGTTTCTCAGCCTGTAAGGAAACGTGGTGCTGTGTCCCAGAAGATTGTGTTCAGCACCTTTTCCGTGGCTTTTTCTGTGTGTTGCAGCAGTGCACACACGCACAGGACCCTGTGAGGCCAAGCATGCAAGCCCGGGGTACTGAGCCAGAGAGAACTAGAACTTCCTCGTCTTTATCACTGATTTTATGCAAAAAGGCTGGGATTTTTTTTTTCTTTTCTTTTTTTTTTTTTTTTTTTTTTTTTTTTTTTTTTTTTTTTTTTTTTTGTTTTTTTTTTTTTTTTGTTTTTTTGTTTTTGTTTTTTTTTTTTTTTTTTTTTTTTTTTTTTTTTTTTTTTTTTTTTTTTTTTTTTTTTTTTTTTTTTTTTTTGTTTTTTTGTTTTTGTTTTTTTTTCCTTGGCTTTGAAAGTAGCTGGTGGCAGAATGTGATGCATCTCATTTTTAGGTGCTGTGACTAGGGAACGTATATAAACATGGAAGCTGAGATAAATTATCTGAAAGACTTGCATACAGAAACCGCCACCTTTTACCGAAAGTTGGTTCTTTTAATCTCTATGCTCTTTTTGCTCAGCAGTAAAATCTGTGAAATACAATTTTTGATCATAAAATAATTCAGTTATACACACATAACTTCAGCCAGCATATAGCTTTTCCACATTTTTTCTTTCTATCAAAAAAAAAAAAATCCCAAAAAAACCCTAACCAAAAAAACCCTAATTGCTGATGACAGCCAAGTTCTGTAAAACACAGCAGGGTTGGAACTGAGCACAAGGAATCTGAGTGTATTGGGGGAGCTTATAATGTTGCCATCACAAAAATAAATAACACTACAATAGAAAACTTTGGAACTTCTGTGGCTGTCAACATGAATAGGATTAAGGTAAAAATGTGTCTTTGCATTCCAGTTATTTCAAGTAAAACATTATGTCCTTCTTTAAGTTTTCTTACAGCTGAATTATTTAAACAAACACGTCTAATAATGTACTCTTAGACTTAAAAGTATATTCTCTAATACAGGGAATGAGCTCTTTTAACAAAAGCAGTGGCTGAGCAGCTGAGCTATCGTGCCCTTTGAGTGAAAACTTGCATTCAGAGCTGAACCAAATGTGAGCAGCAAGTGATGCTGACTGCAGCAATACTGAAACCAGCCCTTCTGTGTCCGTTATTTGTTGCTGGAAATTCTCAAAGTCCAATACTTTTAGATTTTTTTTTTTTTGGAAGATAGAGTGAAAATGTATATTTACCTGTTTCCCACTAAAAATAATATTGTCAGGTTGACATGAGTCTATTACTCCCTCGTGTTACTGAGTTAAAATTAATATGTTTACTAACAAAAATACAAAGTCCATCCCCTTTTATCATTTTTTTTTGAGTACTAGTATTGCTTTTCTGTTATATGTAGGGTTTTATAGACTAAAAACAGACTCAAGGCAATGCTATTTGCATTATTTTGGGGTTTTTTTCTTGCCTTAAAGCACTGATATGGTTGTGCTTTCTTCGGAGTCAATGAGCTGTAGTAGAATTTTAAAATGTGGATAGCAACTTGGAGTTTAAAAGCAAAAAGTTAAGAAAATATTCAGCCAGTATTCAAATTTTAAAATGCTTCTTTTTCTTTAGAAAGATATTGGAACCTTACAATAACTATAGGATGCCTGATGACAGGGAAAACTAATTTTTTTCAGAGTGTGTTAAACATTTCAGCATGCAATATGATAATTTAGGATGCCATTGTAGAAGTGCCTCTTCTGAAAGATCCTTAGTGAAGGGAACCTTTTGGAATGCTTTTGCTTTGAACGTTCCTGACTCAGACCTTTCAGGATTTTTTTTTTTTTGTGTGTGTGTTTAGGTTTATTTTACTGTGTAAAAAAGAGCTTTATCTGTGGCAAGGTTTAGATTAATAGAATGAGCAGAGAATAGTCTATTTTATTGTGTGAACTTGCTTGGAATAGCATTACTATTTCTGGCACTTTTTTCCAGCTAGTGTACCTGGTAAAGCTTAATGGTGGGTAAGATTTCTCTCATTTCCGAGACAAAGATGTTGCTGAAATTAAAACATGAGCTTCTAATTTTGGTATCAAAATTGTTTCCAAATGTGACCCCTGCGGTGAAAACCAAGTAGGAACCGTTCATATTTAATAGCCTTCTCTCTTTAGCAACTGGTGTACACTTGTCTGTACTGTTTTTAATATGAAACCATTTCTGTTTCCCTGTTGATTTCTTTGATTCTCTGGACTATTGAAATATATCAGTTTAATATATCATGAAACATTTTAAAAATAGTCCTATAGAACATGAGGATTGGTCAGGCTTTAGGTGTGCTGTGGAAATTACGAAGCCTGTTCTTTACATTTTGAAGATAAACATTTTTCTAAACACTAGGATGTATATTCAGGCCTAGTGTAATTCAGCAAAATTCATTTGATATGAATGCTTATTTTCCTTATTTGTCTTACGTCAAAATCTGTTCTTGTGCCTCCTTCCATTAAATACTTGAGTAAAAAGAAGTGTGTGAAAGTGTAAAAAAGCTACCTGGGTGCAGATAGCTGCATATCATATGTTCGTGTGTGTGTGGTTTTTAAATTAATACTTGGGTGAGCAGAAAATACAAGACAGACGTCAGTTGCACCTGTAAAAATAAAAAGGCAGCTTCTCTGGGAAACTGCATTGCTCAGTTTTTCTGTGGTAAGAGGATCCTTGCGTTTTCCACTGACGTTAACCCCTTTGGAAGGAAAAATGCATGACAGCCTCAAAATGGTGCTCTCTGTTAGGGAAAGGCAAAGATGAGCTGGAACTGTGCACTAGCTCAGTCACAAAAGGGCCTTTTCTAATAGATTTCCAATAATTTTCTTAGACTTCTTAAACAGTAAACATGATTCTCCTATAGAAATGTTTCCCCTGAACATGGGATCCCCATTTGCTACCCAAACAGTCGTGTAAGTGCAGTTTTAAAGCAAAACTGTTTTTTCAAGTCCCCACAATGACTCTGAAGTACCTGTTTTGCTTTCCCCTCTGAGCTGAATGCTCAGAAGGCTGGAACATTCTGGTCTACACATGCAGTGCTTTATTCAAGGAAATCCCTCAGGTTTATGTCAGTCTTCCTCTGGCATCCAGGTGTGGGAGCCAGGTCCTGCATCCAGGCAGTCCCAGAGCAGGGAGCTCCTTCTCTGATGGTAGGAATGACTTGTTACGGTAACACCGAGGGATAAAATTCCTGCTGCTGTAGCGCTGCTACAATCAACTTGTTTTATGTAGTTCTTACTCTGTATTTAAATTGTGTTAATGTTTTTAAAATGTTGCATTTATTTATATAACTAGAAAAACAATGGTCCTGAACCGTGCCTTTCATTGATTTTCCTGTTGTAATTCAGATGTAATCCTTCATTAGTAATTTTTAGGCTGCATTATAAAAATATTATCATTTCTATTGTGCAGAATTACATAAACAATGTTAATTTAGAGTCTTATTCTAGTAGTATTCACACTTACTGGACTGTGCTAGCATGAGACTATAATTGCATACATACACATACATACCTGTATCCAGGTGTCCCATACTGCACCCACGTACAGAAGGGACAGAGTATGTGATTTTGTTGAAATGATTGCTGAGGGGGGGGTGGAATTGTTTAATTTTATTACAGATAAATAACAGAAGTAATATGAGCTTCAGACATCAACTTTAATTTTGGTATTTGGCTTCAAAATTTTTTGAAAAGCAGCTGTATTTCTAATTGAGTCAGGAAGACTTCTCCACGTCAAATGCATTCACATTCTCCTGTTTCCAAGAGACAAAAGATCCGGGTTTTTCTCCCTGTACAGTTTTCTTACTAAATTACTTGTTTGCATTAGAAAAAATACTGTACAGTTTTCTTGAAATTTTTGGTGCATCAAAAAAAAGTCATTGCATTATATTTCTGTTGGTAACTTTTTCTGGGAATATACATTTAAGAGCTGACCTTTTAATATTTTAGTGCTTTGATCAGCCATCTAAAATATTCAGTAAAATGCTTTAAAGCCCTAAGAAAAAAAAATTGCTAAATTTGAAACTTGAAATTACCATGGATTTGTCACAGACATCCCCTGGGATGAACTGAAAAACATAGTTCGCTGAATAAGTCTGGAAGCAGGTTTTCACAATTTTGGCCCCCCCCCCCCTTTTTTTTTTTTTTTTTTGCAATGCCAGTTTTAGTGTTCTTGCTGAACTTTATTAGAGTAGACAACATAGCAAAAACTTAATTTGGTCTTTTCCTTATAAAGGCTTTTGTGTTGGTAATAAACCTCAGTAAAGTCGCCTTTATTAAATTATGGCACACGTTTAATCGTGTGGATGCCGATTCGTCTTTGAAACAGCAAAACGGGAAATCAGGGGGGAAAAAAAAGGATACTTTTTGCACTGAATTTCTGCTTTGCTAACAGCACCAAAATGACCCTCCTTTCTAAAATCCATTTTACACACCCATATGGAGTGAGAGCCCAGGACAAGCACAGCCTCATCCCAAGCCTTGGAATTGGCCCTTTCTGTCCACAGGGAGAGAAGAGACCTCTGGTTATATCACTTGTGCCTCTGTGCAGGACAATTTGTTCACTGCAGCTGAAATGTAGCAGAATTATGGTAAAGATGAGTTTATAACTTCAGGCATCCCTTTGAAATTCATGAAACTTAATGATGCACATGTGACAACTCCAGTAAGTGTGACACGACAGACAGACAAAAGACTCAAATGACACCATTCATGGAACACAAATTGTATAAAGTAGTGTCCTTTTTTCACAACTATATATTATACCTGCAGGTGATACCAGGAGTGTAAAAGCCTGTATTTATCTGGCTGGATAAATACAGGAATACTTCCAGTAGGTTCATTATTCTCTTGACATTATATTTGATTATAACAATGTGTCAATATCGTTCATGTTTGGAGGGTTTATTTTTTTTTTCAAGGGAGAGGGATTTAAATTTACCAGTGCCAATATACTGTTCCTGTGTGAGGTTCCAGTTATCCTTTAGATAGCCAATCTAATGTGCACCTTATGTACCCTATATTTTACCTTTAATGGGCTCAAAAGAAATGGTAACTTGAACTGTAGATCTGAAGTTGGCCACATAAATACATCTGAAACTAACACTGAACTCACAAACAGAATTCTGCATCTACAACCATTTTGGATTGTCTCTGTGTGTAGTAAGTAATTGCAGTTATGCTATGAAAGTAATACTGTACTGGAAGTCCCTTTTTATTTTCTTACAGTTCATGCAAATTTTTCATCTTTGGTAACATTTCACTACCAAAAAAAAAAACACAAAGGAATTTGTGCTGTATGTAAATCTTGTGTGCATTGCAATTCACTTTGCTCAAGATTGTTGTTGGTGTAATTAAAACATAGATACTTAATGTAAGAGAACTTGGTCACTGGACTGCTCTTGAGTAGTTTAAAAACCTGTAAGTAATTTATGATATAAAGGAATTTTAAGCCCTTTTAGACCTGAGAAATTGTAAGTTTTCAATAAGATTTCATCATGTGTATTTGCTTACTTTTTGCAACTTACCACTCTCTAAAATCAAACTTTTTTTTTCCCCTACTGTGTTATTTTTCCTTTCTTTTTCTTCCCTTCTTTTTTCCTAGATACTTTTTTTTTTTACTATTTTTTTTTTAACTCTGCAGCAGCTCATTTTGCGAGGCACCCGGTTCTGAGCAGAGGCGCCCATTAGACCGAGGGAGCGCTGGGTGTGAGCGCGGCGCTCCCGGGCAGAGCAGGGTGCCGGCCGCACATTCCGGGCGGGCCAGCCAGCCGGGCTCTCCGGAATGCCGCCCGGCAGGGAGCGGGCTCTCCGTGCGGGGCTGCCAAGGAGCCGCCGCTCACCTGCGCCCGGGCAGCGGGGCCGCCGCTCCCGAGGCAAGAACAGAGTAAAAAAACCTCTAAAAAAAAAAAAAAAAAAAAAAAAAAAAAAGAGTTGAAAGATAAACAACATTATGTCGATAGCACCCTTAAAAATCTGCTCATGCAACCGCCCATTTAATGCCTCCTTTCTTGAAAGAAAAGAAAAATTAAAAAATAAGTCACTCGTCCTAGTGCCAGAGCTTCACTTATGTTGGTAGCGGTTTAATGCCAAGTTTTCTGTACAACACTATTGTTAAAGTTTATACAGTACAACAGTATTGTTAAAGTACAGTGTACTGGAGGAAGTGTTTTTGCAAAATGCTTCATTATGTTTTGAAGGGAAGGGTGTAGAAATACGTTCAGCTTGCTTTTACAGTTTAGATCATTTCAGAATTGCCTATTTGGTATTTCAGTGTTGTTCCCCTATAATTTAGTAGGCCACTGATCCACTGGAATTAATGCAAGTTATACAGCAGTAAATAGAACTTTCTTAAGTGACCTGCACAGTGGCACTATGTGTAATTGCTGTCCTTTCTCTGAAGTGTGCACCCCTGTAATCCCCAGGCTGGTCCTTTCAGGGAATGGTGCACAAGACTGCTTTGCTTTTCTAGTTAGATTTTAATTATTTTTATTTTCAACTCCTAGAGAGTACCTCTAAAAACAAAAGCTGTCTAAATGTTCAGTAAAATTATTCTTGGTGATTTTTTTAAATAATCTCCACTGGAATTATTTTAATGATACAATAAAATAAAAAAGGAGGAATTTACACTTTTCTGGATTCATATTTAAAAAAAAAAAAGAAATTTTTATTGGATTATAAAGAAAAAAACAACCTGAGAATGCACCTGATCATATTTTATTTAATATTTCTGAAGGCTGTTAAATTACAAACCACCCCATATTGCAAATGAACTGTATTATCTGGAGAGCAAAAAATCATGATCTGCTTAGAGGTGACCTCAGTGTGGATGTCTCTGTCATACCAAACTGAGAGGAAAGAACAAGAGATGCCACTCTGAGTTAAAATACAAGGAAATTAATTAGTGTTCATCAGGAGTATTTTTAATGAGTTTCCAATAGACAGAACTTGAGATAAAGGAAAAGTAAGGAAATATTAAATTCTGTAATAGTATAATCTGTGGTGTGAAAATACTGGCTTACTACTCTTTGCATAATTTGAATTTATTCAGGGATGATGAATCTTAAAATAATTCTTCTGCCTCCCTTTTTTGGAATTTCATTTCTGTTAAGAGAAACTTACAAGATGAACTTGAGGTAATTGTTTTCCTGTTTCCTGAATCCCTAATTTTTTAGTTCTGCAGTAACCTAAAGTTAGACAACTTTCAACCTTACTTCACGACTGTGGTGACAGACAGAATGCATTTATGTGTCTCCTTGAGGAAGGATAGCTTTGGGTGGATGAATACGAGCCATAATTGTGTAAAGGCGAGGCACTTTTAACCCTCCAAATGCACCAGAATTATTCCCATTAGGAGCAGGCAAAAGAAGGGATGAACCTCAGCTGTTTTCACATTAACAAAAAGTGAGAAACGAAGGGGCAGGTATGGAAAGTAAAGAACAAGAGGACCTATGTTTTATATAGAAAGTAGAAAAATAAATAGGGAGTGAAAAATCATGTCTGAGAAACAAGGGGGAAAGTCATTCAGAAAGCTGATTAAATACAAGTAAAGCACTCTGAGCTAAGAAATTTGTCTACGTAAGTCCAGTCCTTCCCTAAAAAATAGGTCTGTCTTTTATATTTCATTGGCATTAAAAGTTGTTGACTGCACTGTTATGTGTAATCTCTTTTTTTCTGTGCAGGGTTAACATTCTCATCTGTGGATGTTCTGTTAAAATAAATACTATCAGGAATGTCATGCCATTATTTTAAAACAAAAATTATAAGAGTTTTAGCTGGATGTGATGACTATCTGCTGCTAAGGCTGTTATCCAGAAATTTTTCTTGCTTTTACTTTTTACCCACCCAGAATTTATGCACATCCTCTGCATCCACAGCCTATATGCAATAGAGACCAGTTATTAGAAGAGGTCAGAATTACTAGGTGTCATTTTACTGAAATAAATATTTGTGGGAAAGTTACTGTTTAAATATCTTGTCAACTGTGTCCTGATAATCTCTAGTATGCTTTTACTATAATTCCCTAAAAATAAATATTAGAAACATTTTGTGGTTTCACACCATTAAAAAAAAAAAAAAAGAAGTTGGTAAGGGAAAACCATAAAACATATATTTTGCTTACAGAAGAAATGTGTATTCTCCTCAGAATGCTGGTGGTTGAGCATTTTCTGGAGATCTGAGGCTGGATGGAAATGGGTAACAGAGGTTCCCTAAATTCACCTCGGCAGGAGTCGTTGGAGCTCGGAGAAAGCCACATGTGCCACCCCGTGCCCTCTGGACTTGGCTGGGGCTGGGCACCCACCCAGTGCAGGGCAAATCAAATGCTTGACAACGTTTTTTGTTAGGAAAGCACATGAAAAAAAATTTTGAATATACCAATAACAGAAAAAGTCTCTATATTTTTATTGCAAGAAGGAGATTTCATTGGCTGAATGAAATGGCGAGATGTGACGCAAAAGGACACTTGGACGATGGAAATGCTGATGTATGCCAAAGCAGGCGCACCAAGAAATGCTGTTGCTATGAGAGAAACAGAGGGAGAGGGAGGGAGGGAGGGAGGGAGGGAGAGACCGTGAGAGAGCAACTTGTGGAGGCCTTAGTTTTCCTTTTTGGCTTATAGCAGAGAGACTGCAATGTCTCCCGTTTCTAGCAAGGAGGGTTTAGGAGCTTCCAGTGGGTATTTTCATGAGGCTGAGCATTTAGAGGAGAGGAGGGAGATGAGAGAGATGCAGGTCACCTTAGAGCACAAAAGCAATTGGAAAGTAGGAGGCTGTATGTACTGAGCCAATGATCTGTGCTATGATAGATATACAAATTAGTACGGCAGATGAAGCAGCTTAGCTCATTATCCACCTGATGGTACTGAGACTTACAATTCAAAATGACAGAATTAAAATGCAGGCACACACACACACACACACAGAGACATATATTTATAATGACCCCACCTTTTCATCTTATGAATTATCCAGCTGGGATACCGACGTCTCTTGTGTAATATTCTTAAAGAGCTGCAATAAATTCACCTTGTGAGTCCATGAGCCAGAAAAGGGGGGAAATAATTTGCAGGAATTTTTTTTTTGTCTATCTTCTTCGGCAAGGGGGAAAAAAGTTTGTGCTATGAACTTAGCCTAGCAGCTTCTGGAACATGAGCCAAAAGGGGCAGGAAGTTGTTTTACAATAGCGTTACAGTGATCTGCCACAAATGGAAAAAGCCAAATGTTGGACTCCGCAAAGAGAAAAAACATCCTTCTCCCCCTCGCTTCCCTCCTCTTGCCCCTTAAGAGAGAAAGAGGGAAAGGAACGCTGAGCTAGAAGTTCTTTTTTAATTACTTCTTGTAAGTAATTGAAAGATTATCTTACTTGCATATTCCATGGCAAGCAGGAGGGAAAGAAGTATCAAAGGGACGTTTAAAAAAATGCACTTGGTAACTAGCAACGGGACTTTTGGCACAATTCCTTGAGTTTGCTTGAGGTTATGGAGGGGGGATGGGAAGAAGAAAAGCAAGTCCACGCAGCACGTTTTCTTTAAAGAAGGGGAGGGTGTTTGGAGGCAAAACTATATAATTTTTTCTTTTTTTTTTAAGGAAATGTATGTTGATCTTCTGAAGCTGAATCCTCAGGCATTTGTGGCCCGTCCTTGCAGCCTGGTATGTTTTTTGTGAGTGTGTGCGAGCGCTCTCAATCAAACAGCAATCATGGCAGCTGTTTTTCTTCCAGCACAGCAGTTGAGCTGTCTCGCCCAAATGCTTATCAGCTTTTGACTCGGTGCCAAGAGAGTTATAAGGGCCAAGCAGCCTGAGCTTGGCTGTGCAGCTGGTTTGGAAGTAAGGGCATGAGAAAACAAAATCGCAAAGTTTTTCTGTCACATACAGTATTTACTTTTTCAAATAGCCATTTTCAGCTCGGTAGGTTGGGGTTGGTTTTGTGTGTGTGTGTGTGCTGTAGTTCGTGGTCCTTGCGGACTGTTGTGTTACGCAGAGCGGTGTAGGTGTGTGACTGCAGAGAGGAGCCTCTTCTCTCCGTTTAATCCCGGGAGATATTTCCGTAGAAACCACCCCCCCACACACACACACCCCCACCTCCCCCAATTAAAAGCTTCATTAGCCGCACTGCCCTGTCAAGCATATTGCCATAGCGTGGGTGCATTTACATTCCAGCGCAGCGCCTTTCCTCCTATCGCTGCCTCTCTGCCGGGTCCCCTCCCTGCGGCGCCGTCCCCATCGCAGCCCCCGGCCCGCGGGGTACCCGGCGGGGGTCGCAGCAGAGCTGGGCTCGGTGCGTGTCCGTGTGCCCGTGGCTGCGGGGGATGGAAAGGAGCCTGTCCGCGCAGGGCCGTGCCGCTTTCATCATCAGCTCCAGCCCGCTGCGTTTCGCTGGCTCACGTCGTCGTCGTCCTCCTCCTCCTCCTCCTCCGCCAGACTGCTCCAGTCGCTCACAAGAAGGAGGCTGGACTCTGGAAAGGCGGCTGCTGCTCGCATTCTTGCTGCAAGGGCCTCCCCTTCAGACGGCCTTTGCCAGAGCAGAACTTTTAAAAATGCTGCAAATAGGATCTTCTTTTTCTTCTGCTTGCCTGAGCCCTCCTCTCCTCTCCCAGCGTTCCCGAGCGGGGCTGGTTCTCGCCTCTCCTGCGCTGTACATCCCAATGCAGAGGGCAAAGCGCCGAGGGCTCGCCCCTCTGCTCGTCCCTTTCCCTCACTCCCTTTTCCCTCTGTTAAGGAAATGGATTCCTTTGCCTGAGCAATGACTCGGGCTTTGCAGGTTTGTGTGCTCTGAGGATGAGAGCTTTTGCTGGTGATTTTCCTCCCCGGGGTCCCAGTGCACAGTGCTGCTCAGGGAACGAGCCTCTTGCTTTCTCTGCCTTTCTCTTTCTCTTTCGTAGAAACATATTTTTAATGGCTGTAGGTATCTGCACCATGTGAAATAGGGCGTGTGATATCCCTCCAAACCCCTTGTAATTGGACCGTGGCTGAAAAGGAAATATGGGGGGGATGTCTGGGGGGCAGGGGGTGCACAGGCTGTTTCGTCCTTGCAGACCTTCCCCCCCACACCCCCCCTTTTCTCTGCTGAGGAGGGAAAAGGGGATGTGCAGTAAAATGCCGTCTCTGGGACAGGTGCCAGCTCCCAGACAAAAGAAGTAAAATAGGCGGTAAAGAGGGAGGGGGGTTGGGGGGAGGGTTAGGGTTAGGGTTAGGGTTAGGGTTAGGGTTGGGGTTGGGGGGGGGGTTGGGGGGGGGGGTGGAAATTAATAGGCAACAAAAATAGGAATCGAAAATCTCCGAGAGGCTGGGCTGGCGAAAGGGCTGGTGCCCAACCGGCCTTTTTGCTGAATATTTTCTGTGCGATGGGTGGGAAGGAGAAAGTTGCGGCACACTTTTTATTCCCGTCTCCTCTGCAGACGTTTGGGAGCGTGAAGGGAGGATGCCTTTTTTTTCTTTTTTTTCTTCCCCCCCCCCCCCCCCCCCCCCCCCCGCTTCTTCTTTTCCCTCCTTTCTGCTGAATTATTCATATTGTCAGTGGTGAAGCCAGGACTATTAGCATGCATCAGACATGCTGTTTGTCTGTTTGCTAACATTCTTCATTCAAGACTTGTTAACTACCAGACAAGCTTAACACGCTTCTCTTTTTTCCCCTCCTCTCCTCTTTCCCTCCGTCTCTCCCCCCTCGCTCCCTCCCCTCTCTTCTCCCTTCCTTTCTGCCTGCTCTGCTCCCTTCCTTTCGCCGCCGTCCCTGCCACCCCTCGCAGCCGCCCATTGTTGCCGGCGGGGCCGGTGCGGGGCGCGGGGCGAGGCCGCCTCCCGGGCCTGCCCGGCCGCGCAGATGCGCCGCCTCGCCCGGAGCCTCCCGCCCGCCTTCCCGGGGACTGCGGAGCTGCGAGGGGAACACCCAGCGCCGCATCCATCGGCGGCTCGCGGGCCGCCGTCCCGCCCTGCCAGGGTAAGCTGCTCCCGCCGGAGCGCAGGGGATGCCAAGTGGGAAAATCAAGTTTCGGGAACTACGTGGGGATCGGCACATTGGCTCGCGGCTGCCTGATAATTTATGATTAACCAGGAGTGCGTTATTAGCCCGGCGAGGTGCAGGCTCATTCGGGAGGATCGCTTTGCTGCCTATTAAGGATGTGATAGACTAATATTTGCTATTGTTGCTGTTTTTTAGGTTCTCTTCTCCCTCTCTATCGAGTCTGCCCCTCCCTTCGCTAGCCTGTTTAAAACTAGCAAGCTTCATTTTCTTAGCAGACAAAGGTCGATCACAGCTTTTATTTCTGAATGCAAATGTTCTAGGACTTGTGCCAGTCCTGCCTTCATTGAGCACAATATAACTGCTTTCCTGAATGGCGCTTCCCCCTTCCCTTCTGAAAAATAGAAATAGAAGGGAGCTTAAGAGAAGAAACAAAGTTGGGCGGTGCAAGTTTTTTACATTTATTTAATATTTCAGTCTGTGTGAAGCATTATTAAGCATCCCTGTGCAGAGCAGCTGTACCGTAGCCACCAGCCAGTGCATGGGGTTTATTTGTAGGGACACATACGAGAGAAGGGACCTGGTGGCATTGCTCAACTCCTGGCTTTGCAGGTAACTATCTGATGCTCTTCAATGATTGTATCTCATCACAATTACATTTCCTGATTTTCTTAGCAACATGATTTTGAACGTAAATATTTTCATCATTCGTGTTTAAATTTTTTGATACCTGGAATTGTTCAGTATTAGTGTCTAATTACCATTTGTTATAATATATTTAAAAATACTATTTTTCAAGGCCTTTAAAGGTCCGTAAGTGCCAAAAGTGTATTTTCTTTTTATCTTTTACGTATGCAATCTGGCACATGCTCACGCACACTCCCACTCTTTTTCTCTTTGAGTGTTAATGAAGGAATTTATTTTAAGTAGAATACTTAAATATTAGAGTAATGCCATTTATAGACCAAAGTAGCATGTGGATAGAGATGTACGGAGTTAGGCGCAATTTGACAGATAGTTAAACACTTAGGATTTATTACAACTGTGAAATTGCCAGACTTAAAATAATAGGTATTTTCAATTCTTTATATAGACTAATCTATGTGGAAATTAAAGTATCTGAAAATAAATATATTTCAGGACACTTTATGAGGAAACTAGTCCTTTCATATGTATTTCTAAACCAAAATGCTTTTTCTGCACAATGGAAAAAATGGGAGGCTTGTGTAAAATATTTTAATATTTTCCTGTTAATTTTATTTATGCCTAGGATTTAAAGTAAATAACAGACCAAACACAAATAAGTTCAGAGGCTTTCTCTGCAAAAAATAAAAAACTAAATAAAACCCCCCAAAAACACCCCAAAATAATTTGAAAATACCTAGTGATTTATAAAAAAATAATTTTAAATTCAGGCCATTGACAGCATTGTATCAAAACCATCTCCGTATTGGCATTGCATTAGAAGTGTTTTATGGCAACATAAACTGAAATACAACTCATAACTGTGAGTAGTAAAGCAGTATTTATTGGCTGATCATGCTCAGAGTAACTAGAGAATATTTTAGTGAACTGTGTAGATTAAGAAAGGAATTTAGGAGCATGTGGCTTGGTGATAGCTAAAATTAATTTCTTCAAAGTAATTTTTAGAGGCCTGTAGCAGCTACACGGTACAATGCTAATAAAATATTAGTTGAGGGTTCACAAACTGCTGAACACTCCTCACTGAGAAATTTCAGAGTACTCGGCAATACTGCTCCTAATGATGCTATTTATCTAAAGAAGATTTTTTTTTTTTTTTTTTTTTTTTTTTTTTTTTTTTATTTTATCCTTAGCTTGTAATACTTGGGGGCTGTTTTGTTGATGAGGACTAGCTTAAAGGAATATAAAATTGTTTCTCACATATTAGTTCATTTTTTTGTGGAGGTTTGCTAGAAATTACCTCTGCAAGTAAAAGAAGCAGAATTGCCTGGTTTATTTCACAGTGAGGGTTTCTATAAGTATGCTGAACATAGCAGTGTATAAAGACCACGTGCATGTTAATTGAAGAGGGATTAAAATCTGTTCATTAGATTGGCAATTTCCAGGGTTTAAATTCAAAATTATTTTTTGTCTGTAACTTGAAATATAACTGCTGATAGAACTATTCAGTCCCTCAGATGAATGTCTTCAGAAATTATGCATGTGAGCTGGAGCATTTACATTTTGAAAGTGTTTTGTGTTGGAGTGCCAAGATTCTCGTACAAAATGTTTGGTGCATGTAATGAAAAATGAAAAGCATAGACAATACTTTGCTTAATTAAAAGATTTATTTTATAGCTGGTTAGGATGAAATTTGGCGTATTTTCAGATAAAAATTATGAAGTTTTGCGTATTTTCAGGTAATAGTTGAGTGAAGCAGAATTAAAATATTCTATGATAGAGCAAGTTGAGGGCAAAATGAGTGTTTCTCCCTCATCTCAATCCTCGAAATGCAGTTTTGTCCTTCGAAAGGAAAATTAAGGAGTTGCTGATAAATGAACTGTCTCTTGTTAGCCTCCCACCTATCTTGGCTGAAAATCTGGCTTTTACCCACTGGTGTGGAGAGCAAGGGGAACACAAGGGTGAGGTCCATGTGTTCCAGGCCTGAGAGGGGTGCGGAGTGCTGGGCAGAGCCGTGCTCCGTGCGTGGCACAGCAGTGATCCCACAGGAACAGGATCTGCAGGCAGGCGGGCTACCATGGGAGCTTACTGCCAGAGATAGCAACTGGGCCATCTGGCTAAACTTTTTAAAATTAATTGTAATTTCGTCCAGATGAACGTTGCCGGGTTTGGATCAGGGTAAGAGAGATTTTATTGTGGGTAAAGGAGAGGAGGAGGT
This sequence comes from Pyrgilauda ruficollis, assembly GCF_017590135.1. Lineage (NCBI taxonomy): Eukaryota > Metazoa > Chordata > Aves > Passeriformes > Passeridae > Pyrgilauda > Pyrgilauda ruficollis. Next base: position 3,587,500 of record NW_024529155.1, on the reverse strand, counting down.
GGAGAGAAGAAAGGGAAAGAGAATGGAGAGGGAGTTAGCTCTTCTAGATGTGAGTGCAGTCCGGGGTTCTCGTCTTTGTTGAATATGTGAGATGAGTAGGACTGTGAGGCTGGATTCTATTTTGTGTGGCTCTGTGGGTACAGCACTGTCTTCTTATAGTACATGCCAAGTATTCATAAACCTTCGGTAGCAGCTAAGCAGAAATAAAAGGAGTGAAAGGAATGCCTTTTTTCATCTAGTTTTCTTTGGGGGAAAAAAAAACGATTTTTTTTTTTTTTTTTTTTTTTTTTTGGTGGTTGGGGGGAGGTAATTCACATTCACTCATTGCTTCATCAGCTCCCCTGCGAGCAGAGTGGGTTCTGTGCTGCACTCGGCCTCCATCCGTGTGCCACATGTTCCGTAAACCTTGGCAGGGCCTTGGTGCTCAGAGTCTGCCACGCACATGGGTGCTCAGGGCAGGGGCAGGCCCGTGATCGTGACACCTTCCCTCAGGAAAATGGAAATGTGCTCTAATTAGGCATTTTTCCTGCTAACTGCATCAGTCCCTCGCAGCTTGAAGCAGGTGCTGGTAATCAACCCTCCCTCATCCCCCTGCAGTGTGGTGCTTGTGCAGGTCTGAGATGCACAACAAAGCCACGCTGCCAGAGTTCTAATGCTGGTTTATGGTGCCTGTACCTGTCCGAGAAGGGGGGAAAAATAATTTAAAAATATGATTGCATGTGTTTTGTTTCTCAAATAAGACACACCGTGGAGTGTGTTCCTTCATAGCTGCATGTGTGTTCGTGCAGCGTGTGCTCGCCCTGCGCGTTTGATTGTCGCAGAGATAAGTGTTCATCTATTCAGTGTGTGTGCAGCTAGACTCACGTTTGCAGCCAGAAGACAAAAAGTTGGAATCCCTGTAGCCAGCACAATAGGCGTTCCCCAGCAGTGATCCCAGCAGATAGAAAATGGTCGGGTAGGTGTTTGGAAGTACACACGCACTTCTGCAAGTCCTGAGTTTGTCTGCTCTAAACTGTGCTGGGCTGTGCAGATCTGTCCTTGTTTATGCATCTGACTCAATACCTGAGCCACAATACATTGAATTCTGTTGAGCTGAATTTGATGGCCTTTGGAGCAATCCCCCTCCACCAGATATTCAGTAAGATAGTCTGTGTGCACATTTGTGGAGTCACTAATAATTCTGGCCTGTAACTTCTCACTAGAGAGCAAACCAGCCCGTGATTCTCTTAGCACTGGTGCAGAAATCTGTCCACAGGTATTCCTCTGCACTCACAGAGGATATTTTAAATCTCCAGTTCTAGAAGGGTTTTATTTAAATTTGACTTATGATCTCCAAAATAGAATGTAATTCTGTTCTAGACACCTTCATTTGTAGAGGGATATGTAGGAATAAAATGCTCAGGATCAGGCCTTTTGCAGCCTGTCTTTTAAAAAAAATATACCATCAAATATGAGATCTCATAATTTTGAGTTGCCCTTTATAAAAAGTGTCTTTTTTCACAGATTAGTGTTACCATTTATTTAGTAGTTGTATACTCCTCGTTCTTGCATACATTTGAAATTTGCTGTTCTGTACCTCTGGAAACAAAGGATCTGATCCAAAGGCCTCTGAAGGCGACAGGGTTTTTTTCACTGACTTCAAATGGGATTTAGATTAAGACTATATACATAATAGTTTCAAATAAAGATCTGACTGCTGCAGTGGTTTTCAGGGTTTTCCACAAAACTTTTCAAAACTCTCGTTAAAATTGTCTAGGCATGATGCTCCAAAATACACATCTAAGCATGAATCATGTTTTGTTGTTTTGCTTAAAAAAAAAAAAAAGAGCAGGGGGATGCTCCAAAGAGCTTTATCTCACTGATGCTCCAAATGAGTGTTCTATGAATATAAAAGAGGGAATGCTGCGTCAATATTTGGTATGTAGCTGATGCATTACCTTATGCATTCTTTATTTAAATTAAGGCAGTCTTTTTGGAAGGAGTCTGTAGATCTGAGATGGCAATGTACTGCCTATTTATTTTTACACACGTAAATTTAAATTAACCTCAACCGTCATATCCTGTTATCTGCCAAGGAAAACATTTAGCTCCTGTCCAATCTGTGTGGAGTTTCAAAGTGATTTGCTCTTTTCAAACTTGTTAAAGCACAAATAGAAAAGTAAATTGCTTTGCATACCAATCGAACATTTTGCAAAGGGGAGGGAAGAGGAGCTAAGGAAAAACGAATTTACTATTATAATAACCAATATACCTTTATCAAATATTAATTAAGTCATCATTTTCTACAGCCCTTGATTGATTGCATTTGAATTGCTGACTGATATTTTGCCATACTTTAAATCTGAAGGACACTTAGCATGTTGCCCATTTATTCAGATACCTTCACAGAGATATGTTTGCTGTGGCATTCATTCAGCTCCTGAAGTTCTTTTGTCAATGTAAGCAGACATTTCCAGAGGAGAGGCCAGCTACAGTTTCAATAATAAAAGAGTTCACATGCCTTTATAACTACAGAGACAAATATTTTTGGAGTGCCAAATTAGAAAAAATAGTACATTTAGACTGGTGTTGTTTTCTTTATTTTTCTCTGATTTTTTTCCCCTCATTTTATGTAGTTTCAAAAGTAGAAAAGTACCTTGCAAACAGGGGCTAGAAGACAAGGAGCAGCACCATCAAGTCTATTTATTTTAATGCTGGAGGGACAGGCCGCTGAACTGAGTAGCTTAGAGAAGTATGTGAGAGCAGAGCGTTTTTGTTTTTCACAGCCCGGCTAGGCCAAGGTGTTTTACACTGCAGTTAATTCCTCAGAGAGAGGAGTCAGTTTAAGGGGCCTGTAAAAGTGATCACCAAATGCTGGTTTTTTCACACAAGTTAGGTTATTATTTCTGAAGCACTGCTCACAGTAACTGGGCTCGTGGAATCACAGTGGCATAGGTGATCGAAGAGGGGCTGTTCAGTGGGAGAGTTCATTTGCGTTTTCATCTGCAGGGTGCAATAACCATAAAGCAGCTACAAATATTGACAGTGTCTCAGATGGACAGTTGTTTCAGTTCAGGCAGTTCTGTGTTGGTGAACACAAAGCTTTGACATGGACTTCTAAATGCGTTGGCAATCTTTTCAGAGCTGCTCTTGCTTTTTATTGGAATGCAGTCTGCAAAAGGCTAGGAAGGCTGTTTTGTTGCATCCAAGAGATTTTGATCGCTGTATTTGTTTTGCTACCCAAACACAAAGAGCTCTGGTATATTTACTTCTCCATTTGTATATACAGCAAGTATCATTTTCAAAAGATTTTCCTCTTTGATAAATCATTCTTTATTTTCTTATTTTTTTATGTATATATTTATTTTTCTGTCTGGTTGCAGACTTTTTTATTTTTTTCTTTTTTTTTTTTTTTTTTTTTTTTTTTAAGAAAGGAGAGTTCTCATGATCGTTTTGTTACCTTTGGCAGATAAGATGTATTGTCTAATTTGTCTATAGGAAACAAAATAGTATATCCAGTCCTGAATCAATGGAAAGTCTCCCACAGATATCAGGGGGTTTTGGATTGTACTCTCAAACACAACTAACACTAATTTAAAAACCTGATGCAGGAAGCCTGAACTCGAATGACTCTTAAAGTACATTTAAAGAATGTTACATTCTGCACAGCTTTCATACTTGGGCAGTGAGCTTTTGTACCTTCTTGCTTTACCCAGTTTAACCCAATGAGTGTCAGAATGCTGCTTTCTGCCTTTAAGGGACACGGCATCAGTATTCTTCCTAAACCAACACACATTTATGAATTGCAGGGTGCACAGAAGGAATTGATCACATCCCAAAATGGATGGAAACTGTTACAGGCCCAAAGGACATACACAATTTTGCTGCAGGGGTTCATCATGAGGTTTCGTTTTGGTTTTAATGCAGTGTGACATATAGGTGTTTTTTGATTGCTTAGTTATTATGTGAATAAATAATTAACATTTTAAAATTTATTTTATTAGTAACCATTTTATAAAAACAGTTTTTCAACTCGATCTGTTATGAAGATAGCTAGTTACCAGTTTTTAATTAAAGGTTATATGTTTCTCATTCTATAATTATTATAGAAGGAGGAATTAACATGATCACATGGAAATTTTGTTTCTTAAATGGAGATTTACATTGATGGATTGAAGGTTTAAGGTGCAGATTTACATTTAAATTACATATTACATGACATTTACATTTTAAATTATACTAAAACAATTATTTCTACTGTCTTACTGGTACCTTTGAATGTCTCTATAAAATTATTTCATTTAAAGTATAACCTACATTACTATGTATATGTCTCATGTATGAGATCTGAGTATTTCTTGTATGAGTGTGCTCCTGTTTGGTGTAAATAAAAGTGAAGTTGCATGTACAGTATTCACATGTACACATTTAAGATGCTATTTAGCACTTTACTTAGAATAGTAATTACTTCTCTATAACACAAAATATTTCTGGGGGTGGTATTTAACAGCATAAAAATGGTATCTATCTGGTGCTTGCATTTTGTTTTCCCCAGAATGCTTTCAGGAAACAAAGCTCAGCAGTGTTGCTTAAGAGAAGATACAGGATTTCTATCTAATTAATTAATTGAACTATATTAAGGAATAGCACATGGCTGCGGGTGCAGCCAGCTGGGAACAAGGTGGCCTGGAGTGGGCTGATTTGGGACAGGAAAGCCAGCTGAAAGGTGGTTGTGACTGTTGTAAGGAGCAGGCCAGAGTGGAAGTCAGTGAGCACAGAAGAAGTGTAATTTTCTAAGGAGACCTGCATGTTTGTGGAGGGTGCCACACCTGTCTGTGTGTCCTTGCTGTGCAGGTCCCTTTGGTCCAGGGCACTGCAGGCCATGTCTTGCAATCGGTCTTATCAAGTTGGAAGGAACTTAAAGTATGAGCATAATTCTTCCCAAAATAGATTTCTTTACAGTGTCAGCTGGATATGGCTGGTTTGCACCCATATAAGGTTCTGGGCTGGACACAGAAGCACTAAAATTCCATTATTGTTGAAATAATTGCTGCAAGCTTTTTAACTTTTGATGCCTGCTGAGCTGAATGCGCCGAAGAGTTTGCACAGGCTTGGTGGTGGGCTGGATTTCACCTGGAAAAGGGGGGTGAGTGCACCTGTATCCAGTTCCTGAATTTTGTAACTTTTCTTGTTCAGTATGTTCCTCCTGAGATACAATCTAACCTAAAACATTAAATGGAAGAGCAATTGAAGGTTCAGCGGGAAGTGCTAACAAGCTCTCCTGAACATTAATCTGTAAAAAACTAGGCCTATGCCTTAACTGTGTCCATTAGTTTTAAAGTTGCAAGTAATGGAAGAACAAATAGAAGAATCTTAGAATTCAATTAACACCAGGAGACCAAGCTGAAAACCCACTTTGCCAGTGTGCTTGCAGCCTCTGTTCCAGCTCTGTATGAGCATTTCTGTAGAGTGCTCAGGACAAAAAAGTTTCCACAGGTGACCAGTAGCTGTTGGGTGGGTCTGCTTCTAATGGCAATTTAAAAAAAAAAATAAAGCCACTCTTCACAGAGTGAATTTCAGCTTCGTGCTGATGGCCTACATAAAGTTTAAGCCCCACTCAAATCACTTCATATAGCCCCCAGCTTTTTTCTGTCTGTCATGTACCATAAGCTGCTACTGTAGAAGCCACTGGAAGAAATAATGGGTACAAAGAAAAATTAACGCTTCTGGGACTGCAGATTATTTTGATCACAGACTTTATTTAGTCATTCTTCTACTATCTTTTCTTACAATATCCTTTAATTTGTAAAATATGCATCTAGACATGCTATTGTCCAAAAATTAGGCCTTGATGAAATGGGAATTGTGATGCCATTGTTTGGAAAAGTGAGTGAGAAGTTGGGAGATTCTTTTTCACTCAGCCTTGGGTATGAGAGTAAAAGCCTCTTCAAGTTTCCTCCTCTTTCTGTGCCTCAGCACCTCCCCCTGTAAGTTGGAGATGAATCTGGTGTTGCCTGTGAGATTTCTGGTGTGAGAAACAGCTGATGTCTGAATAAACCACGTACAGCCAACACACAGCACAGAACACTGCTCTGGGAAGGGAGAGTTGCTCAGAATGCAGAGTCTGCAGAATTTGAGGGGTCCAGTGCTGCCCTTGCACAAGGGGCATCTTGTACTCTACATCTGGGGTGTAGCTGTTGTAGGCCTTGACTGCCTTTGAATGGAGGCTTTTTCTCATAGCTTTGGGAGGCCTTGCCTCCCAAAATTCACTGGTATTCCTTACCAAATTGGAAAGGTTATGTATTGCTTGCCATGAGGTTCTTTCATCACCACTATCTTGTAAATTAATCATTCTGTTTTATGCACTGATAAATAATAGGAGAGACTAACAGACTCAGCATCTGCATCAATATACCTGAAGTCAAAGTCCAGGTCAGATCGGAACAGCTTGGGAGAAGGATGCTGTGAAATTGCCTGGTCTCTTATCCTTGCAGTTTAGGATTCTGCTGTGCAAGTAATTAAAATCTGGTATGTTGATAGCATTTTAAGATTATATGGGGAGGTTAGGTAGATCATTGCATAAAAAATCCAAAAAAAAACCCAATCCCCCCAAACCTTTACAGAATACTAAACAATGACCATGAAGAGTAGAACTTACAAATCATAACATTTTATGTGCTTCCTGCAGAGCAGAAAGCTGGGAGGCAACTTTTAAAAATAAAGACATAAGCATATTTTACATGTTTTGTTTGCTGGATTTTTTTCTCTCTCTGAAAATTCTATTCTTTTTATCCTACTGCTTGCCTAAATGTAATTGAGTTTAGGATTCCTTTCTTTTTGCAGCAGCCTCTCCTCTGTTTGCGCTAGGAGCTTGGCTTCTGGGAGCCAGGAGGCAGGTTTGTCCACGCTGGCACTGTGGCACTGCAGTGGCAGGAGCAGCAGATGTCTGGGTCACTCTGTGTCCAGTGTCCATTCCCCAGGAGCGTGTCCGTGCCCCAGACACACACGGGGTGCTCAGCAAGGAGCAGCTGAGTGCACAGAGCCACGCTGGTTCCACCGTGTGGACAGCTCCAGCAGGCCAGGGTGTTTCAGAAACACCAGAAAAGCTGTTTGGGTTTAGTATTTCCCTGCATTTTTAATAAATGTGCTGTGAAAACCAAGTCCTGCAGGTGCTTATGCATAGGATTGACCTGTGCACCCACATGTAATCCTGGACTGGGACTCTCTGTGTCCTCCTTCCATGTCCTCTCCCCTCCCCAGCACATCCCATCTCCCCTCATCCCCAGTCATTTGGTGCTGACTGGCAAACCAGTGCTTTGAACCAAAGGTAGGAATACAGGAGTCCTTCAGCCAGACTTCTCTGAAATGTCTCCTAGTATTCCTCTGCCCAGTTTGGCAGCTTTATAGTCTGATTTTTAATGGCTCTGAAAATCTTTGGGTGAGTGCTGCTGGGCCCCTAAGTTGTGGTGCTGGTGTTCATTTTGGTGTCTCCAGCTGGCTCAGAGTGTTTTTGTTAGCGATTGGTCCTGGACTCTCATTTCCACTTCCAGGCCCAGCTGCATATGGATGTCCTGAGCACCAGGGTTGTGCAAGCTGGCTGGGGCAGGCAATTCCACTCCCTTGTTTGCAGTATCAGTTGAGATCAAATGGGAGAAATTAATGTGATAAAGCTAAACAGAAAAAGAGAAGGTGTAGATGTTCCAATATGGACTGTGGAGTTGGGCAGGGTTTGTAGCTATCCACATCAAGTGGGTGCTCTGGGCTTTTTTCATGCTCTTTGAATGAGACTTCCGAACTTCTATGTTTGGTTTTTTGGGTTTTCCCCACTCTTTCTTCACCATTTAGGTCAGTTGACATCCAGTCTTTCCAACATTGCTGGTAGGCAAAGCTGTGTTTGCAGGCATTGTTTTGCTCCTGCACCTCCTGTGTGGTGGGTGCCTGCCTTTGACTGATAGGCGGATCAGAGGAAGGCAGAAGAAGCTCCCTGTTGTCCTCAGTGAAAGGTGCACCCCAAGGGATGAGCAGGTTTCAGCAGCCTGAAGCAAAGGCCTGGGAGCCCCTGGTGCCATAGCCACTAACATGTTTTCAATGCACTTTTTGAGAAACAGATGTGTCAATTGCTGCAAAAGGAGTTCATTGTCAGAGATAATGAGAGTTGCATGTACGTGAGAGATCTTAGTTAGGAAGAAAATCAATGGTAAAACAATGTTTCAATCTATAGTCTCAGTAAGTCATTTACTTTCGAAATCTAGTTCTGCTCAGAGGTGAAATCATTTCCATTCAGGTTTTGTTGAATCACGGTATTAGAGTCGTAAGTCAGTGTTGGGAAGGTTTTCTTTTGTTTGTGCAAGAAGCCCTTCCAATAACTCCTCAAACTCCTCACAGCTGTTTTCTTTGTGTCTGATTTTAAAAAATGGAATTTTTTATAAGATACATTTGAATTTTATTTTGCAATTGGTAAAAGGCTCCTCTTTAGCATAGAATATACACATTGCGGACTATTTAGCTGGAAGCCAATTTTTCTTTTGAGCATATATTTTATGAATAACTTACTAGTATCACTTATTCTTATTGTAGATATACTGCTGTAAATAATGTGATGACTTGTATGACTTGTACCTCTGTAGGAGTTTTGCAAAGACTAACACCATGAGACATTAAACCTCTCCCTAAAATACATGAAAATAAAGAAATAGCATAAAAATTTTTCTTTGAGAAACAGAGACAGAGAAAAAAAAATAAAGACAGCTGGGTGAAACATGTTTCTGTTGATTTGAGAATTCATGTTTTATTTTGTCTAGCGATCAATATGCATTGTTTTATTTTTAGAAAATAAAAATACATCATCTGATTTCCAGTTTGAACAAACAGAAGACCTATGTTTCCATATTCCACACGGTTTCATTTTGCACTCTGATTTTAATTTTGCATTCATGTGTCCCGTTTTCGATACAAACTTCAGTGTTGAAATCCACTGCTTTTGTAAATTTTCTTTTAAAAAGAGAAAGATACTAATTTCAGTTCAGATGTGTAAAGCAACAGCCGTGCCTCCGTGGCTGCTCCTGGTGAAGGAAGAAGCATGGTACCTTCTGGAATGGCAGCATCAGACCCTGAGTAGTTGACTCTGCAGTGGCCCTGTGCTGGACTGCTGGGCAGGCTCATCTTCAACAGCACATGGTGCTCTCCCATTCACTGTACCTCTGTTTAATTTGTCTCATCTGTGGCACAGACTGCTCTGAAGAACTCGAGCTTCAGATGAAAATGTAGTTCCCAGGCAGAAAGGAACTGCAGTAAAAGTAGTTGTACTACTAGTTTGTCCTATGATTAATAGCAAGACTTGCTTAGAAGTTAGTCTTTGATTTCCTCTGTTTAATTGTAGCCCTAAGTGAAATGGGTTTTTGATTTATAGAAAATGCAAAATTAGGTACAGAAAGTTTTAAATTACAGTAACAGTAAAAAATTTCCCACAATAATCATCCCATATTGTTTCAATTCAAAAGAGCTAGGGCTTGATTTGTGTGGGAAAGAATCCATAGCAGTCAAGTTCCACATTTGAAACTGGGGAGAGGGGAGGATCAATTACCCTCTTTTGAGAGTATAAAAATATGCCTGAATTTCACTATGTAATGCTTTTATCATATATTCCTTCTTTGGAAGGGTGTGTGTTGATTAATTAATTTAGAATAGCTCTTTTCTTGCATGGATACCCTGTAAAAGCAAGTAGAAAAATTGTGTTCAAACATACAAGAACATCAGTTAAAAAAGCAAAAGCTTTAGGTACAGCAATGGCTTTGTAATCATGATGGAAAACTGATGTATTCTGTTTTATAATATTTGCATTATGCAGATTGGCTCAATAAACTGTGAAAGCTCTAACATAGTTCAATAACAATAGCTTTAATAATAGTAGTTTAATTCCTAAGCTACTTTTTGGAAGTTCTGCATGGCTGATCTCACTTTTGCTGCACCATATTTGTGTTGACTTTTTCTTTCATTAGACCGCAATGCCTATGTGTGTTTGCATCACTAATCCTAGATGTTGAGGTTCTGGATAGTTAAAATACATTCAGTAACATTGAAGCTATTCTGGAGTAAATGACGTTGCTTTAACGGATGAGACCAAATTCTGCTCAATTTACAGGGATGAATGCTGAAGAACACTGATCTGACCCATGCAAGTTTGCATGCGAGTTCCTGAGAATAGGAGTTTTGGCACTTTTTTTTTTTTTTTTTGTTTTTTTTTTTTTTTTTTTTTTTTTTTGTTTTGTTTTTTTTTTTTTGTTTTTTTTTTTTGTTTACACAACACAGTTTAAAATAATTCTGAAAATAATAATGCAGTTGTTATTCTGTTGGTCAGCTTGGTGGTTTTTAAAATCCTGCTTCACAGTCTCCCCTCACATATAGTTTTATTTGGAGCACACTGAGTTTACAGTTTGAATGTAAAGTGCTGCTTCTATTCCATTTGATTTGGCATGACTAAGATGTAAAATCTAAACATAAAGCATAGTATTGATCCATTTATAAGCATTTTCAAATTGTACTGCACTTCTTGGATAATTTATTGTTGTAGGATTTTAAAGTCAGGTGAGCTCTGCATTTGTGCTATAGCCTGACAGTTTAATCAAGATACAAATTTAGAAACAAATCAGCACTGTCTTTTATATAGTGCCTCTAAATCCACGGTAATTTGTACCAGACCTCAGTAACAGGAAAGGATCGCCGTTTCATGCTACCAATACCAGTGGGTGTTGCTCCCCAGCTGCATCTTATAAGGGAAGATGCAAGAGAAATTAAAGGATCCCCACATGCATTTTTCTGTAATGTACCTTTTGCAGAGTACGAGGCTGATGGAAAATTCCCTTGAATTCAGTCTGTGAGCCGGCTGTAAATAGTGCCATATGTTCTGCACGCTTTAACTCCTACCTTTTGAGAGCACTGGGCAGTTTTCAAGTCAGCTTTCTTTACTTTGTAGTTTTGGAACGTTTTAAAAAACGTAAGCGCTTGTACTCTGCAAACTCAGAGCAGGGAGGGGAGAGCTCAAGTGCTGCTGGTGCCTACCCTGGCTGCCTCGGGACTCGCCCAGAGGCCTGTTTCGGGGAGCTCTGCTATGCCAGGACGTCCCTTGCAGCATGAGCTCGTCCCTGCACGCTCAGCTCCAGTGTATCCGAGCTATAGGCTGAGGCTGTGTGCACTGGCAGCACAGATGGAGTGTGCTCTCATTAGGACTGTTTGTTGCCTGTTGGAACACACAGCATATTTCTGCCGTGGCATCAACAGTTTCTAAGAACTGAGGTCAAAATAAACAGGTTGCAGTTGGATTCAGGAACAGTCTGGGAAACAACTTAAAATTCCCTGCTTCGGCATAACCATATTCCTAGATAGGTGGGTAAAAAGGCGTTCTCAAAGCAAGGGCTCATCTGAATTGATGCTTAGTGTATGCAGACCAGTGTGGAGTTGCAGAGGCACAGCCAGTAAATTTTCTACAGATATTGGCACAGATATTGGCAAAATTTATCTTATTTTAAATAAATGAGCAAATTTAAGCCCAGCACTCCCACGCTGTTTCTCCTGGTCTTTGTAGTGCTTGAGCAAAGTGAAAGTGATGCCCCCCTGCCCGTTTGGAAGGTGCCTGTTCTCACCAGGCCTCAGCCTCCTGTGCAGGCGCGGATGTTGCCGAAGGCCCTGGCGTGTGCGGGCTCTGTGCGGGAGCAGGGCTGGGGCTCTGGCAAGCCTCCTGGAAGCTGCTTGGAGTTGCTACTGCCCCAAACTCCCCACTCCACCCCACCCTTTCCCTGGGGATTAGTGCTTCCTCAGCAGAACCCGCACCTGAGCTGCCTCGTTGCAAACCCGCAGGTCCTGCTCCGGCCCTTGGAGGGGCATTGCTCTCTGCGGAGCTGCTGCAGCACGCCCGAGGTCTGAGCCCGTGGATTCAGCGTGGATTCAGCAGCCAGGCGCAGCAGATCGCTGGGAAAAGGGAGTAGTGCGGTGTGTGATGGCAAGATTCACCAGTGCCTCTTCCACAGCTGGTAAGTATTCACAGGATCAGCCCATGCACACACTCACGGTCTGGGTGACAGCCTGGCCCCACAGGCATGAGTGAGTTTTAACCAGCGATATCAGTGAATGCAGGGTTTAATTTGTAGCCTGCAAAATTTTATGAAACAGGACAAATATTTGTGATGATTTTGGCTTGAGCAAAGATGTAAATAGATTTGCTTCCTGACAGAATCAGCAACAGTCACTTGTAAGGGTTTGCTCATATTAACCTGGTCACAGTTCATTGCAGCCAGAGGAACTATCCTGTTTGTTGAGCTGCAAACACACAAAGGTGCAGCAATCTGCTAGATTTTAGAAAATGTTCTCATGGGTTTAGTTAGAAAATGTTCTCATGGGATTTGGGGGTTTTTGGGCAGGGAGGGTTAAATCTAACTCTAGTTTTGGTGGTTAAAATGTAAAAAAATGTAATTTTTTTCATTTTCAGAAATGAAACATTATTGAGCTGTATGGTATGCATAACAGTAAATGGCTAATACAGATATGTGTAGTGGAGTAATGAAAAGATGTGTCATAATAATTACAAAAATTTTGAGGACTGATATGGAAAGATGTGTATAATTCTCTAAAAGAAAGGGTAAAAAAGAAAGCCTTCCCATATTCTTTCCTGCTACCAGTTTACTGCTGTTACCATTCTTACTTCCCATGGCACGAGGCATTCAGTGGTCTGTATTACAGCCACATAATAATATTATCATCCCTTACTTTCCTACAGTGACAGGGAAGCAGCACTCCTAGAATACCGTGTTTATAGGATGATCTTACTGTCTCCACGAGGTTTTCTTGGTTCTTGCTGCTGTTCTCCATATGCTTCTACACACAGTTTGTGTGTAACAATGTGCCTTTCCATCCTTGACCCTGGCAGGTCTTGTGCAGCCTCATTCATCCTGACCCACCACCTCTACCCTGCTCACAGACAGCTGCTGAGTCTCAAGCTCTTCACTGACTGTGAATGCAGTTGGGAACACTCTCCTCCCCCCCACTTTTAAGTTGGCTCTCAAAGCCCATCGCAGATGGTCTGTACCTCATACATAATAAAGATTTTTTTTTTCTTCTGAGGCGGGTTTGTGTGAATGTGAGAGGCAGACAGTCTGGCAAGCTTAGACCTGTGTTTTTATATTTTTTTTCTAAGTGAGCCTTGAGGGATTTGTTTGCCATAATTTGAAACCCCTTAATAGCTTATGGAGCTCAGTAATATCTTGGTTCCAGAGGCTGGAACCTGATTTGTCCATTTGATATTTTCTAAGGGGAAGTTATACACACTGGCAAAATGGAGTTAGGGCCCAGCTGGACAAGACAAAGAAATTAAGCAGAAGCATTCCAGGAACTAAAGCAGTTGCTTTAGGCAGGTGGTCTTCTAATAACAGTATGGTAGGTTTGTGCTAACTGTGTGTGTGAGTTGCTTTGGGGTTGCCTATAATAGCTGGGTATTTCAAACTACTTGTAATACTTGTTTGAGTGAGTTACCTCTGTCCTATTTTCAGACTCGAGCAGTAAAGTCTGTGTACCAAAATGTCCCCAGGACCTCATGTAAGAGCCTAAGGAGCATTTTCAAATGTCAGATAATTTGGGTTCTAGGTAGCTCAACACTGCTGCTTCTTAGTTCCCTAGTGTATGGTTGTATTGGTGGTGTTATGCTCAGCATTCCAGTAGCCATAAAAACAGGTCCATGTGTGGAAATCTTCTTCATGGGCCAGGCTGCCAGTTTGTTCTGGGTTTCTGTTCTGCATGGAAGCTGCCATAGGCTCTTCCTGATCTCTGCACTATGCTTTGGGAGCTGAAAATGTAGAACATATGCAGGAGGAAATTAATGGAAATACATTTATACCTGCAATTTCAGCAGTGGTTTTGACCTCAGTGAGAAAAGATATGTCAAGGTGAGATACGGAATTGTATGTTTTGAAAGATAAGGGAAAAATGTCCTAAACTAAATTGGATTTTGTTCATGATGAGGAAAAAATTAACAGGTATTTCACTCCTCTGTTGTGGATGTTAAATGCTCCGTGTGTGTGTGTGTTGTTACTCATTCTATAGAACAATAAGGCCCAAAACCAACCTGTGAGCTGTAGAATATTTGCTGAAATATTTTGGAGTTCAATTGTCTAAAGCTCTTGGCGGGAAAAAGTCCCACAAGTGTCAGATAAGACACTTTTCCAGGGCCTGAAGGGTGTCAAGAGTAAGGGTCTCTGAGAAGTGAACAGAGCAAATAAAATTTTTTGAGAAGAGATGAGATCCAGAGAACATTCCAGTTAGGCAGCAGGGGTCAGCAGCACAGGGCAGTCCTAGGCTCATCCTTCAGAGTGGAAGGACCTTGGGAGCCTCTAGTCCAGCCTCCTGCTCAAAGCTTGGCCAGCTGAGACCAGGTGGTTCAAGGTTTTGTTCAGTTAGGTAATGAAAGCCTCTGGGTATGGAGATTGCACACCCTCTCTGTGCAGCCCCTTCCACTGCTTGACTGACTTCATGGCTGAACGGTTTTCCATTGTTTCTAACCTGAACCTTTTGTATTTCAAATTCTGTCTGTTGTCCCTTTTCTCCCACCACACCCCACTGTGAATAACCTGGCTCTGGCTTCTCCTAGCCTCCTGTTGGGTGTGGAGGGACTGTCACCAAAGCCTGCTCAGGTCCCTTAGCCCCTTCTCACGGGGCTGATGGTCATCGTGGGGGTTCCTGTCACTCCGCCTACACTGCAGCATTGCAGGCTGAGGAGTGGCACAGGAGCCTCTCAGGACAGTGCTGGGGCTGACCCATGCTGTCCCATGGGATGCTGGCACCAGGACAGGCAGAGTGGCTCCCTGTGAGCCACATCACTCTTGTCCAGCCCCTTTAAGGGGTGTGGGTGTTTCTGCTGACCATCTGCTGGAGGCAGTGCCAGGAGCTGATGCTGTTGGCTGGCCTTGGCTTTCACAGCAGATTCCTGGGTTAATAGTGTGGCATTACTAATTTCAGGTATTAATATAGAAAAATATTAGCTTGGATTTGAAAATCATGCCATAGTTTAAATGCTAGAAAATGTTAGAGCACTGTAGAGTTTCTTTGCAGAGTGGTTTTTGAGCTGCTGAGATACAGGTTTTAAGCATAAAACACGACAGTTAGATATACTTAGTCTCAAAAATTGTTAGGTGTCATGTAATTGCATAACTGCAGAACCCAAGGCTTTAAGAACAATACTGAGTATCGTGAAATTGTGATTTGATTTTAAAATAAAGCAACATCTATAGGATCAAGAGTCTGCTGCTTTTGTAAAGCAAATGTTCATCTAAGAGGGGTTTTTTCAAATAGTGAACCACATCTGTAAAGTTCTGAAATGATAGCTGCTATTATGTGCTCATCTGCTTAGCACAGTAATTAAAGTATACATTAATGCTGTGAGACACGTGTTTAGAAGTATGGATTGAAATTAATCACCGTGCCCCTACAGAAATTGCTTGATGAGTCCAACAGCATATGTGTTGCTATAGAAAGCTGTGAGTTAGTGGATTGTACATGGGTACAGTTACATTTAGTATTTCATAAGTTTTATTAAATATAAATACAAAAATGCATTCAATTTTATTAAAGCTACTGAGTGGTGTTATTTACATATTTTTCCAGTGTCGGACAAGCATTTTTACAGGTAAAACTTGCACTGTAATAACCACTAAAGATGCAACTGTCAAACTGCTCAAATACTGCTCAAAGTGTCTTTGAGGTGTCTGCAAGTATTGTGTGAGCAGGGCAGGAGGAATTCCTGCCTCTGTGAGGTGTGGCTCACCCAGGGCCAGCCTGACGCATCCGCAGCGGGTCCCTCGTGGAGCACCAGGTGCAGGATGGGTTTGTGCCAAGCTGAGCTGTGTGGAGGAGGCCCTTGGCTGCTGAGAGAGAGTGAAAATTCTGCATCCACTGATGAGTTTTATCTTAGATTTAAGCTTGCAATGTTAATTCCACCTCCAGCTTCCTGGACATAGTTGTCCTGAGAAAGTCTCCAGTGAGTTTACAGCCTGTGCAATTAACAAGTGAAGTGTCACCTCAGCCTCTACCATGGTTACTGTGCCTGCCAGAAAAACTTGGTGATAAATATTCCACGAGAGGCTTGAGAGGCAGTGGTGTCAGCCCTACACTGGCCAATTCACCAGGTCAGGTTTGCCCTGTTACTTTACAGGCTACGTGAGGCAGAAGTGGAAGAGCAGGCGTGGGTCCTTCCCGCAGCGCTGAAATGCACGTGGTGTGCAGCTTAAAGCCCTGCTTCTGTCCTGCTGCCCAGTGCAGGGAACTGCTCTGCTTCCCCAGCCCGTGTAGGGAGCAGCTGGAGAGCTGCTGCTTTTCCCGGTGGCACAGGGCAGTGTCCCAGCAAAGAGCACCACTCCGTGCAGTGCCACTGTGAAGCCCATGGATTGAGAGAGAGAAGCAGCCAGCAGCGGGTTGAGGACACAAAAAGAACAGAATCCTCGTCTGGGGAATTGTTTGAGATCCACCGCCCTTGTGAACTTAAAATGTGTGCACAAAAAATGTCTTGTTCTTCCCTGCTTGCAACTCCAACATACAACCCAGTTTAAAAAATGGTTGTGTTTGCAAAACTCTGACTTCTGTACTCTCACTGGTCTACGTACCTCTTTGTGTGTTCAAGATCTAAATGCAGTGTGCAGGCAGCCTTTCTCTTGCAGCTAATATTGATATCCTGCCCCAGAGTTACAAAAGCAGAGAAAAGAAAACCCTTTCAGACATTTACTGCTTCAGTTGATACATATTTGCCTGGTTTTGGGTGGTGAAAGTTGTTATTTTTATTATTTTTGCAGCATATCAGCCTGGATGTAGTCACCCTGTCAGGAGTGTAAAATTTACAGCAGAAATTATTTTAATGCTGGAAAAGCTCTTACTCATCTGAACCGTCATTCAAAATGCACAGTGAAAGTCTCCAAGCAGAAGTTTTCCATCCCACTGTCTGCAGGACTCCTGCAGGTCTTCTGATGCTTAAGGTAAGATTAAAAATAAAAAGAACAAACAACTTAGTTGCAAAGTAGAAGCTGGTGCAAAGCATGAAGGTATAATTCTAGAGCATAGAGGATCCTCTTTGTGCAATGGAGCACATGGCATTGTTAGAAAATTTCAGTGCAATATTTGTTTAAATAATCAAAGCAAAAAGAACAATAAGCCCAAGTTTACTACCAGAATTAAATACATATAAATGTATATATGTATATATAGAGAAATTGCTTAGTATTAAAAATTAAAAGGAAGTATTACGTTTTCTTTATTATTTTGAAAATATGTGTCAAAATACAGAAGTGTTTAACTATGAAAATAAGTGGTAGTATAAGCAGGGAAAGTAGGAACCACTGAATAGGACAATGTATTTTGTTTTGCTTAGCTCCTGAGAAATATCTGCAATATAGAAATATCTGCAATATAGAAATAGCTGCATAACCTGTGTACAGGTTATGCCATTGTTTGTACTTAGAGATTTTGGTTTCTGTTTTGTAGTGGTGTCCATTACATTTAGTGAATTAAACTCTTCCAGTGTATTTCCTTATTTCTCTGTCAGTGTAGCACAGGCAGCTTGGGGTGTCATCAGGATCCCTTCTCCATGACTGTAGTCATAGGATTTTATATAAAGAGCATTTTCCAGAGGATATCAGTGTGTTCTCTTACACGACTTTTTTTTCTTTGGTTTGTTTTAGGTCATATATATAACTAAGATACATTCCAGAAACTTTGTTTTCTAAATGTGTGTTGGGCACAGTTGTTAATGTTGCATTAAGGTGTTCACATTCAGGGCAATATAAAATGCTGCTTATGATAAATGAAAAATAATGGAATGCTCACTTTATAGCCCTAGGAGTTTGGCCTGGGCCTACAAACAGACATTATTTTTCATTTGTTTATAGACAGACAAGTTTATAATTAGGACAGTAATGGGCATAAGCATTCTTGCAGCCTTTGTAGCTCATCTTTCTTGTAAGCATCAAAGAGAATATTTGTGGTAGAACGCACAGTAATAAGTGTGGGGGAATCAACAGCTTGCAGATTCATTTATTTATTTATTGGAGCTGGTTATCCCCTATCCTCCCATCATCTGTGCCTCTGCAATAAAGGCAAAGCATGCCTATTTTCTCTCATTGCTATCACTCCAAATGCTGTAGATAAGAACGATAGCTGGACACAAGTACCACACTGTGCATCCCAGAACACCAGAGGTATTAATGAACACAAGCAAAGACTTGTGTAACCATTACATCAGTGTCCTATTTCTGGAAATGACTACTGTAAATTACCATTTGGCTGAGGAATCCATCGTGCTGATCTGGAGCCTGCATGGCCCAACTGTGGATTACATCAAGCACATGAAAAAGCTGCCCAGGAATCCTGGCACAGAATGATGTTATTTCGTTTTGCATAGGAAACCTGTGCGTTCATGCATACATGTGTATAAATATGTAAAGTGGTTTGGATTGCCTGTGTCTGTGTCTGTGTCTGTGTCTGTGGCAGATCTTTTAACTTCAAGGGTTATACATCTTTTATGTCAGCTCTGAGGCAGCTGAGATGAGCTGAAATGTCAGTCTTGGGGGATCACTGGTGTGTGAGAGTTGCCACAACACAGTTTCTCTAAGAGCCCATAGAGAGGCTATGATTTGATTCCTCTCACAGCTTGGTCCAAACCAGCTTGTGTTTATTGGCTGTGAAGCCCATTTATGTCTGCATCACCTGGGGACAGCAGTTTGGGGCTGTGTATCTGATGAAAAGGTACTTGGGGGTCAGGAGTTTTGAGGCCTTTAATAATTATCTAGAGGGATGACTTCTATTGAGGAAATGTTACCAGTTTGATGATTTTTGTCATGGTTTATGTCTTTAGTTAGTGCCAGCAGTGTTAAAAAGCTGAGATATTTGTGTCCATATATTTTACGCTGAATTTAAAATACAAATATCTCATCATAAGAAACTTCTTTTTAAAAATGGAGAGAAAGAAAAAATACCAGTCTGGTTAAGAGGTGGTTGTTCTTGTTAAGAAAAGAGTGAGTTATTACTGCTACCTCTGACGTATCTAAGTCTAGTAATACACATATCTCTTTAGGACTAGACCTCAGAATAAATTGCAACATCAGAAACGAAATTAAAAGCTTCTAAAACTTGATCCTCATGTATTTTTAAGGAAGTGGTCTATTCCAAGAATTCTAGTGTATGAAGTCTTGTTAAGATTAAAGTCTCTGGAGGCTGAAGTTCATTTTTTGAGGAAGAAACCCATTTAACAATAAAATCAGGTAATGCCAAATGATATTGTCACAAATAATTAAAATAAATTTGTATTCAGAACATCATCAGTGTATACAATAAATAATAGCTGAGAGGAAAGGCTGACCCCACACTTGTTAAATTGCTTGAAAGTTAATTTCGATGTGTTCAGGTGAAGGAAGGTTTGGTTGTGTGGGATTTTTTTTCCCCTCAGCTGCAGTTTTCTTTGTAATTCCACAAGAAATGGAATAATTTGGGCTTGTCAGACCCACCTGAGAAAAGCAGATGCCCTTGTACACAAGTGATCTTCACTTAGCTGGTGAGCAATGAATACAGAGAATGGACAGTGCAGTTGCTCCAATATTAAATTGCTCTTGTGAGCCTTTCAAGCTGGATTTCTTTCCAGCCCACAGGAAATGACTGATAATCCTTTTTTCTTTTTTTTTTTCCCCAGAGAAGGAATGTGCTGCAGTAGAAATACAGTATGTAACATAAAGATTAATATATATCCTTAAGTTAGATAATTGCAAATGTGTTGACTTTCTCCAACTGAAATGAGAGTAGTGAAACAAGGGAAGTTAATTGTGGGAGAGCCTCGTTGCCTCTTGTCATTGTTTTCTCTTCCTTAGAATATTGCCAAACTTAAAATATTTGAAGTGAACTTTCAGTGCTGAGTATGTTACTCAGATTTGCTGCCATAGGCAAGTTCAGTCATAACAGTTCACTTTTTCTTTGGCATCTTTTAATATTTGAGAACTTTGTGCTTTAACTATAACCTTTTTCTTCTCTAAAGAAAATCTTCATTTGTGCAGTCAGCTGGCTGATTCAATCTCCAGCTGAAGAATGATCACGAGATGAGTGTATGTTCAGTCCTGTTTCTGATGGGTTTTAAAAAGCGCCGACAGCTTTAGTTAAACACAGCAGTGGTTTTCAGTATGTGGCTCTTTGTACAGGATTCCTGTGCAGGAGGTCCTGTGAGAAAAAAGCTCTATCAGACATTGCAAAGAAAAGAAATTTTATTTTAAGATTTTAAGGAACAAAAAGATCTCGCAAGAAATAGCATAAGGGGATGCTTAAATTCGCTGGGTAACCAGGAGAAAGGTAGAACAGGAGTAATATTAATTTAGAGTATTTTGGGCAAGTCATGATCTTTCTCGAAGATTTTGGTATAAGTGATGTTCCTAATTTTTCTTAAATATAATATTTTTTTAAATTACCAAACAGGTTACCAAGTACTTTCATAGTCTTATAATATTATTTTTCAATTATTTTCCAATTTCAACTATTTCCAATAACTTGCTTGTATTAGTAATCAGTTAAAGCAAATTTGTAAATAAACAATGAGTAGCATATGTGAATTCTTATCCCTGGAAGCTCCATATGCAACGAAAGCAAAATGTAAGATAGGTATACATCAAATAAGTTGATATTCCTGTATTTAAAGCACCCAGAAGCATCATTTCTCTGTAGGTGATGAAATAAGATGGGTGGGTTTCCCCACCTGCTTTACAAACCCGCTCTGGATAGAAGGGGGGTTTCTGGAAATGCCTCTATCCTCATCAGGTATGGTGAGTGCCCACTCCTGGGCATCCCATGGCCAGCAGGTTGAAGTCCCAGGAGACATCCCACACACCCACATTGCTTGGAACTGGAACCAGTGCCTGTTAAACTGGCTGGGAAAAGGTGCTGCTTTTAACAGGAAAGTTTCAAGACGCCTCTGGTCTTTAATTTTTCCTTTACATTGAACCACAGGATCACAGGACCATGAAATGGGTTGGGTTGGAAGGGATCCTAAAGCCCATCCAGTTCCACTCCTTGCCTTGGGCAGGGACACCTTCCACTATCCCAGGTTGCTCCAAGCCCTGTCCAACCTGGCCTTGGACACTTCCAGGGATGGGGCAGCCACAGCTTCTCTGGGTAACCTGTGCCAGGGCCTCACCATCCTCACAGGGAAGAATTTCTTCCAAATATCCCATCTAACCCTGCTCTCTGTCAGTGTAAGCCATTCCCCCTTTTCCTGTCACTTCTCTCTTCACGTGGCCTGAGGTGGGGCTCAGTGGCTTTTAAGAAACCCAGTTCAGATGCTGAGTAAAACCTCACCTGTTCTGAGGTCATTGTCTCCCTTGTCTCACGGTTTCAAAGACTTCAGGCACTTCAGCCCAATGTGTCTCTCAGGGGATTGTAGCAATTCTTGAGACACATAGCAGGCTAGGAAAAGGTGGAATGCTAAAGGAAGGTATTGGAGCCCTTTTGCAGGAGTATCTGGTATTCTTTGATTAAACCTAGGCATGCGATACACTGGATATAATTCTTATATTTTATTGAAGGTTTTAATTTTTTTTTTTTATGGGAAGGAACTGCTTCTGCTCTGTGAAAACTCCAGAGTGCACACTGTTGTTGAAAAGTAAGTTTTTAAGGACATGTTGTTTTCAGTGTAAATGTGGAGCTGCTGGTCGCAGGCTCATAGACTACCTGAAATTCATAAGTTCATGCAGCACTACTACAAATACAGCTTATAGGATAGTAGTTTAAAGAAAGTGCAGTGTATCTTTCTCCCACTTCCAGATATGGTTTATCACCCTGACATGATCAATCAATACCATGTGACCACTCAGCTGTGTTTGGAAGAGCTTCCCAAATCACAGGCAAGTTTAGGGCTCCTGAGCTGGTTGATGTAATCAGGACTTGCATCTATAAAACTGGTTTCGTACAGCCTGGATTCAAGAAATTACCTGGCCTCTCTGCTCTTTTTTTTTTTTTTTTTTTTTTTTTTAATTTTTATTTCAGTATTATTGGACAAGGAAATAGTGTCCACAAAATTCAGATTTAGTAAACTGGCTACAATAAACGATCATTAAAAAAGGCGTGAAAGACTAAAGAATTCTAAGTGTATGTAGATTTAATTGTAATGGCTGTGCTATGTATTATTTTCAGACTCTGGAATGAGGCACAGGGGCTGACATAACTTGCTCTGAACATTCCCTGGATTAAAAATTCTTGCTGATTGTATTCTGTCATGAAATGGTTGGCATCCCAACAGTCGTGACAAGTGTATATGTTGGCAAGGAATTAAAAAGGGTGGTGCCTCTGAAGTTTAGCAGGAGATTTCCTGCTTGGGCATGGCAGGCAGTTGTAGCTGTTACAAATGCCATTCCCTTGTCTGCATTGCTGCTCATTTCTGAAACAAAGCAAGCTTGGGAATATGTTCCACTATGTAATAGGAACTGCTACATTTGGTTTTCTTTGAGTCTTCTCTGACACTGAAGTCTTCATGTGCCCACTTCTCTTTTCTTCTTGTTGTTTTGTTAATAAATCAAATCTGACTACAAAATCTCTCTGCCTCTAAACCACAGTAAGGGCTGCTTGAGAAAGCGTGAGCCTCCCAAATTTTTTACCCTCAAGAGGAAATAACTGATTTTTTCGTTTGTCTTTGATCCAGTCTCATCAATGCAATTTTCCTTCTTCAAACAATTGAGCCTGCAGTTCATTATAGTGCAAGACCGGAACCCTTCTATTACCTTATTTTTAGCAACAATTAAATCGAGCCTTAAAATTGAATTTGCAAAAAGAAAGGCCTGTGCCAGTCCCAAATCTTAGAACTCAGCTCTTAAAATTTGAATCTCAGCACTTTTCTCTCCTGGGTGTGTCACTTGGTGGTGTGGCTTGGTGGTATTTGTGGCCAAATTAAGCATACGGTGATCCCACAGAACAATTTAAATTCTGACATCCTCATTTTCAGAATTTCCACTTGCTCTAATAAAGCACTTTAAGGAGTTTTTGCTCCTTTGAAGTGTAGCCCTGTTGTGCTTGTGTCCATGACCTGCGCCTCTTTGGGTGTGGCACCGCCTGGATGTGCCACCTGTCCTGGGAATCCTTTCTGGCCTCCTCCAGCCCCGAGCTGAGGGTGCGGAGTCAGAGAGCACCAGGATGCCCCAGGCAGGTGTATCTGTGCTGGAGACTCAGTGGAGCTTCTCAGCCTGGGACAGTGAGGAGCTCCTGCCTTCCAAGCCCCATCCCAGCATCAAGGACACGGGGTGCTCTTCTCCTGTGGGGTTGAGCATCTTCCCAGAGCACAGCCTCTGACTATTTATCAGAGCTTATGTCCGTGATTAAAATGTAACTTCCCTTCAGCTTATGGAGCTTAGAAGCTCTTAGAGGCATGAATTAATGGAGAGACAGGTTGTGTCTGCTATGGAGTCAGGGAGCTGTGCTGCGGAAGAGAGAAGTTGTTCTGCCAGGTGATTTGTTAGGGTCAAGTATTGCCTCCAGAATTTTGCAAGCAAGAATGTTTATCTGCAGTTGGGACTGACTGACACCATCACTTCTTCGTAGGACACTTGCCATTACAGAATGTTGTAGTTTTCCTAAAGATGGCTGTTAGAAGTCTAGGAAAAGAAATTTGCTACTTTGGCAGGATGGAGGTGAGGAGATTTGGAGTGTCTGCCAAACATGTAAGAGCAAACTCCTGTCACAGTGACTGTGGGAGCCCAGCTGGAACTTAGAAAAAGGAGCATAGTTTGAAACACTGGTATTTTATTGTCATCGTACCCGACTAACATCCACATGTTATGAGTAGTAAAGCTCTCTGGATAATGAAGTGTGCTGCAAAATGTGGAGCCCTCATGTTATTTACCTAGCATAGTGTTCATGGAAGCATGGTTAGCATCAGGCAGGCTGAGAGATCCACAAAGAGAAAAAAATCTGATTAATGGCACCTAGAAGAGGGCAGAGTAACCCCCTGCAAGGAACCAGACCCCTCAGAATGCGAAACTGCCAGACCAAGATTTCAGGCCCATGTGGAAGAGCTGTGTCTGTGTATGAGCCTGACAAAGGGGATAAAAATGACAAGATGAAGGTACAGCTTTCTTACACTTTCACCAGACAAAATGAAAGAGCGAAATAAAATAGCCAGGAATTGAATACACAAACCCCCAAACAGCTGGGAAAAATATTTGAGGAAAATGTACAGGAGATAGCAGAGGGATACTTTTCTCTAAATCCCAAAAGCAAGAAGCAGAGAAGAGGATAGAAGCTTGCATTGTGTGGTGGAAAATTCTGGCATGCACATGTACATTAGAGACATAAAAGATCTCCTAATTAGAGACAGGATCATTTGTGGGACATGTGATTCCAGTTTACAGGAGAATTGCTGAGAAAAAAAAAAAACATCTAACCCTAAAGGAGTGAATCAAAGAATAAGAGCAGCTGAACTATCCAGGAAAAGGAGCAAAACAACAGCCACTTTTGCAGGACACAGCAGAGTCCAGGAGAGAGGGAAGAGAGGGATGAACCTGTGAGCAATGCACAAAAGTGAAGTAAGATTTGGGACTGGTGGGAAGGGAGCCACGAGGATTTATTTGGTTCAGCAGTGCGCAGTGGTGCTGTGTCTGGCTGAGCAGACTCTCCCCTCCTTGGCAGGGAGGCAGAAGGAAACCACAGGGCAGTGAGGTGGACAAAGCACCAAGGCTGTTCTGGAGCTCAGCGTGCCTGGAGGAAAATGGAATCAAAGAGCCAGCCTCCAGGGGTCTCTGGGTTAGCAATCTCTAGTTAGCCACCAAATGTTTGCATGGAAAACACAACTGTCAGAAAGAAAGTTGGGGTGATCCATTTGCATTTCCAAGAGAGGAGAAGGAGGAAGATGAGGTTTGAAAGAGGCACCAGGAAGTCAATCTGTCTGAGCGTGACCTGAATGTTACCCCAGTTTTTTGTGTTCCTCTACGCCGTTCTCTAAAGAAAAGCCAATTATATTTCAGAAGAATAGGGGCCTCTCATGTTGTTATTCATCATGTGGCACATGAAACACCAACACTAGCTCCGAAACTGTGAGTTAACCTTCTCCTTTCATCACGTATGGTCATGTCATCACTAGGCTGGTGACTGCTCAAAGCTGCCTGAAAGTGGTTGAGCCCCAGACAACTAAACTTTTATACATCAGTACAAAAGCAGCAAAGAAGATGAGAAGGAAAACTGATTGTCCCCAGGGACGAGCATAGTGGTTTGGGTAGTCCTGCTTAGAAAGTCACTTGTGGCTTTTATAATGAGGAACTTAAGGTTTGAATTTTCAGACTTATTAGCTGTACATTTGTTTGTTTTTTATTAACTTAATATACTACGTGCCACATTTTCCTTGGGGTATTGAGTCAAGTGATGGATTCATCCAGTTTAGCTCTAAATGCATGGGCTCTCTTTTTCATAAAACTTTGAAAAGATTTGGGTCTCATATTTCCTGAAGGATTTTATTTTATGCCTGTATATTTTGGTACAGCAGCTAATGTTTTCTGTCCTGTTTCTTTTCTGACGATATGTGCTTCTGGCTAATGTAGAGAGGGAATGTAGTTTTTGTTTGTTCTCTTTCTTGACCCGTGAGAATTAGAGTTGTCTTCTTCCATGAGCAGGCAGAGTTAAACCACTTTAGTCTACAAAAGAATCACTGGAAGTTTCCAATCCCCTCGCTCTCTGCTTCAATGGAAAGAAAAACAGGTTTTAAAAAGTCTGAGAAAGATATGGCTATTAAACTAATCCAGTATACTTCATCTAGCTGCTAAAAATCTTGACTCTTAACAGTGATTAAATATAATTGCATCAGTAAAGGTGGTGTAAAAAAACCCCTGGCTTTCATTAGAAGCTATCTTTAGGAAACCATGGTTCCTTGACTTAAGTTACGTGTAACATTGCTGTTTTATTTTGGGAGTACTTCAAAGGTTTCTTAAACACAGGGTTATGTAGAAAAAATAAATAAACCCCAGCAGAACAAATACACAATTCTGAAGTATTCTGTATTTCAATATATATGTCCAGTGCATGCTATTTATTATAAAAGAAAATTGGGCATAAAACTGAAAAAAATAGTGGATAAATATTGAACCATCTTAAAGATCTGATCAAATAGTAAAGATATTCCAAAGAAAAAAATAAATTAACAAACGACCTCATATGTGCAGGATGAAATTGTTATAGGATGGAATGGAAAGACTCCTAGTAATTTAAATTAAATTCTTTTTTTTTTTTTTTTTTTTTTTTTTCTTACTCTTCAGTTTGGAAGGGAATCTGTTCACTGTTTTAAGAGCTGAAAAACAATGTTGCTAAACTTTTTCTCTTATTTTCATAAATTTAAAATCTGAGCTGTGTCAGAGCCTTAACACTACACAATCTTTATAGAGAATTTAAAATTTCTCCAAGTTATGTCATCTGAAAAAGCTCTTCCTAGACAGTCAGATGTTAAAAAATTCAGCAGTTTTGGTATAATGCAGAACACCACATGCTGCTCTGTATCCTTGGGCTGAACTGGATATTTGCACTTTTGTGTTTGTTTTGTAGATTATGAAAAATTGTGTAAGCTGAAAGAGGACTGCAAAACCTCCTACGCTGAAATACTGAAAAATATAAAATAATCTAGTTCTTACATAGCTTTGTCATTGCCAATGTTAAATGTTACTGCAGGTGTTTACTGCAAGAACCTGAGTTACTGCAAAGACAAAAGTACAACAGTGAGCCTTGTTTTCTTAGAGAAATCATATACTCCCAATGTGTTTGAGGGGAATAATTGTCCATTTCTTTGTGGTCATTCAGGTGAAGGGATAATTCTGAAGCAGAGAATGCTGTTGATAATGTTTCCACTGGGGTACTCACTAAAAATGTATTTAGCTGTCTCCATAAACAAAGTATTAGCAAAGTTTAAGTCCAGATCATGACTGGCCCATGGTGAGATGCTGAACTAAATGCTGATGTGTCTTCTCCACATACTTTCTGCTTTTAAGTTATTAGAGATATTAAAACTATTTAAAAATGTTAATATTTTAATATTAGGACATTTAATGAAAAATTCCAAACATAGACATATACAGGTAGATATGCACTATACAAAAAAAGATAATGTGGATGATGAAAAATCAGCCCCTTCTGAATTCATTATTTCTATTCAGTATAACTATTTGCCTCTTATTTTGAGAATCCAAATGGGGAAAAATATTTTTATAATTTGTGTTTGGCATTTTGGCCCTTGTGCAGTTTTGATTCACAAGTTGAAATCCTGTTTCCATGGAAATTAGCTGAATTTTTGATGAGCTTTGAATTTCTCCCACAAATTAAGGCAACTGGGGAACATCATTTGGGCTTATTCTGTCCTTAATGTCAGCTGTAATATTTTCCCTTTTATTCCATGTGAATGGGAGCTGTATTTTGATGATGATTTAAGTCAAGATTCCCAAATATTACTGCAACAAGTTCTCTTTTATCAAGAGAAACGAGGGTATTTGATTACATGGAGTTACTTTTTGTGTGACAGACGTCCACAGCTTCCTCAGCAGGAGCAGCAGATCTGCCCCTGCCCCCCACCATAAACACCAGCAATCTGTGTAGCTTTTCTCTGATTGCTTTCAGAACAGCTGAAATAAAAATGAACACTACTTTTTAGGAAGTAAAAAAAAAAAAAAAAAAAAAAAAAACCTTAAAAAAAAGTCGAATAAAAAAAGACAATACTTTTTATGAAATAAAAAAAAAAAAAAAAAAAAAAAAAAAGCCTATAATATAAGCTTGATAGTAGCTTGAGAGGAGGAGTTAGGCTAAACTTATTTTATTAGAATAGTCAGGAGAAGTGAAACTCCAAGCACCAGCTCGTTTTCCTGGCTTGAACTCATAACTGGAAGAGGTGGATGGGGTAGGAATTGGCTGATATGGGCAGGGTGGGACAAGAATGCCATCGATTGCTAATCTGCAAATGTCTGTCCCAGGCCCTCGGATGGGAGGGTGGCAGTGAAAGCAGACCCTTCCCTGCACTGGAAATGCCAGGTGATGGACTTGAGCAATATTCACATTCTGAGTGTATTTCTGGTTTTCCTAATCTTTGATCCTGCCATTGAATCCGCGGGGGTGCAAAAATCCACCCACACAGATCCGATGTCAAAATCCTGGCCTTAATTATTTATGGTTTGCTTGGACAAATTACTGTTCTCTGTGCAATAACTACAGTTATTACCAGAAATACTGGACAATCTAAAACATACAGATATACATTATGTAGGTGTGAACATTTATTTTTTTATAAAGGTCATACCTTTGTTAATGTATTTTGGCTCTTAACTGAAATTCTAATTTCTGAGTCTTGCCCTGTGCTGCTTTTCACCTGACCTGACTGGCCTGGATATATGGCAATTAATTCTCAGAAAAAAGGAGTTCATAATATTTATAATCGGAAAGCCAGCCTATAGCAAAAAGAACATCCAGCTTTATACACCTTGCACCAAGATCCTACTGATTTGTTAAACTGCAGATGGACTGTACTGGTTTTCTGCACTGAAGAGGCACCCCCTTTTTAACTGTCTCTGGGCTCTATTCATTATTCCAACCATCTCAAGTTAGATCATTTTCATCTGCATATAAACAGAGAAGGAATCTCTTAGGAAGAAAACCCCTTTAAACAGGAACAGTAAATTTCACAAAAGAAAACTAAAATCAGAATTTCCCAGGAAAATCAGACATGCCAGAGCCACTGCAGAGCTTGGCAATGCCAGCCAGCACCATTCTTTAATTAAGTAAGGAAAACTTTGTGAGTTTTATGTGTTTCCCAAAGTCTTTCCTTCTTTTTATCTTACTTTTTCCTGAATTTTTAATCATAAGTTAATGCTGATATAATTGCTGATATAATGCTTACAAATAGGTTCCCAGCAGTTGAGTGTTGCTTTAAATTTGGATTTTTTTAATTTTGTTTTTTCCTTACTAGAACTATATATAAAAATATGCTCTCTTCAAAGTTCACAGGTAGGACGTGGCAGGCCTGGTCGTTTCACTTCTTGCATGTTGTTGGTTGGAAGTTAACTGAAAATCAGCAGAAGCTCCCAGGCAATTCCTGTGCCTGCTTAGAATTGTTCAAAACTGAGTTTTGTTTGAAGTTTAAAATCTGTACCCCATTTTTCAATGAGGTGCCAGCCAGGTTCTCTAAAACAGTTCCTAATCATTTGCTTTTGGTCTGATGAGAGAGTAGCACTAGTTTTGATTTTCAAGTTCATCTATGCTTTTAGATCCAAGATATCAGTGCAGTGTATTATGGATATGGATTGCAGTTCCAGTCTCAGAGTGTCTGAAGCAGTTCCTAGAGTCACAGGAAATATTTGTTTTACACATGTTATTATTGAAGAAAACCCAATGGCAATAAAACTATTCCAGAATGAAAAAAACTTTCTAGTAAAAATCAAGTTTGTGTGAGTGGCCTATCTGAAAATGCTAGAACCTCATGAAGCACAGCATATCTGTCTCACCAGGAGTAGTATGCTTGCTTTTCACTAAAGAGTGCAGTTTTCAAAAATTAAATACAGCATTAGCATTTTACAGGTTATTAAATAATGCAAAAGACCATTTCCAGCTGGGTACAGTTTGTATTTCCAAGCCAAGGTTGTATCTGGTGCTTCTTCAAAAAAAATGTTCTCAAGCTTTCAGAATTGCACCTTTCAGAGCTTTGGTTCTCTGCATTTGGTGTTGGAATGAATTGTTTCCTAAGCCTGAACTCAACCTCTTGAGGGGTTCCTCTGTCTCCTCCTGATTGAAAGAAATTGTAAGCTAAGGCTGAGGGTCCATGTAAGGCCTTTAGTGTTGAGAAGCCAGTTTCACAACAGGGAAGAGTTTTACATTTAATATATTTGTACAGTTTTGTTTGATATTTTTTTTTTTTTTTTTTTTTTTTTTTCCTGCAGAGTTACCAGATTCCAGCATGGCTTGTATGGATATTACGATTTTTTTTTAAAGATTGTGAGCTAAAGTTTAAAAATCATTGGTCATTCTGGAAATGACAATGTTAAAGAGCTAATCTAGAAAACTGGCTGATAGCCCTTTCAAAGGTTTCAAAGCATTCAGCTTTGTGCAGGAGATCCACCCATTAAAGTGTCTCAGGCTGGAATACAAAAGCCCAAACTTACCACCTTTCAGTCTTTGACCTACTTCAATTTTTATAAGAAATTGCTATAAATATCTACTTGCCAATTAATACAAAACAATATCTGGTAGTTTCCCACAGTAAAAAATTGTCTGCACAGATATATCCATATGGGAAGCATGGATGTGATACAAACAAGAACTGTGTTTCATCTTTCAAGCTACAATTAGACTGTGGCTTTTCAAAATCTGCAGATTTTCTCTGTAAATTAATCTTCCAGTGTCTTTTGTTGCTGTCTTTCAAGTTCTGTCGGCTTCCAGCTAGAAAGCTAATGATAAAGCATCAGAATTTCACCCTTTTAAAAGAAGAAAAGCAGGGTAGGCATCTGTAATAGTAGTGTAATGACACCAAATCTGCGCGTACAGTTTAGAATTATTTGCCTACATGCTCGTTCATTAGCACACAGATGTTTTCTTCAGTGCTTTATCTGTGTATGATGGTTTGCAGCACCAGTCTGGCATCATTAGACATCTAGCTGCCAGCATTTCAGAGATTTTTCCACAGAGCCATAAAATTGCACCTTCCTCATTGAATCTAAAATCCAGCCCACCTGTAATAACAGAGCAGTGGAACAGTGTGGATCTCTCCTGGATGTCTGCAGTGCAGTGAGCTGGGGTGGCTTGCCTTCACACTGGAGTAAAGGTCGTGTCCTAATGTTATGCCTTCCTGTTTAAAATGAATGGCTTGTAAATGTTTATCTCAGCTAGAAGTGAGAACGTGGTCTACATCTGTGCTCTCCAATTCCCCTTGGAGAAACCCTGTGCAGTGAAACAGCTGCATATCCCTTCACGTCCTTCTCTTGTGTTAAACATGTACATCTCTGGCTTCAGCTCTTTGCCAGGTTTCCCCCTGCTCATGTTTGGATTCCAGGTTGAAGCTTGAAGTAGTGTTGTCTGGATTTTTAGTGGGTTACATTGTTTTCTCCAGGAAAGAGCGAGCAAAAGGGAGTGCAGACGGACTCACAGTCCATGCAGTGTCATGCAGGATAGAGTTTCTTTGGTTCTGCCAATAGGTATTGCAGTGTAAAATGTCTGGAGGCTAGTTGGGGCTGCTTCTCTAGAGACAGGACCAAAGTATACAGTATACTGGCTTTCATTTTGCTGTTTTTGGGCAGTCAGGGCTGCTTTCCATTTCCTACAATGTTCCAATATAACCAAGACACATGTGCTCGGTAATGGAGGCCTCTGAGACCTGGGGCTTCTGTAAAAAGGAAAAGAGCAAAGTAGTATTTATACAGTATAATATTTTGATTCGCTAATGGGCTGTGAGGTGGGTGTTATCACGAACTACTGTGCGGCAAGAAAGGTTCCTAAAACACGTATCAGCTTGCTACATCTCCAAACCATTGCAGATAACACAGTGTTTAGTTTCTAATTAGACTTGTGTTGTGCTAATTCTCGTGAGCAGTGCAAGTGATTGACGTGCTGCATTTTAGTGGCAAGTAGCAGTGCAGCTGAGTGGAGCTCAGTGATGAAGCCAGCATCCAGCTGCTGAGGAAAGCACAGTGCTCCCAGAGACTGATTTGCAGGATGATCACACGCTGATTGGTGTGGCCTTGCTCCGAGGGGAAGGAGGAAATAAAGGCACATAGTCTTCAATTAGACTAATGATATTTTGGTCCTACAAGGATTAGGAAACATCTAACTGAAAATAAAAGTCCAATGTGTAATAGTTCACAAATCATGTATTTACTTTGGATAGTATTTTTCACTGTTTCTTAGGAGAGGATGGACATTATTCTTTTTCCATGCCTCAGTCCCCTGTATTTAAAACACAGATGGTTCATCCTAAGTGCTGGTTTCTGTTCATACAAGTAATAAGTGTAAGCTTCAAGGCAGAGCCTTGTGAACTGTTTCTTGATGGAACGTGCCAGAGCAGCACAGGCATTTTATGTAACTAAAATTATTTCAGAATAGTTTTTGCCAGCACTTTCCTTTGTGGCCAGCTCAAGTCAATATGTTTGGTAGTGCAGTTCCACTGTGCATGTAAAAATAAAAATATGGATTTGATGTAACAGTCTCATTGAGCTAGATTGGGTTACTGTAAGGAACATCTCCTAGCTTAAAGCCTCTAGTCAGGTCCAAATCCCTTCAGTCAGATTCTTGATGTAAAGTTTGGCTTTTTCAAATCATCATCATCATTGCATTCAGCACTAACAAAGGCTGTGCCTGTGACTCCTGGATGTTTTTCATGTAGCATTTGATTTTTTTCACAGCCTTTAAAGCCCCTGTGAGGCCAAGCAGGGCTGTTCCTTTGCTTTAGGGGCTTTTTGGGCCCCCCATACATGTGTTAAAGGAGAGGTGCTGGCTATGGAGTGGCATTTTCTCAGGATGATCAAGCTGTGGCTTGCTGCAAATCCCATCTGCCCTCTCCACATGCAGCATTAGAGGCCCTTCCTGGAACAAGCTCCTTGGGGATTTACCTGCGTAGGATTTACCAGTACGGGGTCACCGGAGAGGCAGATGGGACACATGATGACAGACTTGGACCAGTTGCATTTGGCAGAGAAAACACCTATGGAGTAGGATAGTGACTTTATGGGTCAGAATTTATTTTTAAGTGGTATTCTTTGTGGATCTCATCCCCCAGTCAAATAGCAAATATTGTGGTACAAATAGCAGTGGTACCGTGCAGGGCTTAGATTTTCAGAATTACCAAGTGGGCACTGCAGGCTGCAAAGAGTGTGTGTGTGCAAACCCTGGAACAGATAAAGGTATTTGTTCTTATCTGTGTGCTTCAGCCTGCCGGGGATACTTTTTTGCAGGCTGTGTAAGGAAAGGTCAGATTTTGCTTTGTCAGTTGATGTTGGGGTGAATTAAATCAGATTTTAAATCCACAACAATATCCCAGGTAATAAAACTTAATCTTGACGTAAGAATGACACATTTGTCTTCTGCTTGAGAAAGAAAGGTGTAGAGCAACCCAGACTTTTCATACTGTTTTGTCTCTCTCAGAAAGTACAAAAAGAAGGCTCTGGACTTTGCAAGAGCTTTAGGAACTTGGGAGGAAAAATCATGTGGTGTAAACGTTCACTTGACCCAATTACGGGCAACATGTTTTAAATATATGAACTGGTAAAGTGCTCATGCTTTTTCATACTGAGTAAAAATGTTCTGCTGCTTGCTGTGAAGATGAAACTTGTCTTGGACTTCACTGGCAGTGAAACCAGGCTTGCTACAGATCTGTGTTGTAGATTCAGTCATTTACTCATATTTCAGTTGTGTGTTTTCCAGTTTTTCTTCCTCCACTGCCCTATTAAAGTACTACAGATGCCTGGAGGGCCATAGTCATTTAAAAGGTTTGAAGCACTAAAAAGAGAAATTTTGGCTCCTTTTTCTTAGCCAAACAGTTTTTATGTACCAAGTACACTATTTTATGCTGCCCAAGGGAACAGATATCATTTGCTATACTTTAACACAAAAGCCATTCTGGCTCTCCTTGAAGCAAGTGAGAGCATTCCACTTGCTTTCAGTGGGAATTTGTAGCAACCCATGATACAGTTTCTGTCAGAGCAGGAGAAAGCTGAGAATCCATAGTACCATGCAAATGTAAAATGGAAGAACTTGGTGCCATATCATTTGCACATTTCAGAGAGAAACTGTCTTGGGTTTGGAGGAAGAGTCCCATAAACTTGTTACTCAGGCACTCTCACATCCAGGGAAATCCAGAGGAAGAGTCCAGGGGAAGGAGTGACCACCTGCTTGTCCTGGGTGTTCCCTTCAGTCTGCAGGGTGAAGTGTCAGCTGCTGTTGAATGTGCAATAATCACCAGGAAATCATAAATCTAGAATAGTTGCTTGTGCAAAGCAGAGCTTGAAATGGAAGAACTCCAAGGAAGACATCTCTTTTTTAAAAGAGAGTTTTCCCTGGGCTTTCCCTGCCACAGGCCAGCCGAAGTTTGGCTGCCCCAGAGCTGTTCCCTGTGCACCTGCTGCTCACTGTGCCTGAGCAGCCCTGAAAAGGGGAACCCAGCACTGGGAGCGTGTGAAGGGGAGTGTATGGGTAAATGTACCTTCCAGACACCTGCATCAGCAGCAGGGCAGCAAAAAGAAATGTCTCATGTTCCCTCCACGAGATCAGCCTTAAAATTCTCCAGAACAATGAGGCGTCTCTGCAGCTGTGGAGAGCCTGGGGTCTTGTCAGGCAATCATGCATTTCTCAGCTTATTCTTGTTGCACCTTGATAGAGGTAAGACTTAGTTATTGGATCCTCAACTTTAGACTCCCTCTAGTTACTCAGTGCACAGAGTTTATTTTATCTATAATTTTCCACTCTAGCCTTACAGTTTACTATAGGGAGATTATATACTTACAGCTACTGGCAGAATTTGCCTACCCGGAAAGGACGTGATTTTGAGCTCCATGGGATGTTACTGATATGTAAATAATTTCATCTCACCCAAATAGTGGCCACTCTGTCCTTTTTCACAATATACCTTGCCTTAATGTTTTAAAACAATGGGTGATTTTGGGTGATCAGGTTCAGCAATCTTCAGAGGGACCCAAAATCTTTAGAATTGCTTTTAGGGAAGATTATATCTTCTAAAATCACATTGCCCCAAGTTTCAAAAATCTCAGGCTTGCCTCAATATTCATAAGAGACCCAAGCTCAGCGATATTCAGTATGAAAAAATACCTTTATGCAAAGTACTTTACATGCACAGTAAATGCATTTTAGAAGCTGTTTGAAATGGATGTGTAGAGCCTTATGTTCAGAGAAAGGCAAAAACTTAGCAAACAGGAGTTTTTGAAACTGGGAACAAGCGGGTGGGTCTTTTTCTACTGGATCTGGATTTTAATTAGACCTCTGTGCTGCCGTCTGACCTGTGATGAGGTGACACATCAATCTGCCATGCAGTGATCAGGACAGAATGGGAAGGAGAGGCAGAGACTGGGAGAACCAGGGCTTAGAGGAGACTTGGACTTGTGTCTGAAATGGCCCATGGCAGTGTCTGCTTGGTGGGGCTGCCTGGAGATTTGAAAGATGAGCAGAATCAAGGAAAATACCAACGAAGGAGAAATGAAGTATGCTCTGGGCATTCTGTAATGTTCTGTTCTCACCCAGCTCTATGTGAAGTTGCAATATATGTGTACTTATGTTGATTTATCTTCATATTAAGGTCAGTTAACTGGTTCTTCCACACAAGTAGAACACACATTTTCTTACTGGCCTCAAGAGAAAACAATTCTCTGGTGTTCATTCTGATGAATTTAGAAGAATTTCTCAGGGCATTTTCCCAAATTCTCTGCTTGTATGAAATGGTGCAGCATCACTTTACTCAATGCAAGCTTATGCCGGTTTTTGTGGCAGGTGATATGGTCTTGGTGACAAATCATGTATCCCCAGTTCCTGAGTAACCAAGAGATGGAAAGTTTTTTGTTAGGTTTGGATTGTAGCTTTCCTGTAATGTGCAACACTGTGAGTGAGCTGGCCTAAGCCAGTGGGGTGTCTGTGTATGCAGATGTTGTACCCCAGCTGAAACAGGGGAAGTGGAAGAAGGGGAGCAGGAGAAGGGTTGGCAAAGCAGCCACTAAATCCAGCAAAGCTTCAAGCACTGCCAGTAGTCTTGAGGGTGGTTCAGTTCAGGAGGTTCAAAACAATTGCTAAAGGAGCAGTGCATATTTTCCATCCTTTCCTATGAAATGACGTGGTTTGTTTGCTGTTGCTTGTTTACCTGTTCTGCATGGTATATTGCATTTATCAGTCAAATAGACTGTAGGGGGTAGCAGTACTTTAATAATGATGTTTTGACTTCTGCTGTGTTTATTCTGTGTTTTCTGACTAAAATCATACTCAGATGGCTTTTTCTTCTGCTGTTCCAGCATATCTGTCTCAGGCTGCCCCTAAAAAGAAAAAGAAGTAATCTGGCAAAATGAACTCAGAACACACAAAGAAGAACCACTGGAGACTAATCTGCAAGGTATTCAGGTATTTGCACTTTCATATCCTACAGCAGTAATTGGTGCACACACATGGTATGCTCTGCAGTTCTTGTGCTTGTTAACTCACACAAAGTGGGTGCCTTTATTATCTAAATAAACAAAAAGTCATGTGAAAGATGAAAGTTGTTTAGTCAGAATGCCCCCATTCAACTTAAAGATGGAGGCAGGTTTGTAAAGGTAGAGTTGCAGCTCCAAGTTCAGCACTCATTGATGCTGCTGTCCATCACATCTGTTAGCCAGGTCAGATTTTACCATCTGTTACTGCCCAGTGCACTGATGGCCATCTGAGAAGTGGTGGAGAAAGAGGATCCTTCTCTGACTTCCACTGGAGCAGAATGAACAGCCCCTTCTCTGCTGGTGGGCTAAGGCACTATGACACTCCCAGTGACCTCAGGAATTAGGTTCCTGGGCTGCAGTGAGGAAGAAATTAATTTTGGATCTTGGAGATGCCAGAGGTCCTGTGTCACTTGCCAGGCCTCAAGGATTTTTGCGAGCTTTAGGCTGTGTATATGTCCTGTATACAGCTGAAAGAAAATAAGACTTACCGTTCTTCTCAGTGCAGAAATGGGACTTCCTAGTTGGAAAGCAAGAACAATCTAGAGAAATGTTGTAATTTTCTAGATAATAGGAAAATAGATTTTTGTTCTATGAATACATACAGGAGAAAGTAGCACAGCTCTGTTGAGTCTATGTTCCATGTCTCTGAAGCAGGGAGAATGCTTGTGTGATTCCTTCTCCATGCACTGTGTAAGCAGGTGATGACATACGTGCTATGGATGTGTAAAGTGACAACTTAATGGCAGCAAGTAATTACATATGTGTTTGTATGGTGGTGTAAGTGCAGAGGTTGGCTGTACACAGCTTTGTAGCTGATTAATTGGGGGAAGTAAATGAGCTGCTAATGGGAGTAAAGGCAAGAGTTAATGGGAGTAAAGGTAAGAGTTGTGCTTGCTGAGTGCACCAATACCAAGGTACATTCAGAGAAAACATTTTATTTGTACAGTCATTGCAGTCTTGTTATCTCATTGCAATGATTAAGCTGTTACAATTAACAATTGTTCATAATGAAGTATTTTAAACAAACCCATAAAAGCAGAGGTATCTCCTGAGGGTATATATTTAATGGTTATATCACTGATATGTGAAAAATCACTCTTGTTGCATGTTATATCATATGTGACTGTCTGAAAAGCAGATGCAAGTAAACAGTAAAGTTACTGTGAGTATTATTTTATTCCTGAATTGCACACTCTATCAGCTTCCAGATATTTCTTTGCATTGGTATTTTTGATGTGTCCATTCCTGTGGTTTTGGCAGTGTGTTCATAGACACTGTTGATGTACCCTTTCAGATTCTGCTACCAAACTGCTTCTGGGACTTCATGCAGTTTGCTTCATTTGAGAGAACCTCAGATAAGTTATATGGAAAAGTGATAGTAAATCCCAGAGTACCAGGTTGTGTTGCACATAATGCAGATGTAATACATGGGACCAGTGAATGATGGTTTAGTATGTAGTATTATTAGTACTTTTCCTTTCAGTATTTTGTCTTTTTTTTTTTTAACCTTTTTTTTCAGCATTGGACCTCCAATGCAAGTAGTTGCTTGCCATGGTGTCCCAAAAAAGTAAAGCCAATGGTGAAAATTCTTGTTTTTCTACCAAGTGTTTTTAGAACCTTGAGCCAGTTCATTAGCCTTCAGAAACATCCTCAGTCTCACTTTAGAACTACAGTTTTCTCTGTAAGAACAGGAAACTCCTGTCAAAATCTCCTAATGTAGACTTAGGAAAGGTTTCTGTTCAGCTTTGAAGAATGATACTGTTTTCTTTAAGAAGATTAGTTGTATCTAAATAATTTAAACTTTTAAACCTTTTAAAAATAAGTATGCTTGAGATTAAAAAAAGTTCTACTGCTCAGTTATGCAGTTCATTCCAAAGAGTTACCACTTAAAGGCAGGAGAAACAAGCCTTACACCAATTTTATTGACAATAGACGGAAAGAATAGT
Organism: Pyrgilauda ruficollis; assembly: GCF_017590135.1. NCBI lineage: Eukaryota > Metazoa > Chordata > Aves > Passeriformes > Passeridae > Pyrgilauda > Pyrgilauda ruficollis. The sequence goes on along the minus strand of NW_024529155.1, from coordinate 3,549,396 downwards.
ACCCGAGAACATTCTATAAGCTGAAATTATGGACTCATTCTATACCCAAAGGTGGTGATCAAATCAAACATCCAGTATTTTAGATGACAATTACTAACCTTCCTTAATGTTCTGAAAACTTACCATTATGGGGAAAATAGACTTTGAATTTCAGACTATGATCATTCCTCAAAATAAGAAAACTCTAAAAGTTGGATTTTCCTATAAGAAATTTCAGACTGTATATGATTTGGGTAACTATGACGAACAAGCTATTTTAGAAAGGATTTTTTTTTTCCTTCTTTGGGGAAAAAATGCACTTAATGCTTTTTTGCAAACCCTTCATGTTTCTAACACTACCATGATACACTATTTTCTAAACAAGTTACAGGTATAACAAAGCTGCTTACAAGTGTTGCTGTGTTTGAGAGATACAGCTTTTAATTTGGTTCTGTTTTCACAGAAGGAGTGCTTCCATTTCACAAATTTTGTGTAATTTTGGGACCTGAGAAACTTGCAGTCAGTATTTTATCATAGTCAGTATTTCAAGAAGATGATGTTGCTTTAAAAGGAACTTTTCCTAATTATAAAACTTTGCAAAAGTCTCAGATTTTTAAAGTTCCCAAAACTGTGGTCTGTAAGTTTGGTTTCCTGGATAATGTTCGCAACATCAATTAGTTTAGGGGTTTTTTCCCCCCAGCCTTTTTTTTTTTTCTGAAGGCAGGGCACTCATTGGACATAAGTAGCATTTATTGAACAGTAATGTGGGGAGGGAAGAGAGTTTCAGATCTGAATTAAGTCTGAGTTATAGTGACTCATAACTGGCAGCAAAACACCCAAGCAGAGACGTGAGACAGGATGAGATTAAATGAGACAAGCCATGAAAGAAGGGACAGATTTATGACTTATTGGCCTACAGATGGGATGAGAAGATATGAGTGGAGAATGAGATCATCAGGCAGAAGTCTGCTAGGGGAAAAGGAGGGGGTTCGCAGGACACATCCCAGTAGCCTCCCGTGCATAGTGATTTAAGCCACAGGAAAATCAGTATTAAAAATTATACAAAGATGGGTTAGATCCCAAATCTCAGAGAGGCTAGATTTTTCTCTCCCTACACTTAGAAAAACAAAGACACAACTCTGAGCCTGCAACAGTACGTGCAGAGTGCACACTCCAAGGGTAGTCTCACCTGGTTAAATCATTTTGGCCTCCTTTCAGAGTTACCAATGCAGGGCTCTTTTCAGCAGTTTAAGAAAACTGCTGTATTGCTTAAAGACAGGAGGCAGAATTTTCACCTTCAATCTAAGCAATTCAACAGTTTTCTTAATTAAGATTTGCTTTTCATCCCTGAAACTGAAAGCATGTTTCTAAGTAACTATGTCCTTCATGCTAGGCTGCAGCCAAGGCACTGTGTATGGGTTATAATTGGTGGAATTGATTGCCAAGTGTGTTTGGGTGAAATTTCAGTTGGCCAAATTATAATCCATTTCAAGATTCAGTATCTTAAAGTTCTCAACTAAAAAATGAAAATATGACCTTGGCTGTTCACAAAGGCTTGTACAAATCTGTGAAGTTGCTGTGTTAACATAGCCGTGACCCCTGCCCCTTTTCTAATTTTGTTCTTATATCCTCTGCAGAGAGATGAGGAGAATCTGTTTGGAGAAATGCACTGAATTCTGCCCTTTAGCTGAATCTGTAGAATCAGTTGGCAGCCTCTTGAAAAAACTTCTCTGGTGGAATTTCTTCTTACATCTGATTCTGATAAGAGTGGGGAAGAGGCAAATGTGTGTTTGTCACAGATTCAGTAATTTTTGCTTCATGATTCAGCTAAGAATACTAAGGACTCATCTGTGCATGTGGACAGGTTGAATTCAAAGTTATTAAACTTGGTAATGGATCAGTAGAACTTCAGGTGATCAGTAGAGCAGTTCTGATTTGGCTGGAAGTATGAAATTTCATTTGGAATGTAATAGTGAACTGCATTAAAAATTCACAAAACCTCTGTTATTCTTTAACTGTATCTGGAGCTATTTAGTTTTGTGTGGAACTGAAAAAATGGCTAGCTTTTTCCTTAAAAAGGTAAAGTTTAAAAATGGTGAAACTTTTTTGCTCAGTTTGAGCCAGTGGGTTGAAACAGGATTTGGTTAAGCCTCAGTGTGTAATACTGTGCATTTTGTTTCATTATTGCTGATCATTTGCTCCACAGCAGTGTGCGTGGGGTCAGAATTCCCTTCAGGAAGGGCTGGAACATCTGAGCTTGGTGCTGGGACTCATCCTGGTGCAGGAGGACTGTCCAGCTGCTCAGACTGGCACCTGTCCTCAGCCCTGTCTGAACCCAAATGCCTAAGGAAGTGTGTAAGGACAAGGAAATTGTAGATCATATTTCAGCTAAGTGATCTCTCGGTGCTCCCCCACCCCAGAGAAACATGCAGTCAGGCATCGTTTATTTCTCATTAGCAACTGAAGTGATTTCTGTTCTGTAAACTTTCCCGACCTCCCTCTGAGCCTTGCAGCCTCCCTCACAAGGGGTCCTACAGCAGAACACACCTGTTGTGAAGAGCCACTTCATTTTTGTTTGTTTTCAAACTACCTTGTGCTAGTTGGAGATGAAAGGATGCCTTATAGAATCTGATAGTGAAACTAGAAAAGGATTTTAATATTGTATTTTTGAAATGTAATTTGTGTTTAGGCATTAGGTTAGTGTGGTGGATATAGCACGGTTAAGTAATCCAGGACTGGGTTGCCTTGTGAGGGAAATAAGTATAACCTGAAGGGTCTGTGCTTCAAAAGAAGTTAAGTCTTAGCAGCCATATCAGTTTTAAGCATGGGCATATTTGGTAATAGCAGGAAAACTCCTGGGTTCCAGTTAATGAATCATTTAACTCCTCTGTGCATTTCAGACTGAGTTGTGCTGGGGTACTGAGTCTGGGTGTTACTCTGGAGGTAGCTCTCTGTTTGTAAAGTTTAATCCTGTTATAACGCTTACGGTGGTTTTGGGGGTTTTTTTGTTTGCTGGATGAACACCACATGCTTTTGACTTTGCTGTCCTGTGTTGGATAGTGTTCATTTTGTGTAGAGCCCTGATTCTGACTGGGAGCTTATTGAGATCAAAGTGTTCTGGGATGTTTCTGCTTGCCAGTGATAAGAGGGATGAATGGGAGAGAGAAGTAATGGGAAGAGAGAGGTAAAGGTGCACGAGGAACCTTGAAATCTAAAGAAGATAGGAAGAACATGAATCATCAGTCTGTTACATACTGAGACACAAGATCTCCTTGGGATGGGCTAATAAATACTTCACCAACTTCAGCTGCCTGAGCCACTGTGTCTACAGACATGGTTCCCCTTCATAGCACCTTCTATGAAATAAGAACACAGGCAGAGCTTCAAATGGAAAACAATGGAAAGAGAAAATTATTAAAATTACAGTTTGCCCACCAGGTTTTGTAGAGTAATAAGATTATTCCTGCAAAACCAAATGACCAGCCAAACAAATACACAAAGTCATAATAATGGAGAGACTGATTTTAACTAAAGTGCAGTAGGGTCTTGCTATCTGTGGGAATTTTTCCTTACTAGATTTCATTTTGAGAAGGTTTCTTAATGCAAATGGACTTTGCAAATCTTAGTCAGCTAAAACTGAACTGTCTTAAAAGTCAAATCTTCTCTTTTGGCAAAATAAATATAATGCATGACGTGACATGACATGACATTACATTACATAACAGTGGTATTTCTAAATGAGTAAAGTTCCAGGTTAAAATTCAAGACAAGCTGTGTATAATAAAATATTTGATCTATTTATATCCTAAAATCTTTAGGAAAAGATTAAGCTTGGGAGAAGACAAAATACCTTATATTTTATATGACATAATAGGGCACTGAAAGATTAGGGTCACAATGTCTAAAATTCTGAAGTCCTGTTTAGACTGCAGGAGAGAGGACTGGACTTTGAAAAATGCTTAGCTGTATTGGCCCTGAGCTATTCCAAATATCCCGTCATAAGAACTGGAGCAGAAACAGGTTGATGCTGTGCTCACTTGAAAACTTGTCACCAGTGGTGTCACTAGCAGTGGAAAACAGAGAAGCTGTGCTGAAAATCTGTTTCACTGCAGGAGATAAATGTGGATGCTGACATTTAACCCAGTGTCTAAGCAAAACATATTTCTGTGTTTTTGTAAGTATTCTTGATAGACAGAGAGTAAAGGGGAAGGAAACAGAATGACTGAATAAGTCTTCATTAAGATGGAGAGGAATGAGGGCAGCAGGATAGCAGGCATCAGAAGAAAATGCCATGGACAGTACATTGATGGCAGTAAAAGATGTAACCCATCAAAAGCCATGTCAAAAGTAGCTTGAGGTGCTGGAAGCAGTAAAAAGTGGGAATTATTTTTCCCACAGGTATTGCTGTTGAGCAGAAATTGGAAGGAAACAGTGAAGGTCAATAGATTGAGGAAATGGTCCTGCCCATCATTGCAGGAAACCATAAACCTCACCACTGTGGGACAGGAGTGACCAGCAGTGACCAGCTTCACTGCCTTAGGAGCATTCCATCCCCATTAGCTGTATTTTTCAGATAAGGTAAGAAATCAGTTGTCCTGGTTTGGGACAAATTTGGGAGAAAACTTCCAAAGGGGTTCTTCCAGAAAGCGAATTCAAGCAGCCCCACCCCCAGGTGGTTCGGGAAAATATTTCCTTGGAGAAAAAATGTGGGAAAAACTGTTTATTTAATAGGCAAAGCATTTACCAGCACAAAAATATGGACAATATTAAACAATAAAAGCTATTGCCAATCTGAAGGATGCCAAACTCAGCAAGTCCCTGGGTGGGCTGCAGCTCAGCTCACTCAGTCTCTGAGCAGCCCCTCCAGTGCTGGAAATGCCACGGCCCAGGCCCGGCCCGGTGGCCGCAGGTGGAGCTGCCGCTGCTCTGCTGGGCACTCAGTGCAGAGCAGGTTTGAACAGGTCCAAGAAAAAGAAAACCACAGTCCAGGGAACTTCTCTGCCTCAGCTGGCTAAAAACTAACTAAAAGCAAAGGAAAGCCCTGTCCTGCTGTCTGTCCATCTGCAGACAGCACAGTCCAGGAGCAGGATGTGGAGGAGTGAGTGCAGTCCCTGAAAACAAACTCCGCGCTTCTTCTCTCCCCCTTTGCTCACAGAACCAGTCTTAAAGGTGAAAAACTTATTTCTGGGCTAAACAGATGAATGGGGATACAAGCATCATAAAGTCACACCAGGACATCAGTTAATATCTGAATTGAATTGGGAAAATACTGTTTTTAATCAAACTGAATTCAGCCTAAGCAAAAAGCCTGAATATAAACTTTTAAAATCAGCGACTTTATACATTTTCCAGAGGCAATATATGTCAAGTGTACACCCATTTTTCGGACTGATGCAGTAGAAGAGTGTCTTAATACAGAATACTGAACTAATTCTGTCTGTTCATTTTCTTTCTTGAAGCGGTTTGCTGCATTTCAGACATGTTAAAATGGAGTATTTTTCTGACTCTTGGGGCTGACTTTCAGCTTGCCTATTACATCTTATTAAAGGCTCTGTCAGGTTTGAAAATCAGAAATGTTCAAATAAAAGCAGTGTCTGGAGAGAGAGGCACAATATGTTTTCTTTTTCCAGCCTAAGTGAGGTGTGGAAGGTAAAGCAGGGTTCACTACAGGACTGGGGGCTACTTTAGTCCTTCCTTTACCTGAAAAGAGGAAAAAAATGTTTATTTGTTAGACAACAGCCTGTATTTGTATGCACTCAAAATACTGACTGATTTGCTGATGTTAGTGACAGACACTGCGTGCATTTAATGTCCTTGGATGAGAATTTGCAGTAATTGTGTTTCCCTTTGTGGAGATAATTAAGGCACCCAACAGCTGTCTGGCAAATATTAGCACTCTACTACCTGGTCCCAAGGGAGCAGAGGCAAGGCACGAGTGATTTTGACCAAGTGATTGGCAGGACTGGGGTGAGAATCAAACCTTAACCAAGCCCTGCAGCCGAGGGTGAACACCTAGCATTGTACTTACAACATCTACAGTTGCTACAAAAATAATGGAATTGTTTAGGTTGGAAAAGACCTCTCGGATGGTCAATCCAACCATCAAATGCAGAGGAGAAAGTAGTTGTGTGTGTAGAGACAAAAAATACAGCTGTGCTAAATGCTCTACAAATACATAGTAAGAGGACTCCTCATCACAACACTGCTCAGTCCATCTAAACAAGGAGGAATCTCCTGTAAATTTATTTTTAATAGGAAGTTAAGGTAAGCTCTTCCCCAGCTGAGCAATATTTAGATATGTGTCTTTTCTTCTCAAATCAAAACTATATATTAGTTAATGGGGACACCTTTTAATTAATTTCTCAAAATCTGTATATTGCATTATTTCACAGAATTATTTAGCTTAGAAGCCCAAGCTTCCCTAAGCCTCATGGTTTGTGCAGCATCCTCCTTATCTATAAATAAACAATATACGACCTTTGTACTCTAGAAGCCTAGTAAAGACCCTGGCAGGACATCACAGAACCTCTTAATATAACTTTCAGCTATTTGTGGGAGTCTGCCTCCGTGTCACTGAGAAACAGAGTTGGAGGTGACAGTTTAGATTTTGCCTCGTCCTTCCGGAAGCCATTTCAGTCATGCAAGCAGTTATGTATCTTACTGTGCATTTATAGCTTAAGGAGTCATTTCCACTTGGAAATAGTCCTGGGCTCAGCGAAGATGGACATAGAGTGCAGGCAAAGGTACAGCTCTGTTACTGCTTTAAGGTACTGGGATTAAATGTATGTTTACCAGGTTTCTGTTTCAGTGAAAATTGCAATAATAAATGTGATTATGTACAGTTCAGTAAAGATGCAATTTAGAATGTTAAAATATTTATGTTAGCTCTCAAATGCCACCCTAAGTAGGTGTTATATTAAAATTGCATATTAAAACAAAATCAGATTTCCCTTCCCTACTTAATGTCAGTTACTTTATTTCAATTACTGAAAATATTTTGCAGTTGTTTGTACTTTCCTGTTTTTCTCTGCTTACATAAATCAACTTAAGTTTAATGAATTTTTGCTTAGATCCTTCAATATTTAAACTTCTATCTGCTTTGATAATTAAAATCAAGAGCAAAATAAAAGTGTAGAATGCAGGCATAGTGTTTCCACGTGGCCAGAACATTTTCAGATGTTCATAAATGTTGCACTGTTCTGGTGCATAATACTAATATTTGGAGCAAATATGTGTTCAACTGCAGGAAGGCTTTCTTAGGGGTTTTTTTGGGTGTCAGACCTCCAGTAAGCTGTTTAACATGAGGGCTTCTTCAGTGACACTTGCTGAAACAGTATTTGTTGGAGTGCATGTGACAAAGCAGCCACTTGATTCCAGGTGTCTGGAAAATGCAGTAGTGTTTCAGGTGAAAGCAGTGCATTCCACTAGCAAAGGTGCTGATCTTTTTGTAAAATGAAATTCTATGTATTTTAGACAGAAGTTGTGATTTTTGAGGTGACACCTGCATTAGTGGTATGTATTAGTTTGTGTATTGTTTAGTTTACATATTCCACCTACATCCTTGTAGCCAGATGCAGAGCTGTTTGTGTCTAGTGTCTACTCTGAGGATATTTTTATCAACAATTACACAAAGGAAACTGAAATTAAAGGCTTCCCCATAGGCTTTGTGGATCACCCACTGTTTTGTTGTTGAAATAATGAATGCTCACTGCAAAACTACAAATGGTAAATGAGCTGCCATTAAAAGGGAAATTCAGATGTGTTTCATGGATCCTTTGTTTTTCTTGCATCCTTGTGATTGCACAAACACTGTATTTTAGGGAGAGTGAGAGAAAATCCTAAGGGCAACTGTCAGAACCAGGACAGAGATTTGGTTTTGTCACTGGTCTCCATGCAAATAGACTTCTCTTTCCATCCTTCCCTGCTGCTGGACCTAAAAATGGATTTTGGAGTACCAGAGCTTGTGGCTTCAGTTATGTGGGTATATGTTGAGAATTAGTAGTACCAGTGGAACTCAGGGTTGATAAATGCTACTATTATTTTACAATTAGGTATTAAATGTTACCTGTATTACCCTCTCAGGACAACACACTGCACTTCAGGGAAGAAACACATAACATGACTTGTAGAAAATGAGAAGATGTTTAAACAGAATGTCTCTAGGATAGTCAAGGGAGAGATTAAACTGGAATTCAGATGAAGTCTTTTGTAGGTACATACACTAGTGAGGAATTACCAAAATGAGAGAGCCAAAGGGGGGTGCTTAGCTTACCCTTTCTTCCCTCAGTAAAATCTGGGAAGTAAAATTTCAAATGTCATGTGAATATTGAGCTCTACTTTGGTTTGCTTTTAGTTTATTGAAAAATAATAAATTATTAAAAAACTTTAATTATTCCAAGGCTTTTTCTTTTGTTCTGCTGTTGTTGGACAAAGGTTCTTTCAGCAATGTCAAACTGGTTAACTTGCAATAGGAAAAAGTGATAAATAGGAACTAGTGATAAATAAACAAAACCAGGAAGGGTTTTTTATGTGTTTGTTCCCCACTAACTTTTTTACTGTGCTGACACTCTCAGTGATTATTTGTAATTGTATGAAAACTGTGTCTGCCTGCATGAATATGAGAAGACATGCTTGGTTTAGTTCTGCATATGAAGAAAAGGAACTGCATAAAATATTTTTCATTCCTCTTGTTAATTCTTGATTGAAATCCATTGAGCATTGTTATTCTTTTGCTGGTAATGCACAGACAAAAGAGCAGACTGTCACCAAAGACAATTCCTTAATTCATATTTCAGGGGATAAAAGCGAAGAACAGGTTATTTATTTTATGGATACGTGTGTGCATAATAAAATGTATATCAGTTATAATGGACCAAGGAAAGTGGAAAGGAATCCTTAGTGCTCAGATGGAATTGGAAGAAGAGAACCAGAACAGAGCTGGCTTTGAGATTTGAGGCAAAGGAAGGCATTTCATGTGCAAAGGATCAGGCTCCTATTGGATTCCCAGTACTGGGTGCATAAAACTTTAATTTTCTTATGGAAGCAGAGCAGTTTGAAGTGATAGGTTTGACAGTGGAAGCTGAATATTGGTTTTCTTTTTAATTTATTATTTATAAATTAAGAAGTTGTTATAATTTATTATATTTTATTTTACCTTATCTTTAAAACTACTTGTTATTATTTAAAATAATAGAGTAAGGTTTAGAATGTGGATTTACACAAATACGAATATATCCACTGTAGAACAAAAATCTGTGAAGGAAAGAAAATAGATTTAGATCAGTCCAATCTGACTTTGTGTGTGTGAGAAGACTTGGGAGCCTAATTTGTACTAATGACAATAAAAATAATTTTGGTGTGGGAAATGTTATGACCCACCACTGAAGGCCGAGTAGCTGAGGTTCTTGTTAATAGATCCCTTGGGGTGGATTAGAGTGAAACGTGTTTTTAGAGAGATAGACAGCAGCTTTATTTTAGGACCATTTGGTTACAATGGCAAGGAGGTATGTAGCTGTTTTGGTTAGTATCCACAGAAAAACAGCGATACAAAAATATAAAGATATCACTTAAGAAAACATACAAGGAAAAGAAAGAAAGAAGAAAGATAAGAGTAGGTAGAGAGGAAGACATCACCACCCATGGATCCAGTGACAAGGGTTGATTGTTGCAATTTCAGTGTCTGTTGATTGAGGTGATGGTTTCAGTCTTGGTCCATGAAACACAAAGTGCAGTGGGTTCAGTGGTGACGTGGGAATGCCCAGGTGCCTCCCCTGGGGACATGGGAGGTGTCAGTGTCTGATACAACACTGTGGGTCACAAACAGTTCTCTGGTAGAAGACCCTGAAATAAGTCTGAGGGCATTTAAGGGATCTTTGATGGTTTCTGACACCCTCTAAGACCTCGCCTCTCACTCAGGTCAGTGCAGTTGAGCTGGCTTACAGCCCCATCAGAAGGGATGAAAACTCTGAGGCCTCTGTGTGATTGGCTTCCTCAGGGTCAGGTGGAGTTTTACACCTGGCTTGTGTAAGGGAGGACATTGCCATGATCAGAACCACTATTCCACCTCACAGGATCTGCTTCTTATCGACCTCTTCCCTCATCTGGCTCAAAATCAGCTTGTTGCTAAACACAGGTGATGGGTGCTCACTCCTCTGCCCCTGGGAAGGGCTCCTGCACACCAGAGGTTTCCCCAGCACACACCCCAAAGCTCTCCTCTGCCCTGGCTGGGGCGCTCAGCAAAGCTCTTGCTGCTTTGGCAAATGGCCCATCATTTGAGTTATTAACCCCTAACATTTCAGTCTCTCACAAGAAATAATGTTTCTGAGGCAGTTCCTAGGAAATGTCATTAGCAAGATTAAATACTACTCCTCCCTTAAAGATGAAATCACAGTAAAGCACCCTGTGGAGAGTTTTGCTCTTCACAACCAGACTGTGAGTGCTATCACAACTGTCCCAGCCCAGGCAAGGGTTCTCCTCATCTCCCTGTGCATGGGGCAAGCCTGCTTAGGCACCCACATCGTGGGTATGATTCTTCCATTCATGTGCATTCTCTGTGCAGTGCTTTGAGGAGTAACAAGGGTTGTGCCTGATCAGTGTCTGTGGTCACAGGTGCTCACTGAAAGCTGCATCATGAATTATACCTGACAACCTTTCCTCCTGGTTTGCTCCCTTTGACTTGGAGGATAGAATCAGGTGAATTCTGAATTATTTTAATATATTTTTAGCTGTGTCAGAACATTTTTTTTTTCTGGTGTTTTGGTGAGTACTTGCCCTAGCTTGCCCTAAGACTATTTTATTAACAACACTTTATGTCATTAGAAATTCAGGGATCTAAGAAAAGTTATATTTTGTTGCCATAGTGTTACAGAATCACAGAATCCTTTAAGTTGGAAAAGACCTCTCATATTAAGTGCAACCATTAACCAAACACTGCCAGGGCAACCACTAAAACATGTCCCCATCTGCACACCTTTTAAATCCCTCCAGGAATGGTGACTCCACCGCTACTCCAAGCAGCATGTTCCAATGCTTGACAGTCCTTTCCATGAAGAAATTTTTCCTGTTATCCATCCTAAACCTCCCCTGGTACAACTTGATGCTGTTTCTTCTTGTCCTGTTGCTTGTTACTTGAGAGAGGAGACCGACCCCTACCTGGCTGCTAGCAAGCCCTATAAAAACTCTTTTAATCCTTCAAGAATAATGAGCTTCACCTTAGGCAAGGTAAAAGAACATGTGAATAATGCAGCAGCTGCTGCAGGCTGACAATAAGTTAAAAAAGCTGGTTCTTGCTTACCAAAATGGAGGCCCATCTCTTCTTGGAATCAGTACATTGTGAAGTTTTAGAAGCAGTAAAGCACAATTCAGATTCCATTATGGGTGTGCTTTCCTTCTGAATTAAGATATTTACATACTTGTGATGCAAGACCTGATGACAGAAAAGACCATTATTATAATGTGTCCTGCTTAATAAGAGTGGTCATGGTTTCTTGAAGGTAAAACTACCTTTCAGCAACTTTCTAGCAGAGGAAGATGGTGTGTTTTTACTTTTGTTATCAGGATGCTTGCAGTAATTCCAGATATAGCAAACATTATTACATCCAGAATAGTATTTTATAGCTAAATTATGTAAACTTGAATGCTCTGAAAAACTCTGGTACAACCTTTGAACAGTCCTGAGGGGCAGTTTGGGATTGTTCCCAGATAACAAAGCATAGTGTTCAGGTAGATGATTTTCTCCCACCAGTTAGTCTCTTGCCTTCAATGCAAAAGGATTTTTTTGCATCACATAGTCTTGGACTTCACAGCAGCTGAGGATACAGTCAGTGCTGAAAGCCCCAAGGTTTAAGTTACACAACTGTTGCAAAGCCCACCAGCATATTGCGTTCTTTATCTCTGACACTGCCATGCAGTGACTGAGATCCATTATCCCAATATCAGCTCATATCGACTCTGGATTTCAGAAAAACTAGTGATCAGATTATTAATGTATAAAATTAAGGCCATGAAGCTAAATGAGATGGGTACTTTGGGTTTCTACATTGCATTCTGACAAGATTCAGCTACAACAAGCTGAAGATTTTTGCTTTTAATAACATATTGCAGTCAGTATCAAGGTGCATGAGCCTGTTGTTCATAAATACAAGTGTGGCATGCTTTCATCAGTTGTTTAAATGGTCACAGTAAAAATCTTGAGAATCATAAATAGAAAATTTTCGAGTTTTTTTAGGCAGTGATCATATTTTGAACAGCACGTGCTACTAAAAACAGGCTCCAGACTTAGTCTTGGACATCAGCTAAACAGTAAGTGTTACCAGTTAGAAGATTTCATAAATGAGACCTTATTTTAAAATTGCCCCCACTTAGGTCCATCGTGTGTGGAATCATTTGGTACTGGCTTCTGATGAGCAGGATGTTGTCTTTAACAGCTCACTGGGATTTTCAGATACATCAGTATTGAAGTTTGACAAGTGCTTGTGTTCCTTGAGGCGTGGAGAATAAAAGTAATTCTGAACAAAATTCTGTTCTTTTTTTTCAGTTTCGCTGATAACATGCATCAGAATCTGTTAACCATTGGCTGTTCCAGATATGATGTCAAAGCCAACAAGGGAGACTTGATGTAGTATGACTCAAAACCAGAAGTATTTTGGTAAGTCTCGTAGCCTGCATTAAGTAGTTGAGAAAGTGATCATTCCTGATAACAGATATTTTTTCTGCTCTTTATACCTCAAATGTACTTTCAAGAAACATTGCTAAAAAGCACAGTAGACTGTTCATATTTTGGAAAGTGTTTCTCTCTTCAGAGGTCTAGAAGACCAAACCTCCATACAAGGAAGGCTTAGAACATCCTGCCACAGCCTAAACTTGTGGAAAACTCCACAGTGCTTCAGTGTGGCATACTGGTTTTGGTCAAATATAATACGGTGCTCTTCCTATTTGTGCAACTTCCACCTTCTTTTTCGAGTTATTTATTCAACTGTTTCAGTTAGAACATCTTTCTTGGTAAGCCTGCATTACCTCAGCACGTCAAGAGGAATATTCTCAAGTTCATACAACACTGAAGAATGTCATCTGCTTGAGGAATTTTGCATTGCTTTCCAAAATACATATTGATTGCAGCAGAATTTAAATAAAACAAGTCCCAAAACAAAATATAACTCTTGTGTATTCACTATGTTAATATGATTTACAGGGTTTTAATCTCTTTCTTGAACCCTTGAAAGCTTGGTTTTTGAGGTGGCAACCATATGGCTGTAATACTATAAGTTCTTAAATGTAGTGGTGCTATCATTCTGCATACATGGTTCTTTTATACCTAGAGGACTTTTTAGTGCTGCTAATACAGCTAACAATACTGCTTGAGTTTATTAAAGCTTACTCACATGTTTACTTGGGGTTGAAAAGTCTCACATTTTCCCTTCCCACCAGTAGCAGTCAGATCTGATGTGTATTTTTGCTTTCTTACATTAACACACGTGTGTTGCAGAGTATCTGTGCAGGTGATAAAAAAAAAAAAAAGGCTGCATAGCCTTTGGTGTTACTGGAAAGTAAATACAGGTGTGTACCCTACTCAGGTGAGGCTCCATATGATCATGTAGATGCATCTAAAGACAATTTCTGAAGAGAAAATGATCTTACATTGTCATTGTCTCCTGTCCCATTTTTATTAATGTCTCAAATTTGAGAAACAACTGAAACAGAAGCTGTATCCTTACTGTGATACCTGAGTGTGAGACAGAGCACACCCTTTTTGAAGGAGTAACTCATATAAATTCTTATTTTTTCACTCATAGAACTCTTGTATATACCTCCCATCCCCATTTTGCTTCCCAGAGATTATCATCTTCTAGTCAAGAACTGCTGTTCTGTATCCCAGTTTGGCCCAAGCGATAAGTAAATACTAATGATATTCCCTTAATCATTGTGTCTTGCTGCTGACATCTACATAAGGAATGGATGATGTCCAGTGTTACACCACTGTCAAGGCATGGAAGAGTCCTCCTTCGCTTTCTGGCCTTCCTGATGTTGTTCCAGTTCTAGTTGACATTATATGTCCTCTGGACTGGTATGCACATGCTGTTCCCTGCCTGTACGTGTTTGATCTGTTTAATTAGAGCCGTGGAAGAAATCTTTTGCGCCTCAAAAAAATACTTCTTGGCACTACAACTGGAGGAACAGGCATCCACCATAATCTGGGATATGACAAAAACAGCAGAGGCAGCTGAAGGAAGGATTCCCAAAATCTTGATGTATTTCTCATGGTACTTGTATGAGAAAAAAGCATCTGCACAATGGCTCCAAAGGCATTTGTCTTCTGCAAGTGCAGAGCCTGGAACAGCATTTGAAACAGCTGTAACCCCTGCCTCAAAGAGGTACAGTGCAGATCCTTTTCTATGGAAATGCTATCCCAGCAAAGTTAATTGGGCAACTCCTGGTGTAAGGTATTAGTATTTTATTATCATGATTTTCTTCTGATAACCACACATGAGCATTTACATTAGAAGTGCATCAAAAAGGTCATAATTACTTAAATAAATAACTTTGGTATTTTGCAAATGAGCAATTAAGTTATGAAAGAAGCCTCTTTTCATATAGCTGCTGGCTTTGATCCTTCTCTGCATTATTTAAGACCTAAGGCTCCAGAGTTAATTCGTGGTGTCAGATACAGAGCGTAGCTCTGCGGTGCTAAAGTGTTGTGTGACCTCCTGGACCAGGGGCAGGGCAGGCTGCAGGCTGATAACAGCAGGCCCTGCTCTTCCCTGGGCTGGAATTCCTTGCTTGTCTTTTCAGCCTCTCTGTCTGCTTGCTCCCATCCTTTCCTGCACAATCCCTTTGGCACTGGTTTCCTCCCTCTGCTTCCTGCCACAAAGGTCTGTGGTCATAGCAAAATATGTGCCCTCTACAATGTCTGATTTCTGTCTTGTTTGGCTTTTCCAAGGCTCTCCATACATTTGCTGCCTCCCCTCCACCTCCTCATCTTTATGTCCAGGTCTGAAAACTGCCTGCACAAAACACTTGACTGGCTTTAGGTGCCATCATGTGTCACCACAGACAGGGGAGTGGTCAGCATGTGCTCTGAGACTCTAAAAACCAAGTGGAAATCTGCAAGTGGAAATGTCCCTTTGTATTACAGCTTATCAGAAAGGGATTCCAGGAGTTAAAAAAGAATTCCTGTGAATTTGAATAACGTTCGTTTTAAAAGAACCCAAGAGTTAGTGTTTACTGTAAAGTCCTTTTTTGACTACAGTCTGCACAAGGAAGGAAAACAAAATATTTGAGTTCTTTCTGTAAGGCAGCTACTTTCTCTGTGCCTTTTTCTTTCCTCTCTTTAATTCCCAATACCTCAGAGGCACAGTTTCCTCCTTTAGCAGGGACTGTGACCTTAAAAATAGCTTGCTCCAAAGTAAACACAGAAAAAACCTACTTCAATTGTTTCAAATATGTGGTAAGTAACCAAAACCATGTCCATGCTAAAGCTGAAATTCAGAGTCTTTTAGAGCTGCACCAGGCATTTTGTTTCCCTGAGCCTTTGTGTTCAGGCTGCAGGCTGGCCTCTGTCTCCAAAGACGTTGGTAAATCTTGCAGTAAATCTTGGCATTTGCAAGTAATTTGTCCCTACCTTTACCACTCTTGCAAAATGTTTAGAGGGGGACACTTTCTGTTTGGATGAGGGCCAAGCGTGGCACCCAGCACCTATGGAAGTGGTGATCCCAGGCTACCTCCATGGCATTCTGATGGGCAGGACATCACAGCTGCCTAGGCCAGCTGGAAGAGTTGGTGATGTATGGAACAGAGAGCTTGTTTTGTCACTTCTGCTTCTAGCTGTAGGCTCCATTCTCTGATCCAGCTGCAGGAGGAGAGAGGAAGGACCCCTCTGCACTGGGGCTGTAGCACAGCCACATCCATAGGGCTCTCCTGCCAACCCTGCCTCTGCTGCCCTCACACCTGCCCACAGCTGGACCAGAGCTTGCAGTTCCTCCAGAAGCCTTTTCCAGGAACAGGACTGGCCGTCAGACAGATTTAGTGGGGCAGTGAACCAAGTCCTAACCTGTTCAGTAACAAGGCTGGTGGCCATGTGTTAAAGCAGCTGTGAACAGCTGTGCTCTACATTTCACTGAGGAGCCCTTGGTGTTGTGTAACCACTAAGGACAGAGGGACAGGAGAAAGGACTTTCACGTCTGCAAATTAAATTCCTTATGATGAGCAAGTATTGCAAAGGAGTATTTTCAGAATCTGGCCAATGCCCTTGCATGGAAAAGTTGGTCAGGTCTTACAAACACCTCTCCCTGGGCAAAATTGTCTCCTTACCTTGCTTAGGAGGGTTTAAAACTGGTACAGATGCAAGAGTAACAGTCCATTGGGTCTCTCACAAACAGTCTACTTGTGCAGACTGTATCAAAACACAGATATTCCCTTTACTTTTCATCTTGCAGAGGGGATCTTTCTATCTCTAAATATACCAGCTATATCTGTGTGGTGTAGCAAATATGTAGTCACATGAATATTTTCCTCTGAATATAGTCTAAAAGCCTTCATTTATTTTAAAAAAAATATGTATTACAGTGTTTTGAAGTCTCAGAAGAGGACTAAGAAACTTGATTATCATTGAAAGCTTGGTTTCTTTGGTGTAGGGAAAGAGGAGCAGTTGAAAAAGGAGCAGGGGAAACGTCAAAAGAACGTTTTTTTGTACTTTTCCATCTAAGATGCAGCAGGGTTTGGGAAGGTTTTCTTAATCTGTTGTGTTAGTCTGATCCACAGGGAACTCATTTTGAAATTAAATATACCAAAGCATTTATGATTTACAAGGGCGGGTGGGGGGAAGCCTTAAAAATATCTTGTGTTTGATCTATTTGTCACTATGAAAATATTGACAGAAAGTAAAAGAATGGCCTTCATTTAGATTATTATTCTTGGCTTATTTTAATGCTTTCTTATTAAGGGCAAACTCCCATTAAGATGTGAGATTAACTCTTTCACAGTTGCAAAAGAATAAAAAGTTTGATGATTACATCAAACTGTAATCTATTCTAAAGTAAGTAATTCCTACTCAAAAATACATAGTGTGACTGAGAGGGATGCTTTTAAAAGTAAAAAACATATATGGAATAAGCTGTGCAGAATTTATTCTGCAAAATATCTTCAAAAAGCAGCTTCTGTGTAAAATCAGAAATACAGTGTTAATGACAAAGTTCTTAAAGGATTTCAGAAAATAAATACTATATGGGGAAAAAAAACGAGAGCATGAAGTGTAAACTACAGAGCCAACACAAGGGTTCCTGGGACCTTAGCTCCATCCTCTCACAGAAAGCTCTGTTTGTGGAGCGTGCTTTCCCTGGCAGCCAGAGAGCCCTCTGGGAGCCTGTTTTGAAGGACAAGTGCTCCCAAAATGGGCAAAGCAATAAAGAAACTGGAGTTGGTGCAGCACAGCAGCTGCTGATCCAGCCAGGCTGTGCCACTATCAATTACCCTGGGAGCCCAGGGCTGGGTTTGGGGGCAGTCACTGTCACACGAGTAAGAATAGGTTGAGGTCCGTGCCAGAACTGCGCATTAGTACGTTCCCAGAGTGGGGCCCTGGGCACTGCCTGGAGGTGGCAGCACAAGAGATCAGATCTAGGGCCCAGCCTCCTGCCCTGCCACCCGTGCTACCTGTGCTCATTAGTTTTGAGGACTCTTAGGTAGCTAGAAACTCATTAATGCTGGCAGGAGAATGATTACCTAGCTCCGGGTTCGTAATGCAATGCGTCATGTTGCAGAACAGCCAGACCTGAAGCTTAAGCTCTCTGTTATCACTTCAGAGAGACAGATGTTCCTACTGCCAGCCCAGAATTCCTAAAAGAAAATGCTAATTTAAACTACTTACTCCGTTAAATTCCCGTTGAATTAGCATTAGTAATGAAAGTAGCTGCATTGTTATCACTGTCGTATCTGAGGAGGCTGTTGGCCAGAATGTCATATGAACAGGAATGTCTGCTGGGATATTTAATTTCATCTCCCATGACAATGTGCAATTGTTCTCTTTTGTACATCTTCTGTTAACTCTTAGTTGTCTGGGTGATATTTTGGTATAGGCAGAAGTCCCTCCAGGGCAGCACAAAGTACACAGTAGTGAAGTCCCTGTCTGAAGAATGGCAGTGTGCAGGGACAGCAGAGTTAGCATTCCACTGCAGTGAAACAAGATGTTCACAATTTCCTTCACAGAATTTCCCACCAGCCTCTAGTTATATCTGCATCTCCATGTCTGTGTAACTAAGAGAGAACTTCAGGATTGTTACTCACCTGATCCTGCAGAGATATCCCTCCTTGGAGGCTGTTTGCTCAGATGTGCAGAGGGTCCTTTGTGAGCCTCTCTCACAGCACATTTCACCTAATCCCAGGTGTCTCAGTGGGTGCAGAGCTCTCAGCACTTAATGCTGTATCCTTGCAACACTTATATTATGCATCATTATGCTTTTATTGGAGCCCAATCAGGAGACACAGGTTTGGATTGGTTTGCCATGGGGATCCAGAATGAAGTTAGAGGTGTAGGAGGTATTGGTAATAAAGCTTTTATAAAAGGCAGCAAGCTTGTGCTTGGAATTGTGAACCAGAAATACCACCTTCCCCACAAAATTCCTTTGGTGTGCAGGATTCTCTTTTTTTGCCTTTGGCTTCTTTTGTGTTGTAGGATTTTGTGTCTTTGGAGTTGTGGGGTGGATTTCTTTGTCTCAGGAACCAGCAGTATTTAAAACACAGGGGGACATTGCTTTACTGAAGCAATTCTTTGAGCTGTCACGGCAATTGGTCTTCCATATATGATGAAGAAAGAAGGAATGTATGTAAAGAGATACATTAGGTCATAATGGTGAATACAGTTTTTCTTAAACTAACAAGGAAGCATTCTGGGGTTTGTTGCTGTAGTTCATTTTATCCAGGCGATTTTTTACTTCAGTATTCTCCAGGTTTGCAATCAAAAACTGCAGCCCTTGTATGTTCACAGCTGTGTCAATCCCAGTTTCTCTTGTCTGATATCCCTTATCAGAATATCTACTAGTCAAAAGCAGACAGAGAACTAGATAATAAAAAACCCAGATGTGATACTTTGTGATTCTTCCCAAAATATTTTTCTACTTCTGTTTTCCCAGACTTCCCCCAGTCAGATGGGCAGAAATGGCAGCATAGTGGGAATGGTGCTGTGTCCCCAAGGTGATCTGCCTGACCATTTTATACAAATGGCTACTTTTCTTACAGCTTTGCTCAGTTAAAGGGCAATTGGAGACTTGGGGGGCAGGTGATATTACTCTAGAGTCAGCATATGTGATTTCCAGCATTTCCAAGTGGCTAAGGAGTAATTCACCAAAGAAGTGGAACCCTGGAGAAGAAAAGTGTGCTGACAAAATTTAGGATATTTATTTTGCTCTTTCTCTAGGGATTTTATAATGGAATTAAAATTCTTTACTGCTCAAAAAATTTTCTACACTTAAGAAAAGAAGCATGTCAAAGGAATGTGCCATAAGTAACATGCTTAGTCTTTTTATTCCCATTCCCTAATTTTCAGTATGGTTTCTAAACCTTTTTCCCCAATATTTGTGGGTTGGTTTTTAATCCTTATTCTCATCTGTCTGTAATCATCTCACTTTACCTTTCTCTTTTTCTGCTTACAGTCCTTTTCTTTTGCTTCCTTCATGCCACGTCTCTTAGGTAAGTCAAAAATGTAACAAATGTGCCTCTGCCACCCCTCCCTACTGTCTTTACTTAAATTGAAGTGCAACTGGAGGGTGTGTAGATTTCTGGTTTTCCAGTGTCAGCAGGTGAAACTTAGTATATTCTTCCCAGGAGTACATGCAAACATTTTTTTCCTAATCTTTGTCTTGCTGTGTTTAAGTTTGCAGCTGCTGGATTCCACTTTGAGTTTCAAGTTCAAAGACATCCAGACAGTCTTTGTGAAATATCACAGAACCCACTGAACTTCACCTGGGTTTGCAGGGAAGTTTTGTCAAGCCACAAGTTTCCCACACTTCCAGTGTAAAGCCTTGTGTTAATACAGAGCTCTTTTCTCCCAGCTCAAATTAGAGATATTTTAACTCTGAAGGATCACAACCTATAGGGAACTTCTCCCTAAACTTTGACCTGCTTTCAAGTTTGTAACAAAACTCAGAATTGTTTCCACAATTTTTTGGGTTTGTAACAAAAGTAAAGGACAGCTGTAATCCAGGTTGATTTTAAATCCATGGCTTTAGAGATAGGTTGCTGGAAAATGTATGTCAACTATAGGCTAAATTCTTCCCTTTTCTGAGAACATTTTACCTGCTATCCCTGGGGGTGCAGAGTATTTTTCTTTTAACATGGTCAGGCTTTCTGCCATTTCTTCCAAGAGATAAAGTTTCAAAATACTCTTCTTCTGACTGCTTTTCCAGGTAGCTGGTTCACTCTGCCACCTGCACTCTGGAAGGGGTCACTTGTCCTTGGCTTTTGAGGGCCAGCCCTGCCCCTTCAGTCACCTCTTCCTGGTCCTTTGAATGTCAAGTAGCAGCATCACACTGGAGAACAAGTGGAATAAAGGGAATAGAAATTCTTTGGCCTAAACTCTTCTAGCCTCAGTGTACCTGTGTGATCCTGTGTATTCAGCATGCCTTTGTATAGGAATATACCTCTCTTACCTTTTTTGTTGGTTTCATTATTACACTACAAGTCCCTCAAAATCAGAGCTACATAAAAATTAATAATGATGATTTTTTTGCATCATATAATTCCAGGGTGTTGGTAGTTTTTTATATCTATCAGCCTTTCCAAGTACACCACTAGCTCAGCTGCTTTGTTTATTCTGTGTCATTTTAAAAAAGTAAGCAAAATTCCCTCAGCCATTTTTTTTTATTTATACCATAGTTTTTCTGTTAAAGGGTAATTGGAGTTAGAAAGTTGTAGGTTTGTTTTTTAGGTGGTTTGTGTTTTCTTCTCTCAGGAAACAGTGTGAAATCTCTAAACTGGTAATTAGGCAGGTACTTAAATTTTTAATGAGTAGCATGTGTGTTGCAGTTTTTCCTGAAGATTTGCATATTTGCTTCTTAGGATCTATCAGGTGCTAATACTTTTACAAGGAGGCTGGTGGACACACAATTGAAGAAAATATGTGCTTATTAATTCTTGGTGCTTTTTGCTTTTATCAGCTCTGGTGTTACTTTGTTCAGCTCTAGCTGTCCCTGGCTTATTACACACAAGACAGTGAAATTTGAATCCAAAGTCACTCGCAGAGGTGGAGGTGTAGGCTCCATTCTTTAAGTGTTCATTTGCTGGTTATGTTGCAAGTGCTTTCAGAGCTGTGCAGAAGACTGTGATGTTCCCGGGGCTGTAATAGAAAACAATGGTGTCTTGACTTTCAAGGGAAGAATGTGGTTAAGATTACAGTGACTGAGTGAGTGTCAATGGGTGGTCCTGGGTCTGTGTGGCTCCCAGCAAAGAGTGTCTGCTCAGATGGGTGATGGGCTGGGCTCACCACATTCAAACAGCTGGGAAAGGGCTGCCCTGGACTATAATTTTGCCTGCTCAGTGGTCAGATGCTGTCAGGTGGCTCCTCAGTGCTGCTTGGCTTTAAGTTTGCTATAAAATAAGATAAAGGGTTTGCTTAAAAGCTGGGCCATTGTAGAGCTGCGTGCTCCTTTCGTCCCCTTGGGTCACTGCCTTTCCCTCAGTGCGTTCCCATTGTCCTGTTCAGTGAGAGTTACAAAATGTCTGCCTCACTCCCACCGCCATTTTGTAGCCTGATTGTTGGATAATTAGGACTGTGAGAAGGGGAAAATAAACAGCATGGCGTGGGGGAGCTTTCAAAAGGAGCACCAAATCTGCATGTTTTGTTTAGATGTTTAATTGTTGCCAACTGGCTGCGTTTAAACAAGTGACTTTACAGTGTCTGGAAGAAGAGGCTCCCAAATTTGAGGAGCTGACCTTGGGTAGATGCCATCAACTGTTCTTTTCTATTGGCACAAACGTGCTGCTGGCAGGGTCTCCCTGTAGCTGCAGTCTCTCACCCAGCCCTGAGTCAGAGCCTGCTTACACTGTGCTGGGCCACCGAATTATGGCACTGTCATGGTTTAGCCCCAGGTGGCAGCTCAGCCCCACTCCCTCCCCTGCCATGGGTCTGGGCAGAGAATCTGAAGGGTAAAAGTGAGAAAACTGGTGGGGTGAGATAAAGACTAAAAAATAAAGCAAAAGTGTGTGCACAAGCAAAGCAAAACAAGGCATTCATTCCCCTCTTCCCTTGGACAGGGAGGTGCTCAGCCATCCCAGGAAAGCTGGGCTCCATCACAGGTCACAGTCTCTTGGGAAAACAAACACCATCCCCCCAAATGTCTCTCCCTTCCTCCTTCCCCCAGCTTTGTGTACAGGAGTGACACCTTATGGTCTGGGATGTCCCTGTGGCCAGTTGGGGTCAGCTCTCCTGGATGTGTATCCTCCCAAGGCCTTGTGCCCCCCAGGCCCGGCACTGGTGGGGTGGGAGAGGAGCAGAAAAGGCCTTGGCTCTGTGCATGCCTAAACTAAATAATAACTAAAACATCCCTGTGTTATCAGCACTGCTCCAGCACAAATCCAAAACACAGCCACTACCAGCTACTGGGAAGAAATTTAACTCTACCCAGCCAAATCCAGAACAGCCATTTATTTCAAATATTATTTGCAGCCCCTTCAGTAATCAAGATTTGATTGAGAAAATAGAGGATATTTAAAAATAAGAACCATCAAAATAGGTGTAATTAAGCTTCTCCCATAGAGCAGCACATAACATTGTTCAGGGGAAAAATGGCAGCAGGGTAGACTACAAATATGCTAAAATCAAACTAAAAATGTGTGATAGGAATTGAAGGGACACTGTGGAGTTGTTCCTGTCATCCTAGGGATGCAGTACCACCTGTGTGAGGAGCAAAGTTAGTGGCATTTACTCTGTTTCTCTGTGAAATGCTCTGGTTTGGGTGTGTAACATGGGCAAGGGCACTTTACATTCACAGGAGGGTGCAAATTCTAAGCTGTTTAGAATTCTGCAATATCTTAATGATAATAGTTGATCCCAGTATCAGAACAGTACTTCTATTTTTAAAATGCAATCAATCATTTCAATACATTGCACCCTTAGTGCCAAACACCTCAGAAAATTATGTCTATGGGAGTAAAAATAAAGCATCTGAAACCCCTTCTGTAGAGTCATTATTCCCTTTTTTTCTTACCTATCTAAGTACAGTAAAAGCTCAATGCTACAAGAAATATCTGGAATTACATAACAAGGAGTAAATCCTCCAAACAAGACTGATTAGCAGGCAGGGATTGCTGTCATGAACTGAGCAAGGAGGAACAGAGAAACTGCCCCACCTGACTAAAGTTCTCTCTAAAAATACAGCATGTACTGTTTTGTTCTTGGGGTTTGGTTTTGACTTTTGAGGTGGGAGTTGTGTACTGCCTTTTAAGAGGATTACAATGAAAATTCCTCCTTTCTGTTTACTTCTCAGGAAGGTGTCCCATGTTCACGCTTTTACAGAAAACTGTTCATGTAGAGGTGATTGAGGTTGTAGATAATTCAAGTTCAATTTCTGCCTCTGCTGCAGTGATTCACACAAAAGCACAAGAGAGTCTTGTACATCTGTTCCTCATCTGCAAAATAAGGATTAATGCTTCCTTATCATTAGTGCTTGTAAATGACTTTGAAGTTCCTCCAGTGTGCTTCAAATATATCTGTTACTGTTGTTGGTGATAAAAATGTTGGTGATAAAAATACATAACTCAGACATGTTAACAGCGTATTAACTAAGAGGATTTTTAACACAACTTGAATATAAAAGTATCAGCACCATATTCCAGCAAATAACCAGCTACAGTGAGAACATACCTTTACATCACCTCTATTTTCACTTCCACATGAGTTTTTTGTGAGCTGCTTATTTTCTGAGACTGACCCTCAGTCTTGTATTGATCAAAGGCTTTGCTTTATTACATAGGATCAGCAAGAAACAGTGTTTTCAGTCATGAAACTGGTAGGACCACTACATTGAACCAAGAAGTTAAAAATTAATTTCAACCATTCTTGTTTCCCCAAGACAAATAAAGGGAGAAGTTTTGAAAAAGATTTTTGGTTTCAGTTGAACAGTAGCCTGCACAAATAGGTATTTATATAACAAAAAATAACTCAATGAAAGCAAGTTTAGCTGAGGTAAAATTTGAGCCAAAAGCACAGATGATCTGGGCACAGATCATAGGTTATGGAGTTAAGACATCTGGATTTCTATTCAATTCTTTGAAGGTGTAACTAGGAGTTAATAAGGTTTGCTTTCCTCTTCCAGAAGAGCTTTTTTTATGTGATGTCTGAAATTTGGCTTCCTTAGGGAATTAATAAATGTTTTTCCAATAATTCAAAATAACTGCCTTGAAAATACAAGGCAGCTTATGATAGTCCTTCCTAACTTTATGCATTCGTAGCAGCAATACTGTAATTTGTATTTTGCAGATGTGAGTGCATCGTTCCTAGGGACAGCTGTCCCAGCAATCAGGATATTTGAGGCAAGGCTTCTTTAAATCATTTGCCTAGATGACTAAGGCAGTATCTGAAAGGATTTTTTTTTTGAAGTAGCAGTAGAGAGGGCTTCTATTTTTTGTTTGTCTCACCCAATAGATCTCCTCCCATTACATGTTTCATTTTGATGTTGATACACATGCTTTTGTAAATTATTGCACATTTTTATGTCAGATACATTTGTAAGTATATATGGGTTTAGTTCACCATGCTTATGTGGCACAAATGAAAGATCCTCTTACAGGGTTTGTGGTTAGTGCATGTTGAATTCATCCTGCCATTCCGTGCATTGCTTGAGTGCTCAAGGACAGAGTGCCACAGCAGGGAATTATCAAATGTCTGATGCTCTTCTCACCCTTTTCTGAAAAGATGTTGGATATAGGAAGGGCATGGCACTGAAAAAACTTCAATTGTATTTCAATATTTGAAGCACCATTTGTGCAAAATATGCCATATATATAAATATATATATATATATACACACACAACAGAGTTAAGCTCCAAAACACGTTAATAACCTTCATGAAAAATCTCATATTCTTTCATTAAGTTCTTGAGATTCTTTTTTCTAATTGAATTTTGAAGTAAGGCCTTTCTCCTCTGAAGATAGATTGCAAGTTTTTGCAAGTAGTTCACAAGCACTTAGTGTGCCCAGTGTTTGGATACCCCCAAGGCAGTAGGAATACAGGCTAGTGCCAGATGAGTGACAGCTTTCATTCCTTTACCATAGTTAACAGCAAAGGTTCAGAAGTTGTCATGCCAGCTTTTTAAAGAAAATTGTAAACTTGCAGTGCCCATGTTTCCAGAAGGAAAAAGTCTTGCTAACATCTTGTGTGGCTGACTTTTTACTTGGCTATTTTGTGTCTGATTATTACTTCTTGACATTACTTTACCAGAGACATTAATTTAAAAGATCTCAGGGAGAAAACCTCAAGCGACAGTATTTTAAGGTCCTTACCATTGTTTCCCTTTGACATAGACACCTGTTTTCATCTAGCAAGAAGGGTTTTTTAGCTTCTAATTTATTAGGTCACAGTGATAACACAAATAGATCTACTTAAGATTTAGTCTGGTAGCTACAGCTATAGGCCTTTAAAATTATGTTGTACACCATACTTGTCTTCATATCTAGATTGATGGTTTTGAGGGGACAGCCCTTCCTGAGAGCATGTGTTATTAGAGAAGATAGAAATGAGTTATTTGTGTATTCCCACATGCCTTGTTAAAGCAGCCCTATGTATTATGTCCCTGTCTTACTCTAGGTGTTGTAAAATACTTAGTCTGCTTACTTCATCAGTTACCATGCAGTGTGGATTGCTAAAGTCATGACAATCCTGTTCATCCTTTCAATTCTAATACTTGATAGTAGGTTATGTTTATGTTAGAAAGATCATAGTTTTTCTTACATGAATTACCAAGTACATGAATGTTGTAATTGTTATTCAGAGCCTAGATGATTCATTATTGATAGAAAGTGGTGTTCCTTTCTTAAAGGAAAGGGCTGTTCATTTGGAATGTTCAGTGTTACAGTTGTCTTTCTGATGAAAATGATTTGGGGTTTGGTTTCCTTTTCAGCAGCTAAGGATCATTCTAGCAAAAAATATTGGTGATCCGCAACAGGGCACTCTCCATATCAGATATCTAGATTACAAAGTGTTCTGGGATTATCATACCCCCATATGTTCTTAGAGGATAATTACTACCCTGTAGACTTGGTATGTCCCAGCCTATCATCCACATTTTGTTTAAGAGTGTGTGGCTTTTTTCGTTTGCTTTTGTAAAGGTGCTTTCTATGTACTGTTGATGCTGCAAGACATAGAAATTAGGAGACTTGTATATTAGCATTTCCATAGCACAATAAAAGACTGGGAAAATGTGTGTTTGCCAGCAGAACTGGTATCCAAAATTTATGCTTGTGTAATATATGGAATTACAATGAAAATATTTAAAATACAAGGTAATAGTTAAATGTAGGGGGGGTGTTATGGTTTTAGATTTCTTAAGTGTTATATCTTTCAATATTTGACTTGGCTGTATAAATTTGAGGGGATGTTGCGATTGTTTTGGGTTTGGGGAGGTTTTTGTTTGTTTCAGTTTTTGGGGGTTTTTTGGTGGGGTTTGATTTTGGTTTTGCTTTGGTTTGGTTGGCTGGGTGGGTGGGGGTTTTTTACTTCTTGTACTTGCTTGTGTATGTATTTTACAGGTTCTGACTTTCTGGCCAGAGCAGACAGAATTACTTGATGCTGAGAACCTTGTTAATTTTATGGTGCATTTTCACATGGAGATCAGCTTTTATTCCCCCTCTCAGTCTTTATTCTTGATTCAGTTGTTAGTAAGGTTTACTGAGCGAAAACACTGGGTGTATTATGGGAAGAAATCCAATCAATGCAGCACCAAGGGACAGTCCTTCAGAGTCCTCCCTATGGCTGTGAGCCAGACTGGAGGTTACTACGAGGTTACTCTGTCTGCGTTTAACCAAAATACCCATCTACTTCTGAAAAGGCTGCCGGCCACCCCAAACATGTGTAACAGAAGCCTCATTAATATGAGCTCCCAATATATATATACACCTGTTGTGCCAGCCCCCAGCACAGAGGCAGTGTTTCCTATTTTAAACACTTTGCATGGCTGTCTGCATTCCCTGCTGTCTGCAGTTGCTGTGCTGTGCTGCTGCAGGGCAGCTCACAGGCGGTACCTTCGGGGAATGCAGGAGGCTAAAGAAAGTGGTGGCAGATGTCAGTGGGACTTGCCAAATGCTAGCTTTCAACTCAGATTGTCTGAAAGATTCACTGGCTAATCCAGACTTTGTGATACAGAAGTATCCTCATTAGTCATGGCTTTAAGTGTGCATTTCTTTAATGCCTGCTTCTTTTTCAGGTATTGATGCAGAGAATTGCATTGGCATATGTAGAGGAAATCTTTATTTGTTTTGCAAGACTGCTTCCTAGCAAACTCCAGCCCTCCTGTATGCAGAGTTTAAACTCTTCTTGGAGTTAAATTATTAGAAAGATACAGCACTTCCTTAGGGCTTTTACCTGTTTTGGCTCTGAGTTCTAATAAATCATTTGGCAGCAAAATTACTCTAAGATAAACTTCTCCCCTTTGATGAAATATTTGTTCAGCACATTCTACAATATAGTTTATGTCAAGAGTTATATGTCTTCCTTGTTAAAGACAAAAAACAAAGGCTCAAAACCATTATCAGACACCGCTGCTGATTCAGCAGAGGCAAAAAACTTCACATAACCAGTAAGCCATATATTTTTTGGCCACCTCGCTTGGTTTTCCTGACAAACACATTGGGAACTGCCTGCCAGTACTTTTTGCCCATACCATATTTTGTGTAGAAGAGCAAGAAGCTCTTAAGGAAAGTATACTGTTCCCTCAAGCTGGCCCTGAGGAGCCTCAGGTGCTCCTACTTGCACACAGGTGGTTTCCAGGGAACACCCTCCCCTCTGTTGTGTGGCTCCTGTTGCACTGTGAGTGGACTGAAATATCTGCAAGCGGGCACACCTCACACATGCTGTTGCATTCACAGTTTTAATCATTGTTCTCACAGGGCCTCATTGATAATGCCTGCATTTTGGTTTTGTTTCTTAAAGTTTTCCATAGAAATTTCTGGTAAGTTATGAATCCTAGCACCCGGTATTGATGGCTAAGAGGAGGCTGCAGTTCTAGTGGCAATGAGCTGCAGTGAATCAGAGACTCTGAAGAAGCTTCATTAGCTCTGCTTCAGTTTCAGCTCATCTCTGTCTGCAGTGATGTACTTCCTGCCCATACCATGTTGCAGCATTTGATTGTGAACTGTAGCCTGAGAAGCATGTGGCAGTTTCAAGATGCATGTATGTTAAACAAAACTTTGGGAGAAACAGTCTCCTCAGTTAAAAATCCTAAGAACATAATAATTCTGGGCCATAGAAGGGTCTTTCTGGCCTACTGTGTTGTTTTTGTGATTAGTTGTCTGTGCTCATGGAAAAAATACAAGTGCTAAGTATATGGAATAAATAGGCAGAAGTGTAGTGGTTGATGAACTCAGTCACTGCATATGGAAAATCCCTCCAGACTGTAGGTGCAACAGGTGAGAGAATTCTTAGGCAAGAAGCCTGGATTTGTATGATTGGATCCACAGTCACATATTGGGCATAGGGACCAGCCACAGCACAAACACCAGGCAAGTCTGGGACTAAGCCCAGGGGTTCCAGCCATTTGCAGATTTCATCTTCAATGACAGTAAGTACAAGAATGTTCAAATGCAATTCATTACTAACTGTTAATAACTTTAGTAACCTGCTTCTTTCCATAATGGATTTGATTTGCCTGGGTTCTTTTTATGTTATTTCAGCATAAACCCCATTTCTTTAGACTTTCTAGGTGTTGGACTCAATGATCCTTGTGGGTCCCTTCCAGCTCAGCATATTATGTGACACTGTGTTTTGAGGACTTGGATTGTAGAAGTTATTTTCTGTTGTTAGTTGAAGTGGCATCACGTCACAAAAATTTGCATTTTGCACAAAAGTATTTTAGTAAAATTGTAGCTGGGCTGTAGAGCTTCTGGGGACAGGAAATAACTGTAGTTATTACACCTTGAATGTCTTTTGCAAAGATTAAGTATTCCAGGAAAAGTTAATAGCCAACATTTTTCTAAAATGGGATCAGGGTGCTATTTCAAGGAGATCCTACTTCAGTGGGGTTCCAGTCAGTCATGTTGTTGGGATGGGGGGTTAATCAGTCAGAAGGATAATTTCTCTTTTCTTCTCACAAAGGAAACATCTTGCATTGCTCTGCAGTAAACCGGGAGTTTTCCATTTTAGCAGACACCAAGTGTCAGTTCTGCATGTGGTGTTCAATACTGCACTACCTTCATGATGCGTAAGAGTATTGTTTCGATAATCATGAGTTAAAACAGCAATCCTGTTCTATTGCAACCTGCCATGGTAAGGGGTGGCTTATGCTATTGGCCTTCAGAAGTTCATACTCAGATTAAGCTGAACCAAGTACACTTGATTTCCAGTATCAGCCATTAGTGGCTGAGGTTATCATTAGTGCCCTTTTTTGGTGCACTGCATTGGTGAGGAAACACCAGCCCTGGTGGTTCTGGGCTAAAACTAGATGCAGACTTGAGCTTAACTGTCTTGGTGTGTAGATATCAAGTGCAATGGAAATTCTACACTCTTTTCTAGACCAGCATTGTCATTAGTTCTCTGACTCTCAGACTGGGTCCCTTGGCTGCCTCAAAGACTGTAGTTAATATGTTCCTGCTATCCACCTCTTTCTGCTTTTAGTCACAATGTTAAAATATAGTTCTTGCTAAAGAAGATCGTGTTTGTTGTTTGGGAACAATATCCCTGATGTTCAGTAATGTCCCCATTCAGACTAATGCATAAACATATCTTTAATTTGAGTTCCATATTTCAGCAAGCCCTTGAAGGCCCTGGAGTGCAGGCATTGTGCATTTCAGGAGTTTAATATGATGTTTCTTGTTGTGCATTCTCATGTTTCATCAGAAATGTATCTGGCTACTGTTGCTCTTTTACAGCCAATATAAAAGAGAGAGGGCTTTCTTGTTAACTCTCTGGAAGAGAAATTTAATAAGACCCAGTCATGAAAACACTGACATGACTGAATAAAGTCCTTCATGTCTAAATATCTGCAAGATTGTAGGCTACTGTAATAATGGAATAGTCTGAAAACCATGTCTATAAAGTCTCAGTGTGGCACTGTACTAACACATACTCTTTATACAGCCTTAAGGCTGTCAAGTTTGAAGAGTTTCTTTATCTGTACCATTTCTATCCCATCTTGTGTCTGGACTTTTTTCTGCTTGTGTTCCCATTGGCCAGATGGCTGAATGAGACTAAAGATTATTTTCGTGTACATTTTTGTACAGTACCTATATTCTATTTTAAGGAAAAATATACACATGCATTTTTCTTCTTTATTAATAAACCGAGTGACAATTTAAAATAAATTCTTTCAGCTGTTCAGAATGGTACACAGATGTACTGGCACATTTCAGAGTGAGTTAAATAGAGAGCAAAGCATTACATCACCTACAGAGCTGAGGAAGAGGAGGTGGTCTCTGACCACTAAAGCAAAACAAAGCAGTGCCACCGTGGTGGCTTTGAGAAAGATAAACCAGACTGTTACCTCTCCTTGTAGGTTGTGTGAGGAACTCTGATGCCTTAATGCCTTTCATTCCAAAGCCAGGTATCATCTCACAGTGGGTAACCCAATCCTAATTTTTAGGATGCTTAAGTCTTTATATGACTTTGCTCTCAGGCTTGCAGTGAAGAGAATATTCACTTGCATTTACATCTAATTTAGGTGCATGTGTAGGTAATTGTTATTCCTAAGCTGCTGCTATGGAGAAAGAAAAAAGAGGCTCTAAGGGGTTGGTTGGTTCAGGGTATGTATGTTGGAGATGTGTAGCTATGATATTATGAAAAATCCTTTGCTGGGATTTTTCCTTTCCTGAGAAGCTGAGGAGCCTCAGGAGAGAAAGGTAAACAATTACTATCTGCTGCTGTGGAATGCAACAGGTGCATCCGTGATTGGTCCATGTGGATTGTTTTCCATTGATGACCTATCACAGCCACCTGTGCCAAGGCTGTGAGCAGTCACAGGATTTTGTTATTCTATTCTGTTCTGTTCTCTTCTTGTCGTAGCCTTCTGATCTCTCTGTTCTTTTAGTATAGTCTTAATGTAGTATTTTAATATAATATTTAACATAATAAATCAGCCTTCTGAAATGGAGTCAAGCCTCGTGTCTCCACACACGGAGAGTCCTCAACAGAGATGTACTGCAGATTCCTCTCTGAAGGATCCTGTCTGTATCTGGACACTCTGTATGATCCTGTCACCTTAACTGAGACAGTGAAAGTGAGCTGTGTCCTCTCTCTGTCTCTGCCTTTCTGTTCTGTAAACAAAGGCAATATTTTTTTCTCATTCAAAAGGAGTTGTGAAGCACATGGATACTATGGTTGTCAAAGACTGGGAAATGCCAAAATGGGAGGTGTCTTTTGTTGGAGGAAAGCAGTATTCCAAGAAGATTGACTTGGACTAGACTGTTATATATATACAAATTTTGAGGCTGTTGTGGAGAAAAGTAACCTTTCTTCATAAAACAGCAGCAGAATTATCTGCAAAAAAAAATGTAGAAGCAGTAAGAAGTGAATAGTGAAGTGAAGATTTAGCATGTGGTGTGATGTGATGTGAGTGAGAACAATCACAGCATCACTTCTTTGGAATGACCCAGAGTCGTTTATGTGGAGTGTGCAAGGGATGAGGCTCAGGTAATTGCACTGTGAGTTCAGACAGCACCCTAAGGAGAGTTCCAGAGGTGGGACAGGGTTGGAACCCACAACCCTGGTGTTATCAGTGCCATGCCCTTGAGCCCATTTCAGGGTCAGTCTTTTTTGTGAGAGGGTTAACATTTACTGAATATTTGTTCTATTACAGGTGGCATTCCTGCACAGTTTAAGTGGATATAATTGTTGAGAGGGCTAATGCTTACTGAATACTTGTACCACTAAATTTGGTGTTTCTGCTTAGATTATATGGATACCGTTATGACAGCATCACCATTTTATAATATTTGTGCCATTAGAGTTGCTTATTGTGGACTTTGAGTGTTACTATGGACTTTGAGTGTTATCTCACCCTAATCCACACTCAAGGGGATCTGTGAATCTCAGCTCCTCTCCCCTTCCCATACTGGGGACGTCAGGGAGTGGTGTTTTTAGGTTCCTCATAGTTCTATCACCATCACAATGCAAGAAACCAGGAATTGTTTTTTCACCATACTGTATGTATTTTTGTATGAGATAGTAATTTCTGTGCTTGACTATGATTACAAAGCCTATGTAAAGATATTACTGACACAAATGCATTATCAAAAATGTTAGTGTCCCTGGCTACTGAGACTAAACTGCTGAATGCTACATTTTAGGAGTGATTTATACCTGATGTATTGATGTGCGTGATTGGTCAATTAATCTGACCACAATTCATCTTTCTACTGGTGATTGGTATAGTAATTTTAAAGGTCGGAAAACAAGGATGACATTACGGGGTAAAGGTTGAAATATTTTTATCTGGTAACTTTTCTTTAAACTCACTTGGCTATGAAAGTAGAGGAAAGTTTTTTTACTCAAAGCTTTCAATGTTTGCAGCTATTGAATTGACTGGTCTCAGGAACTTGTCATAGCACTTCCCTGAAGGTAAAGTCATCCCTTCATAAAGTGCCATTCATGCCCTACTTACCCTCAATTAAGGCTTTCAAAATAAGTTTTGGGACACTGGCCTTCTTCTGAAACACAATTCTCACCTTCAGAAATTACTTTAGAAGGCTGTATTTAATATCTGTATGTCTGTTCCATCACTCATTTTTTCCATCACTTTTTCCATCATAAGGATAACACAATTTTTTTTCTTTCTCTCTCTTTAGAAACAGAAAGAATGACTTACTGGGGAACCAAGTTAAAAACTAAAGAAGTGAAGATTGGTCATCTCTGCAGAGGAAATTACAAGGTATGCATAGTAATCACACTGGAGATTCATTTCTTGCTGGTGCTTAGGCCTTCATGGTACATTACTTGTGGCAATAAAGTTTAAAAACAGTCCTCAGAAATGTTGAAAAAGATGTTTGGAAAAGTACTTTTTTCTTCTGTGTGCTTCCCACACTAAGCAAAGCAAACATTTATTTGGTTATAAATATCTTTGAGATGCACCTTTAAACTCATTACTGTGCTGAATTGTAGCTGTGTTTCTGCAGGTAAATGGCAATCACATTCAATGAATTGTTTTTTTGGCTGAGGCCAGTAAAAACAACTCTTCTCCCAACACTAAAATTTAAATCCCTCCAGATACTATCAATGGTCATTCTTGAGACTTAAAGTGCTTGTTTCATGGACTCATTTAAATCACTGTATGCTTGGGTCAGCAGTTGCCATTTTCTCTTCCTCATTTATTACCATCACAAGGAGATGCACTTAGAACCTGTTTTGCACTGCATTTGAAGAATGTGTCCTTTTACATTTGTCATCCTGAAAATTTGTAACTTAAGGGATGCAAAATCAGCACTACTAACAACTCATGCCTCTCAAATATTTTCTGTAAAGTGAATGCTTAATAAGTGTCTCTGGATACAGTGGCTGCTCAGAGACCAGCACAAGGCTATATGGCACTTAAGTCCTGAGGTTAAATGTTACTTCAATGATGCATAAAATTTGTATTGACCATCTGCCCAGCTCTGAGTTGAACCCATTAATGAATAAGCCTCACAGTATCACTGTGAGATAGGGACTTATGATCTCCATTTAACAACTGAAACTGAACCCCAAGGGCTTATGTAACCACTTCAAGTCCTACAGGAAGTGTACAGAACCAGTAGGAAGCCCAGCTCACCTGACCTGCTGTCCTTCCTACTTGGACACCCCTGCACCTGGTATCCTTTTCACCATGTTCTGTTATCAGCAGTTGTACACTCTTTATGCACAATTTCAACCATCAAATTCTATTGCAAAGAAACTTAAAACACAGCTGATGTGACCTGTGAATCCTTGTCGTCCATAAAGAACAACATGAGACACAAGGCGCAAACAGCACCAGATGGCCTTCATAACTGGAGCAAGTCAGCACAAAGTGACAACAGGGAGAACTGTTGTTGTGACCTCCCTTTCTATTTTTTTGCGTAATGTTGAGAGTAAGACTCTGCAGATCTTTCTGTAGTACAGAGAGGAGCTGCTGGTAGAGGGCAATCAGTGCTTTGCCTTTTGTAATCTTGCTCAACATTTCTTTGATTTCTTTAGTAAATGTCAGGTCACATGCTTACATTCTAAAGCTGGAGTATAAATCATCATCTCAAGTGACAGAAACTGTCATTTTTCCTTGCAAAGTATTTTTCTAACTATGTCTTATGTAACTGTTACAGTTGTTGACATTTTTCTTAAAAGCCCTATTGGTTTGACACTCAGGATTCAGTATAAAGCTATAGACTTGGATAGAGAATTCTTCTGCCTTTGTTTGTATCTCTTTTCCTTTCCCATGAGCTGAAGAAAGAAATATTATGCAACTCTGAGTCATGCTGTAGAAAGGTGTTGTATTTTTAATATCATTAGAATTTTAAAAGAAGGAGAAAGATAAACCTTAGCATAGTGAAACCAAGAGTTAATATGCCTTAATTATAGAAAGTGGCTATTAAATTTTGATGGGATGCTATGACTGATACTTCAAATAAAATGTTGATGTAGTGAAGCGGGGAGTGTCAATAATGAGTTGAGTACTAGAGAAAGGCTGTTGATTTTTATAGAAAATATATATGTAAAAAATACATGATCCTCCACCAAAGACTTCCTTGTGGAGATATCCATGGGAAAGAATCAGCGTGTAGACTTCTTCTGTATGTCTTGGCTTGTGTCTACAAGAGCACAGCCCTAAATAGCTGTGTCTTGGCATAGAACGGGCTGAAAGTACTTGCCCACATGAGATGTTTTACTGTGCCCAACTTAAAGATGATACTGATTCCTGTCCAGCTTAAGGGTGATACTCTAGCGTTATTAATCTGCTTTCCCTACTCTTTCATGCCTGCAGAAAAAGCTATGGATACATCTTCCTGACAGGTCTTTCTCAGAAGAAACAGCTGCAGAATGTGGAATCGGTTGTGTGGAATTCCTGTTGGCAAGACCTTTGACCCTCGACTTCTGCTAGGTCCAGCTGAGTGATCAAAGAGAGAACTTCTGCAGGTATTTCATGTCTTCACCTGTACTAATCTCACCTTAATGAGAAGCAAATTATTCTGGAATAACAAGTTCAAGAAGCACTTGTGTTCCTTCTGAGGGAATGCTACAAGAGTGATCTGGAATGCCAGGAGCTTGGTCTTGAGTGGGTCCATTAATCCTACTGCATCCAAGTCTGATGTTTTAGCTAAATTTTAAGTAAGCTAGAGACCTTTATGGTAAATGCAGGGTATTTTAAGACACATTTAGGACTCTGAAGATACACCAGATGTCTGTATTGGCATAGTTTTCATCTCTCAAACCCAGCATCTGAATTGTTTGCTTAAGTATCCTGTGGCTGTCGAAGAATATTGCTGAATCTAGAAAGGAATTTCAGGTCTTGATCTAAACATTTCTGTTTTATAAAGAGATGCTGTCTAATAGCCTTCACAGCAAACAGTTAAACTCAATACAGACACGTGCTAGAAGGGTCACTACCCCTGTTAAGAGGAGTGAAAAGTGCCCTCCTCATTCCCATGACTAACAGCCAGACTCCTCACTGAGTACAGAGCAACCTACCCTGGCATCTGTGGCATCTTGTGATCATGACTTTAGGGTTTGTAGAATCCCAGTTCCCTTCCTGTCAAAGCCAGAAGTAGGAGATGAGATGATTCCTGTGACACATGTGCCCTGTGTCAGCCTGGGTACTTAAATGATCTTAGGACTGAAGCTTCTCAAAGCTGGTTCATGGGCATTACAAACTTGTTCTCCTCAGAACATAGAGGAGGAACACAATATTTTACAGGTGAGGAAGTGAAGCACAGCTGTGAATACTTTAGGATGCATAACCTCAACAGATAAGGATAGATCTTTAGAAGTCTTCAGTGTGGGCCAGCTTGTAATGTTTTCAGGGAGACTGACAGCTGAGCTGCAGTTTGCCTTTGAAAAGTCTGATGAGTTATTTTAGCATCTAAAGAAGCCAGAAGAACTGAGCTTATTTTTCTGAGAACTTGACCCAAGTATTTGCTCATGATCATGAAAGAAATATGTGCTTCAGCTGGTAAATTAATCCAGCTCACTTAAATTTCTGCATACCCAAAGGACCTACCTCTCTCCCACCTTGCTCACTTCCCTGTTCCAAAGATTTTTTTTGCTGAGTACTTGGAAGGCAGTGCAGCTCTTCTGTGCTAATTAAATCTTTCTTTCTCCTACTGCCAGCTGTAACAGAGGAAAAATCCCAATAGGGCTGACAGAGAGTCCGGTTGTGCTCATTAGACCATACTGAGTCTGGAACCCTAAAGTCTCCAAAGGCTTACTAGATAATCTCTTTTTAAAACCTCTGTTGGTACCAGTTATTTCAAATAGCAAATGACTGTCAAGTCTCAGGAATTTGCAACAGTAGGTCTGCCCAGTCACTGGTTAAAACAACTTGAAAAGAAGGCTCTGGGGCTCCTTCCAGTGCCAATGGGTCTCCAAGAAGTGGAGAGGGACTTTGGATAAGGGCCTGGAGGAACAGGACAATGGGCAATGACTTCCCAGTGACAGAGAGTAGGTTTAGATTGAAGATTAGGAAGAAATCCTTCCCTGGGCAGGTGGTGAGGCCCTGGCACAGGGTACCCACAGAAGCTGTGGCTGCCCCATCCCTGGAAGTGCCCAAGGCCAGGTTGGACAGAGCTTGAAGTGACTCAGGATAGTGGAAGATGTTCCTGTCAATGGCAGGGGCTGGAACTGGATGATCTTTGAGGTCCCTTCCAACGCAAATCATTCTGTGATTCCATGATTCAATACCCCAGGAAATCTGCAAAGAAAAGGAGGATAACTGAAATTTATGGCTGGATCAAGAAGTCAGAGGGACCATTTCCAGTTGTTTGTTTTAGTAAGTTCTTTAAAGGTAAAATATTTTTCACTGGCAGGTTTTTTGAATGACTGAATACACTCAGAGCTCAGTATTTGCAAGGCCTGGAGGAACACATTTTGATTTTCTGATGGAAGACTGCAGTCTTCAGCCCTCTCAATATTAAGAACATTGGAGCCTGGGTTTCCTGTTGGTTTTTCTAAAGCAAACTTTAATCAAACTTGAAAAAAAAGGACTTTAATAACCTGAATTATGGCCCGCACTGCTAGATCTTTGATATCAGAGTGAACCTAGCAGTACTGATTCTCTCATGCTCAGCATTTCTTCTGATATTTTTTGCCACTTGTTAGGAATGTGTATTTTAAGAAAACCTCAGTTTAGGAAGTGCCTTTTCCCAGCAATTTTTCTGTATTTAAGTGGAAGCTTCTTACATCACTCACATATATTTTTCCTCATTTTGAAGCAGATTATTTTTTTAAGGAACTCCTGGATTCCAAAATCTAAAAATGGAAATTTTGTTCCCTCTCCAAGT
The DNA here is from genome assembly GCF_017590135.1 of Pyrgilauda ruficollis. NCBI lineage: Eukaryota > Metazoa > Chordata > Aves > Passeriformes > Passeridae > Pyrgilauda > Pyrgilauda ruficollis. The sequence continues at coordinate 3,511,789 of NW_024529155.1, read as the reverse complement.
ATGACACAGTCTTTGTCAGTCGCACCAGATGGGGAAGATGAGCCAAGAAAGCAGCATAGATAGTCAACCAATTTTATTTTTTCATGTTGATGTTTTTCTGTGAGGAGGCAAATGTGCTTTTTTGACTCAATATAGCGTTTTAAGTTCTGGCTTGTCTGTTCAGAAGAACTTAGAGTTGGTTTTAATAAAACAGACTAGAGAGATTAGAAAATTCAGAGCCTTTCTGAAAGAACAGCAAATACCTGAAAGGGGCTGCCTTCGTTTTTGGCTAAGAAATCTGATTAAACACCCCATAGCTAAAAACAGGATTTTCCTTTAGTGCTCTTTGTGCATTGTGGTTTTATTTGCTGCGGAAAAGGTTCTATACAGTGCTGATTCTCCAAAGCAGATGGCAAACAATGATTAACCAGTTCCTTCCAACTGCTCACTCATGAGCAGACACCAAGTTGAACCAGTTATTCATACTGAATTAAGCTTAAAAAATATCATGTATTTATGAGAGTAAATGTTCCCGTCTAAATGGAAACTTTCCCAGAATAGTGCACTTGGGGCTGGATGGATATCTTTAAGCGTATTTCTGGTGCCAGAGGGTATGAAAAAGTAAATGATACTAGAATATGATTATAGTTCTTAACGTAATTTAAAATTATTCCGTTGTAAGTGAAATAGTGATGCACAAGGACAGGACCTCTGATCCATGTGCATTTGCAAGCCTGTCCTGGGCAGCAGTAAGTGTCTTGTGTGGCTGCTTAGTCTTACCATCCTGTCTAAAGCTTCTTTTAAGATTTGAGTGGAAGCACTGCTCTAACAGTAGTATCAAGGATTTTAGATTTATGGCATTAAGAGCTAATGGGAAGCACATTTGCTGTGCTTTCACATTCCTAAGCTGTTCTACTCATGGCACTTCGAGGCCAAGTGAGACCTAGGATAGACAAAATTAAAAAAAAAAAAAGATAAAACCTTTTAATATCAATAATTTGAGAAATGGTGTAAATGCTGTCATCAGCAAGATCATAATGAAACAGGCTGGGGCAGCTGTGTAGGAAGCAGCTCTGCAGAAAAGGATCTGGGGGTCCTGATGCACAGGTTGACACCCTGACACCCCCCAGCCATGTGCCAACTGCATGAGCAAAATGGGGCTCAGAGCAGTGATCCTCCCTCTTCACAGCACTGCCTTGGAATCACAGAATGGTTTGCACTGGGAGGGACCTCAAAGATCATCCAGTTCCAGCCCCCTGCCTTGGGCAGGGACACCTTCCACTATCCCAGGTTGCTCCAAGTCCTGTCCAACCTGGCCTTGGGCACTGCCAGGGGTGGGGCAGCCACAGCTTCTGTGGGCAACCTGTGCCAGGGCCTCATCATCCTCACAGGGAACAATTTCTTCCCAATATCCCATCAAACCCTGCCCTCTCTCACTTTGATGCCATTCCCCCTTGTCCTGTCACTTCAGGCTGTTATAAGTAGTCCTTCCCTGTCTTTCCTGAGGGCTCCCTTCAGGTACTGGCACAATGAGGACACCCCAAAGCTTCTCTTCTCCAGTTCTCTCAGCCTTTCTCCATAGCAGAGCTGCTCTGTCCCTCTGATCAATGATGTGTCCAGTTTGGGAGCACCCCTGTGCAAGAGAGGCACCAGCACTGTCAGAGCTCACATGCACTGAGCCAGGCAGTGCCACCAGGCTGCTCAGAGCTGGGCCACAGAGAGCTGGGAGAGCTGGGTCTGTACAGGCAGGGAGGGCACAGAGGGCACAGCTGGGTCTGTGTAGGCAGGGAGGGCCCAGAGGGAAGAGCTGCAGCGCTGCCTGACCCCACGGTGAGCAGCTTCTCTCAGAGCTGCGCAGCAATAGAGCAAGAGCTGGCAATAGAACAAGTTGAAACAAAGTTCCAGTCAGATACAAGGAGAATCTTTTAACCAAAGAGTGGTCAAAGGCTGGAAGGGGGTGCCCAGAGAGGCTGTGGGTTCTCCATCCTTAGAGGTGTCCAAGATTCAGTTGAGTGTGTGCCTCAGCAACCTGACCTGCTTTCAATGGGAGTTTGGACTGGATGCTTTCAGGGGTCCCTTCCAACCTGGATTATTCTGTTATTCTTTGATTCTTTCACAACAAGGACTCAAAAGAATACTGCTGACTTGGACCACTGAAAGACCAGAAAGGAGCAACTTAAGTTCCTTAGGTGGAATTAATAATACTGTATATCTGCTCACTCACCTTCTTCTCACCAAAGAGTCAGGGGTTTATGTAATTAGTAGTAACCTCAGCATTTTTCTGTATGGCTCTGCCTAAAGGGAAATCCCAGCTTTGCTACATTATAACAAAATTTTTACTGACTTCTGGAGACTGTGAATTCTGCCAGCTTGAATGGGCATCACTGGAGGGTTCTTTAAAGTCAGATAATGGTTTTAAAGTGGGGAGAACCTCAGAGAATAGTTCTGAGTTTTTCTGAAAGTGTATTTCACAACATCAAACTCCTTTAGCGTATGCACATTAAGTAATGCTAGTTTTGGAAACAAACAAACAAACAAAAGGTATTTCTCTCAGCTTTGTACCTGTGTTCCTGGAAGCACAAGTATTTAACTGAGTGGCTGAAAAAAAAAAGAGGGAAAATTGTACAGAAGAAAAGCTTCCCTATGATCACCAAGTAAAAAAGTATTTCCAAGCTTTGGAAAATGTTGGCCAGCTCTGACATTTAGGCAGCTCATCTTAGAAAGAAAGACTGTGTAAAAAATCTGAACTTTATCATATGAGCTTGCTTACACCCTGAAAAAGCCTGGTTTTTACAGCCAGGATAAAACATACAAACTGCAGTATAAACATACAGTGCCCTGGTAGGGCATATGTTCCTTTACTGCATTTCTCACAAGGGGGAAGGGATTTTGACATGGCTTAGGCTGGCTTTATGCAATGGCACTTGGCAGCAGAGCATATAGAGCCCTGGTACTGTTATGTTTGGATGATAAAAAATGTCCAGGATACGTTTCCTCTTCTTATCTAAGCAGCCTGTTCTACTTCATAATGTTGTATATGCTAGTGACTACAGCATTTTTAATTGTCTGGATTATGTGTAAATGCAGATAATGATAAATGCACACTGGAGTCTACTTGGCCCATAAAAATTTTATGCAACTCTGAGGAAAAGTTACTGTTATTAAAGAACCATTTTGGAAACCAAGGTGCCTGTTTCAGCAGCCCAGCCTTAATCTTAACTTTCATGGACTCAATGTTTTAGATGAGTGCAGGTGTATGTGTAATTACGAATTTTAAATGGTCTACGAATATTTAAGATATTCAAAATATATCTTAAAATACTGCCTATGCAGTAGAGGTTAATTTCTAGAAAATAATGGCTACAGAACCATTTGGTAATTTTCTACCCTGCCCTTCCAGAAGAACAGTCTGGATCTAAGGAGTGTCTGTCACATGCTATTGCCAGTTCCACAAATGTTTGGCATTTGTGGTGATTTTATACTAATATTGATAAAATATTTATGTTTCTCTTCCTCATATGTTTTAGCCTTCAGAACTTGTTTTCTTGGCATTTTTTCCCTGTAGTCAAGAGAGATTTTTACATATATGTAGAGAATCTGCTACAATACATTTGTCCGGTAGCTGGAGCATTAAAAAACAAGAAACATAAATCTTGGAGTTCTGAGGAGTGGTAATACAGCTTTTAGGATTTAGGAAGACTTTTTTTTTTTAATGGAACACTTACATGCTTGTATGTGAATCCGTTACATGACGTACACCATGGTTAGCAACAGCTTTTGTGTGTCATGGCTCAGGTTCCCATACACTCCTGACAGTTTATGCATATTCATACGATCCATGACATTTTCCTGCATCTGCTCTTATCACAGATTTCATTTCAAAGCAGCACTTCACTGATGTAGTACACTGACACATTTTACATATAATTGCTTTTCGTCTGGTTGCATGATTATTTTGTGACACCTAGTGGATAAATTGATAGTGGTGCTGATTTAAATTGCCTCTGGTTTTTTTATTCTCCTGATAAAAGTTCTGGCCTGGAAACTCAATTCACATCACAAACACATAGACTCTCTTGTTTTCTAGCTTTCTGCTCTTTTTTTTTTTTTTTCCCCTCTTTAACTTTGCTCATGGAATAACTTGCTCATAGGCAGGTGAACAAATACCCAACACCAGTCTTGAGGAAAGTCCAAGAGTCCCAAAATAATTCAAGGTAGTGAACATTTGAAAATGTCATGGTATTGTTTATTCAGACTCCCTACCTGTGCAGTCTGGGATCTTCACACAATAACTTCTTCTACTGTATTAACTTTTTTTGAGGTGTGCTTCAAGCATGCAGTTCCATTAAGAACAAAATGTGCACTACGTAAAGTTGTAAAAGGTTGCAAGAAGTACTTATTTCCATATGAGGACTCCTAGAAATATCTGTTCCTTTAGTGTTCTTAGAGAATGAAGTCTGATAAATAATTAAAATAGTATTCTATAGACACAAAAATATTTTCAGAATATTTACATCAAGAGTCTAGAAATGCCTTAAATGCATGACCTACTTTCACAACTAAGATATGTCTTGTGAAGTATATCTTAATTTACATGTCATGGATTCTGTGCCTAAAGCTTATTTCTGCAACAGGAAAATATTGAAATACTGTCCACTGTGTTTGCTACAAATGCTGTGAGATAGAAAAACAGGTACTTTTATATGGCTCTTATCTTTTGTGTTGATAAGAGGAAGGGAATCAATTATTTCAGTTGCACCAAGTCTGCTTGCTGTTTCTCAGTGGATACTAGTAATGTGCATGTTTCTGTCTTCAGAGAAGGTTTGTTCTGCTCTTGGCACCACAGATCTTAAATTCTGGAGTCTGTCATCCCTGAGCAGGCACAGAACAATAGCTTACAGGATAGCCAAGATAGAATTTAGTAGATTTTGAACAGGAGCTAAAAGGAACTGTAAGGTAGATGAATTTGGAGCTAAGAGGTTATGTATTTTTCATATGTGGGGAATTGGAAAGGAGTTGTGCACAGGACATGAAGAAATTGATTCTAAAGACCATCTACAAGATTTTAGGTTTCAGCTTTTTACCCTTCAGAGAAAATGTGTTGCATATTTTGACTCCCAAGAGGCTTCACAACCAGAAAAAGTAATACTGAACTGTGCTTTTAATGCTGACTGACAAGGCACTCTTTTCCCTGTGCTTTTCCTGGTTGCTCCTTGTAACAGTTCTCTTGTGATTTCTGTTTATGTAAAATTAGGGTCTGTAGCAACAGCATCATGAATAATGGACACGGAGAGCCGAGCACACCGTGGAGGTCTGGCAGAGATCTGCTCGCGCTCTACCCCTTCAGCCCACTCGTGAGTGTTTAGCCAGTGAAGCTTCAGTCTCAGGTACACAAACTTACACTGGTGTCCATCTGTGGGCAGTCACCTGAGAGAAGAGAAGGCTGTGTGGAGCTGAGCACGGGCAGTGCTGTGTGTCTGAGCCCCAGCCTGGAATTCATGAGAAATTCTCTTGTGCCCGTGAGTGCCATGTCAGCAGCACTGCCCACTCACCCCAACGCTCCAAAAGCCTTCACCCCCTCAGCATGCAGGCCCAGTGGGCAGAAGGGCCCTTGTGTGCAAATGGCAGATTTCAGTGCTTCCCCCTTGCTTTTGAAAGACTCGTGTAAGGCTGGGCTGGGCGAGTGTGTGCGTAAGGCTCTTGGCAGTGTCGCTGGAATGCTCCGAATGGAAAATAACTGCTCAGAGCAGAGGCAAAGTCATGGTAACAAAGCACAAGTGTGTGCTTCTGAAATCATAACACAGCTTGAGACACCATCCCATCACAGGGTGATAACAAAGCTGTTGCAGTGCACAGGGATCTGTGTGGTGACCAAAGAGAAATAGTCACTAAAAGTAGACAGGGAACTCGATAAGTGGCAGTTTTGCTAGTGGCAAAGTCCTGGAGGTCCCCTGACAGGGACACAAAGTGCTTAACAGGTTAGGGACAACACTTGCTCTTGCAAGTAGGCTTGTCTGATCATGTCTGCAGCCTCACACCCCCCCCAAGCCCCAAAAGTAACCAGAAACAAACTGGGTTTGCAATGCCTGTACAAATGCTTTCTCCATGTTAGTGCATGTGGATTTCCAGGCCTCTGCTGGCTTACTGTCAGGTTGAACCAAGCCCCACTGGCTCAACCCCAAATGCAGTCCAGACTCCAGAACATTGTTCTGCAATAGAAATGAATTTTAGGCTTTTAACAATATTGTAAAACAAACATACTATACAGAACAGTGATTTCATGCCAGCTTTCCATACAATGTTATCCACAATTTCAAATGCTGCAGGCTCTGAAGTGATCATCACAAATGGAACAGTTCTGTAAAGGTTGGATTTTGCTTGTCTGCTATCATGTAAAGCTCCTTCTTCAAGAGCACTCAAGTAACTTTATCCTGTTTGTGGTGATGGCAAATGTAAGGGTGCATTGATGTAAATACAGATTTTTAGTCTAAATCCACTAACACTAGTTTATTTGGAGCTTTGACCTACTCCTGCCTCCCAGACCACTAATTCATTCACTCCTCCTTGTCAGCTGCTTGATCTCACTAAGGGCTGAAATTTAAAATTAAACCTCATGGGAAAAAGGCCAGAAGCCATTTTTCTACCAACTATAGCTATTAGGATGGCTGCATTCTGCAGAATGAATTTTAGTTTCTTGTTGAGGCTTAACCTGACAGACATTCCCTCTCGGTGTTTAATTAAGTTAAGATTTGCATATACTAGTTTATTGCACGTCTTCTTAAAAAAAAAAAAAAAAAAAACACCAATTTTCAAGGACCTGAATCAATTTCAGAGTGAAAATTCAGTTTTCCCAAAAAGGAATTAGTGGTATTGATATTGGAAATGGCATTTTTTTAAGAAGATGTGACTCTATTCAATTTTTCCTAGCTTCTATAAGGAACTGAAAAAAATAGCACTTTCTCAGTGGTGTGACATAGGTTAGGTGTGAAACTGTATGAATTGCACATACTTAAAAGCCAAATCCACTTGACTTAAAATTCAGATGGCTTATTTCAGATTTTCTGTGTAGGCATTTTTCATCCAAAAAGAATTTAAAATACCACTCAAATAATTGCTGGTGAGATGGCTGAGTATTTAGCTGGAGAGACAGAAGGCTGTGGCTCTGACTGTTGTCTGCATCACTGACTGTGCCTGGTTTTTATTTTCACAGGGCTTTAGTGGGAGTGGGAAAGGTGCAGTTTTGGAGAGCTGGACATCACATATCAAGTCAAAGATGAGGGTGATCAGTTTAAGTGTCCAGTTTTGTGTTCAGAGATGTAAAGGCAAATTCAGGTGATGTCAGCTGAGTTTGGTGAGCTCAGCTCTTTCAAATATAAGGTCTATTGCTCAACATCCTAAAATTAGTGAATATTTGTGGGGGTTGTCATTAACATTTCATTTTTGTGATCTGCATGAATACAATCCTCCCAGGAGCATGGAGATAACTGAGGAATGTTTAGGAAATACTGTAAGAGAGGTGTTCTATGCCCCTTTTACCCTTGCTATCTCCATCTGCCAAGACAAAGTAAACCTGACACATTCTCTTTGTTCCTTTCCTAATAAAAACCAATCCCTAGTTTGTCACAGCTTCATCTCCTCTTGCTGGCTTCATTTCCCAGATGATTCAGCCCTTGCACTTTTGCTTTTACACATGGTAAGGTAGCAAGAGTACCTGTAAAATTTGTTTTTCATAAGTTGTATCTCACTTACCTGATGGATTTGCCATTTCCACACAGATTTCACCTTGCCTGGACTCTGGACTTGCCCTGATTTCTGGGCATTAGGATGTGGGGGTCCTCATCTCTGCCATGGAGAGCTCAGGGATGCAGTGGGGGCAAGCACAGCAGCTCAGCTGGGAAGCCAGGAGATGGAAAGATTATGCCAGGAAAACAGGAGATTGATCTTAGGTCCTACAAAACTAATAGCTTGTAATGCACTAAACAGTTCTGTTGTGTCTTTTACAGCTTATTTTTCAGAAAATAGATCTCCTTAAATGTTTATTTGCATAAGATCACAAGTGCAGCATACAGAGCTGCCAGTGCTTAGCCCTGGTTTAATTTCTGTATTTGTGGAGGCTTTGAGACATCAAGTGTTTCATCATTCTCTGGAATACCAGCTTTTGGGGCTTTTTAGCATTCAGACTAGTACATAGGCAAAATGCAGAGATAAATGCAATAGAAAAACAACTATTTTGTCAGTGTAGGTACTGCAGTTTTCCTAAGCAGGAGACATGATCCCACCTCCAAGAAAAATTAGGTGTATTTTGATGAAAAATGGTCTTTATCCTAATGCATGTTTAACATTCCAGGCATTTCACAGAACACAAGGTGTATGAAATGCTAACATAACACCTGTAGAACATGTCTGTGGTGATGCAGAACACCTTTGGTGCACAACCAGCCCCAGATCCTTGGATCTGCTGCTTGTCACACCTCCCTACACCCAGTCAAGGAGTTACAGCAGCTGACATTAAACACTTCCCATTCTCTGATAACCATTGTAAAACTTTTCTGGGAGGTCATTTCTGTGGAGGAATTTCCTTGACTTTAGCATGATTCCACACGAGAGAGGAAGCTCCTGTGCAGGTCTGCCTGGTAGTCAGGCTACAGTATGGCAGATGGACTTATTTCAGCTGATTTAAGTGTTGTTACATTCTGTTGCCTTTTTTTTTTCCCCCATACATGAAACATTCAGACTTCAGAAACATACAAAAATTGCTGCAGAGCTCAGAGACATTTAGCCAGAGAGTTCTGACTCATTTCACAGACTCCTTTTTCTCAAATACTTGCAAAGAGTTCAATAATGACAATAGCTTCACTGAATACATAAAACTGTTTATTATAAAGAGCTATGTTGCACTGCCTCTGATGTTCTATGTAATAAAGAAAGGGTGAACAAAATTTATATAATCGATTTTAACAGATAACGAAAATAGTCATTGGCCCCGAAATCCTTTTGGTTGTGTAAGTTTGCTGCACATCCAAAAGTGCCATTTTGAACTTCTGTGTCTCATAATTTGTGCTGTATTGGATAATCAGGGCTTCCTTCAAAGCCACTGAGGCCAAGTGAGGGTGTCCTGTTGATCTCAATAGTGTGTGAACACTCCCCTTCATAAAAGAAGTCTCCCTGATGAATCTGAGGAAAATGCTTCCCTGCAAAAGTGTGCCTATGGCTTGTACAAAGCAGGACAGCACACCTGACTGCTCCAGCACCGAGGAAACCCATGGGTGAGCAAACCTTCATCCCCCTTTAGTGCTTTATCACAATGGATGGAGTGAGAAATTTGCTCCCCTCGTTACAGCCTGGCCTCACTATTGCCCAGGGGAAGATGTGAGCAAGCTGCTGGACACAGCTGATGCTCTGACAGACAGACAGACACTTGTGCAGAGGAGGAGCCCTCCTGAATTGAACCTTAAAAAATCCTGTGCATCTTCTCTGAATGGAGGAGGCTGTGGAGCTCTGGTCCTGTGAGTTTTTTCCCATTGTACCTGCCTGAAGTTCTGGCAGAATATGGCCTGTATTATTAAATTGCAGGAAAGTTTCACAACTGTTGTTTGCCATTTTAGAAGCAATTGCATTTAAGTAATGAGTGAGATTGCAGTACATGTTGTATTTCACAGGAGTCACAATATCAGAGTGTTTATTCTTCTTGAAGTTTGCATGCTATATGAAGGCAGTGTGTAATTTTTCTTATACTTAGTTAAAAATATATTTTAAAATATACTGTGTGGAGTTTATCATATGTAAATCCAAGGAAACTGAATCCTTCTCTCCTCTAAGTAATCTCTACCTGAAATCTCTAGGAAAGTTTCCTGCCACAATACTGCTTTGCCACAATCCTGCCCCAGAAGAAGGGGAATGGGCTGATCCCAGTTCTGAAAAGAGAGGAGCAAGTTCTGCCTGATCCAAGCCCTACTGAGTTTGGTCAGGAGGCTTCCCTCGGCTGCAGTGCCCACCTTGGCACATCCTCAGCCATTTTCCCCACAGTGCTCTTCCCAAACATGTTGGTGACATTTCTAATTGTGAATAAACAGTCTGTAGGAGCAGGGTGGGGACTGTGCTTCGCTTGGGAAGCCAGAAGGTCATCACTGCATGCAGAGAGATTGGAAACTGCTGGTCTGGCCTGCCCCAGTCCCTGCCTCCAAGCCCTCTTCTTCCCTGGTAATCACAGTGCACTCCAAGAACACACAGCCAGGGCATTTCCTTCTTCCGGGGAGCCAGGGAGGCTTAGCCTTTGTAAATCCTCACAAGGTTTTGGGGGAAAGCTACCTTGAAATTGGAGAATGCTTGTTCTGTGCTGTCCCAGTCTGTTCGTTAGTAAGGCTTTTAGTGATATAACAACCCTGCTTTAAAACTGTCTGCTTTCCTGTAACATCACAGAAATAGCAGACTTGGCCCCCTGCCTTTTGAAAAGTGACTGCTGAGGTACTTACTAACATCAGTTCCAAAACGTTTTTGAGTGAGAGTTGGAATATGGAAATGTCATATTTTTCCTAGTATTAAACAATTGTTAAACTAGAAACATAACTCTTGCCAGATAGCTATTTCTTGTGCCTGTCATCTTCGTAGAAGGAAAATGAACATGCATTTTTTCTTTCATTAAGTATTTTAAAGTTCATCCTTGTTTGGTGATCTAGTCAATTAAAATAAGTTTATGGGCAGCTTGTGAGAGCAGAAGACTAATTAATTTTAGGTGTTGGATAAAGCACATTCTTTTCAATTTTTGTTTGCTAATGAGTATTACTAATACCCATATTAACAGATCTTATAGAAAAAAATGTTGCACAGAGTTTATGGTACTTTACAAGTAATTATCTCAAAATCATTATGAATTTAAAAACTACTGCTTTCGTGGTGAAATATACCTTAAGCCAACATTATATCAGCACAGCACCTAGAGAAAAGAATCTCTAATATCTTTATCATAGAAAATGAGAGCATCCTTTACAAATGGTTAATTCAAGTTCAGCATTTTTTCAACAGGGATTAATATTTTCCAGTATCCCACCTAGTATTGCCCCCAAAAGTGTCAGGTCCAGATATATTAAGACAGGCAGTGTAAATCCCTAGAACATACTCCAGAATGTTGCTTTTCTTTCAATCTATATTTCTCTCTTGTAGAGTCACTAAGATCAGTGAAAGTTCTTCATCCAAAATTCCCTGTCGTTGGAGTTGGATGGGTCTGTGGGATAGTTTGGGCTTTTCACTACTGTGACTGTATCCTTTTAGAGCCAGACTGGTTCTTGGAACTGGTTTCACTGGACCATCCAGCATAAAGAGTTGCTCTTCTGAAAGGCTACGTTGTTTTTATCCCTCCACTGTGAAGTAGATGCTTGCAAAAAGTTACACTTTGAAGTCACACAATACTCAGTTTTCCTCCAATTATATTATGTAACACTGTTCTATTGATATAAGCACAGGGTTTCTTTTACACAGAAAACACTTTCTGAGAGGTGACTGTGCAACACATCATGCCTTGCTGAAACTGCACAGAGGTTTAACTCCACTTCACATTCTCAGCTCTGAGGAAAAATACTGAGATCTCTGATTGCATGCCTAAAGAACTTGTTTCTTTTTAAATGTCTTATCTAAAAAACAGAGGTACAGGGTAGGCTTTTTTTCAGAGGATTATTGGGAAAGCAATTGACAATGCCAAAAAGCTGGTACTCAGAAAATTATGAGATTTAAAACCCTTAAGTACATAGGGAAGACTATCAGGCTTTCTGCTGGAAAGCTTTCCAGAGGGGCTCTTTATAGAAGTTAAGGTATCAGTTTGGAGGGCGTTTTGCATTGATGAAATGTTGAAATCTCTCAAGGTATTCCTTTGGTATGGTATTGAAAGAACATCACTCTTTTTGGCCTGCAAGGACTTGGAGGTTCCAAGAGGTGAAATGCATGGCTGGACAGTGTTTCCTTCCTTACAGTGATCTCAGCATGGTCAGAGTTGCACCTGTCCTGTTTTGTCCAACAAATGGCACCATGTCAGCCAGTATCCTCTTTCTATGTGGTCTCAGCCCACTACAGTGAAATGATCTTTGACATTGATGCCATAACATTGTCCTTTATAGATATGCAATTTGATCAGATATCTGCATTCTCCTTCCTTCTCTGCTTTGTGTAAAAGTGTTTGTTCCTTGAAGGTGAAGTACCTGATACCTCTCTCTGCCTGTCTCTGCAATGCTCCTGATATTCAAGTCAATCTAATAAAAAATTATTCTCTTTTCACTATACTTTCCTCTTGCCTGTCTCTTTGAGTGGGGTCCCCATGGTGTACTTGTGGTAGTACCAGGTGAATGGGAAAGCTGGTGCTGTGCGTGCTTCTCCTGGAGGAAGAAGCTGCTCTCTGCTTTGCACGTGTTCTCACCCACCTTGTAATTGGTTCAGTGTGCAGTGAAACGCAATTGAGATTTGTGTGTTTTGTCTTGCTCTTCTCGTTTCAGATCCCCACAGCAGTGATGCTGAAAGCCAGGGCAGATGGCTTCTATCCCCCTGCAGTGTGACCAAGTGACCTCAGGGTGAGACTTGCTGAGTGAAACAACTCTCCTTGATCCGTGTGGGGCTGATGGATGCCGCATTTATTGTGCTCTTTAATTAACTAGCAAAAGGTTAGTTCACTGATTAAGGTAGGGTGTTTGTTTTAAATGTTTGTTTATTTATGAAAGCAGTGTTTATATTAGAATACAGACTGATATCTCAGTTATTCCCATTTCTTTATATCTGCCCTGAATAGGAAGGGCTGTTGTCTATCAAACCAGGTGGCAGGGAATAAAAACCCCCTCAAACACAAGCATAAGTTTGAGGCTACAGAAGCTGATGCTGTAGTGGCAGTTCTGCTAATCCCCCTAACCAAGGTCTGTGTGGTACAGTGGGGTGTGTTTATTTGGTCATCAATTCAGAGCTGGGTTACTGCTCAGTTAGGAGTATTGCTGAGTGGGCTGCAATTCCTCAGTCTTGACAAACTCATTGCTCAGTCTTTGGGGTTTACCTATGCAGAACTTGGGAAATTCACTTAGAGAACCTCAGCTCTTCCCCATTAGGATAATGGAGAAGTATCTGGAAGCAAGTTAAATAATCCCTCTAAGTCAGCATTCATTCTAAGTCACAGTGATGCCTTTCCCGAAGTGACAAACTGGTTTGATAAGGTGCAGTCATGTAGGAGCTGGAAGTACACAAGTGCAGTTATTAAAAATGAATGCTGTATCCTGTTTCCCTTGTGTATCTTGTCACTGACATGACTTCACAAGTTGCAAATCTATTAAACATTTCAAACATGGAACTGGAGCTCATTAAGCAGAACATTGACTGGTATATAGCAAAATGTTTCAAATTCAAGACTGATAACATTTGTCTCCAGAGTTTTTTGTCTTCTAGGTTGTCACTAAGCAATCCAGCTGTCTGGGAATGCAGCCTGTGCTTCCTGTGATCAGAATGTGACTGTCCTTTGGGGTGAGGTAGTAGGTTGTATAGTTTTAGGGCTATGCCCTGCCTGTCAGATAACTATACAATCTACTGTCTTTCCTGAAGTGGCTGTGATGTCAGCGCTGGATGTCTCCAAAAGACAACACAGATATTTTCCAACTGTACCATTCTCTGGCTCTGTCTCCGTGTTTGGTTCTTGTACACAAATGTCCTCAGAGTGTTTAGATTCCTGTATTTCCCATTCAGGCTCAAAAGCCATTTCCTTCTGGCATTTTTGGGGAGCAGGTAGGGTGTGAGTGCCAGGACACAGAGGTACAGCGCAGTCCGCAGTGGATTTGCTCAGGCACAGCTGTCTGGGACTGCCATGGAAGTGGCCACTTGCAAACAGCTTATCCATCTCTCCCTTGTTTTCTGGCATCTGTGTTCATATTAAACATAAAATGGTGCTTTTGATTCAGCAGCTGTTTAAATCCACTTGGTGTAGGCTGTTTGAGAAACTCCAAAGGGATGAGCTGGACAAAACCCCGGGAGGATGTCTTCCCACTCAGTCGTGTTCTGCCCTGGAAATGGTAAATTCTTGAACCCTAATTAAGAGGTCTCTTCAGTCAGTTTTGGGCACTGATTTAACTTGCTTTTTTATTACATATTGCTAGTTTGGGAGGGACAGTGTTTGCCTCTGCAGTTCTCCTGTCTCTGCAGTCCCTGCACCAGTTCTGACTCCCAGGTGGAGCTGTGGGGAAGGGCTGAGGTCCCACATGGCCTTTCTAAGGCTAAGAAATGTGTGGGCTGGAGAGTGATAAGGTAATTTACTAACAAACGGTGAAATGTTTCCTCCAGAAGATGCACGTGATGCTCTAACAGGATGAGGTAGTAGGTTGTGTGGTTTCAGGGTAGTGATTTTGCCCCAATCAGGAGATAACTATACAACCTACTGCCTTCCCTGATAGGCAGCATAACAACCTCAGTGACTTAATTCACAGAGAAACAAGAGCTAAAATACACTCCTGAGATATACTTCTGAGACCTGCAAAGTAAGTCTAGATACAATTGTTGCTATCCTGTCCCTAATAGCTCTAAATTTAGATTTTAAGTGTAGATTTTTGATAACTGCCTGCAAAATAATTACCCTTTTTTAAGTCTTTATCATGAAAAATTGAATTAAAGAAGTTTTATTTATTTCAAAGTTTGCCTGCTCTTGATCTGTTTCATTTTTGGTTCATTTGAGTGGGATGAAGTTACTTGGGGAAATTATTCCAAAAATGCTGCCAGCTTGCATTGAGGAAGTTTGTATTTCCTTGAGATCTAAGTTTGAGTGCAACAAATATTACTCACAATACCCTGGTTTAGTTCAACCTTACCTCTCCCTCAGGAATCTTGCAGTGTTTTACAAAGAGTTCTGGGTTAAATCACACAGCATTCTTCAGTAGGTAAGGTTTACATTGCAAGGGAAAAGCTGTAACAATGAAAATCAAGAGTGAGAATTAAAAAACCAAAACCAGACATCTGTTTAGTCCCTCAGTTTCTTATAACGGGCTCATTTAATGTTTAGTGCCCCAAAAGAATTATCTGCTGTCTAAAAAGTTCAAATTGCATCTGAAAAACTGTGAACAAAAAATGTTTGGTCATTAAAGATATTTTGAGAATATGAACTCTAGATTCTTTCAAGAAAAATCAGTGGAAGAAATGGACTATAACAACAAGGTGCTGAGTTTGGTTGTAGACAAAGAAATCATTCTCCCATGTGCAAAATACACCCAAAACCAGAAGTCCTGTAAACCTTAAAGTTACCTTGAGACCAGAGGTATCAGACTGGTTTTGCATAACCATTAGTATATATTTTGATTGTACAGCAGCCTGTTACTGTAGACTGGAGTCGGAATTGGAGGTAGGTGTAATCCATTGTTTCTGTCTGCCGTGCTACACAGAGGCCAGCCTGCTTTCCTGAGAAGATTTTCCCTCCTCTCTGTAGCTGGGAGAGCTGTGACATGCACAGTGAGGGCAAATGGAATAACTCGTGGTACAGTAAGAAGCTAAAGTGGGTATTTTATTGCCTCTCTGGTCCAAAAATACACATGTTATCTGGAGTCAGGTGGTATTTGAGGTCACTCAACACCTCGAAACAGGGCCTTTTGTTCACACATTTACCAAAGCTTTGGAAGGCTTTTTGACTTGGGTTCATAGAGGCAGATAAAGGCTGTTGGTACAGGAGGAAAAGTTGGTACATGTCTGAAACATCCACAAGAGAACAGGCAATACTGTTGCTGGTTTTAATCTTCTCAATTTCTCTGGCTGTGTGTCTCTTAATGCAGCACTGCCGGTCCTGAGCTCTTTCTTGAAGTGTGAGCGTGAGACAAGCTGGGGCAGTGATTGCATTGTGTGAAGCCTAAAGCATCCTGCTGCTCTCCAGGATGCAGAACAGGCTGGATAGCACAGTCTTGCATGCTGCAAATACAGAGGGAATGTTCTCTCTGGGACAGTGGGGTTAGCAGAGGAAAAACGCTGTCCACCTTCTACAGCAGCCTGTTAGATCTCAACTCTGAAGTAGTTTTCAAATCTTCTGGCTCTGCCTGGGTCAGCATTTTGCTCTTGGTAATGAGCTGTGAGTTTTCAGATTCAAGTCATTCTGGCAGTGCCATTAAAATAAAGGGCCAAAAATATCCATAGTGTTCTCCTTTCTAGGATCAACTGTAAATGCAAAACCATGTGCCTGTACTTGGCAGCTTGTGAGCCTGCAGATAATCAGGGCTGTCCTTAGCAGTGGCTGGCATTACAGCTAATGACACTCCACCAGAAACGTGAAAGCACAACTCAGGGGCCCTGAGTATTTCCCAGAACTGCAGACTGAAAATGTTTGTATCCAAATGTAAGCAGCAGCTTGGCCTGCTGGAATCACAAGCAGAGAACAACTGATTTTTCTTTTAAAACTCCAGACAGCATTACCACTTCTTGAGGTGTCATGTTGTTTCTTGCACGCATCAGGTGTGAGGAAAGAGCATAATCATGAGTACACACAATATCACATGAGAAATGTGTATCATGGCGTGCACTTCTGTACTGTGCGTCCACTTAAACATCTCTCTTTGATTTAGTGTGCCAGCAAGTATTCACTGACAAACAGAAGCTTAATACATCTTACTGGAACAAAGCTTGTACATTTGTTTATAACAGGCCAGGTAAAAGTTGGTGGGTATGGGATTTTCTCTGAGGCCAGCATTTCAGTTATTAGCTTCCCTCCTGTGCCCTGGAGGAAGTGCATGGTGTTCTGAGAGAAGGCACAGAGAAGACATTAAGCAGCTCTCTGACACTGAAGTCACCATTGAACTTTGGATCTCCACTGCGTGGTTGTGTGAAGTGTTCTGCCTCTTCTACCTTTTCAAGGTACCTTATGGTTTTGTTGGGTTTTTAAACATGAGCAAACCTCCTTATTCCTGAAACCAGTTACCCAGTGTAAAAATTTTTACTACGTTTGGCAAAACACTAAAGCAAAGGTAGACATTTGCAGATGACCCCAGTAACTACCCTAATGACATGTGCTGCCAGCCCCAGCTGTGAACATGCAGCCTTGCCCCCATGTGTGAGTGCCCTGGAGTGCAGCTGCTGGGGCTCTTCCTCCATGGCTGCAGCAGAGGCAAAACCACAGAACACAGGAGTGGTTCCTGGGCACTCTGCTGAAAGGGTGAATTGCAGAGGGGTATTTTTACTGGGGGAGGAACCAAAAGCCCAGTAAGACTTGACTGGTGTGCCAGTCCATCTGGAACAGGTGACATGGCACACCCCATCTTGCTAAAGGAGGGGCAGTTGTGGTTGCAGGGAGAGAGCTGGTGCTCATTGGGAAATTCAGAAAGCCCAGCCTTGGGCTCAGAAAGGGTCCCCACACTGAGCCTGGACCCAGCACTGGGCTCTTACTGGGAGGTAAACAGTAGACTCACAGAATTGGGGCATATCCTGAGGTGGGAGGGACTCACAAGGATCATCGAGTCCAACCCCTGGCCCTGCACGGACACCCCGACAGTCCCACCCTGTGCATCCCTGAGAGCGTTGTCCAAACGCTCCCGGAGCTCTGGCAGCCTTGGGGCCGTGACCATTCCCTGGGGAGTCTGGGCAGTGCCCGACACCCTCTGCGGGAAGAACCTTTCCCTGATATCCAGTGTGAGCCTCCCCTGAGCCAGCTCCAGCCGTTCCCTCGGGTCCTGTCCCTGGTCCCAGAGAGCAGAGATTGGAGTTGCCCTTCAGGAGAAAGCTGCAGACTGCCATGAGGTCCCCCCTAATGCCCTTTTCTCCAGCTGAACTGACCAAGTGTCCTCAGCCACTCCTCATATGGCCCTTCCAGATCCTTCACCATCCTTGTGCCCCTCCTTTGGATGCTCTCTAAGAGTTTCAGGTCTTTCTTATTGTGGTGGCCAAAACTGCCCAGCCCTAAAAGCAGGACACTAATCTTAATTGACAGGAAAGTTAACAAAACATTTTAAATCTATATTGGCATTGCTCTGATCCATGTGACTCATGGATGGTTTTCCATGAAGGCATCCAGGTATTAACTTCCATTACAAACACTGGGAGATGAGAGCCTGGGAAGATGTCTGTGAGGATCTGGGATTCAGTGAAGTTCATGCTCAGATTTCACCAAAGAAATCAGCACCAGCGCTGCTTAACAAAGCAAGACAAAGGTATAAAAACCTAGCCCAAAATATCCACTGGTTTTAAATAAATTTGTGTTCCTAAGTCACATAGACACTTTAAATTGTTCTACAGTTAAAAATAATGAGCATCAGTCATGCTAAGCACTTGATGGTATAAAGACTTGTTTGGTTGTGGGATAGTGTTCATTCCTAGTCTCCAACACAAATCAAAACCCAGCAAGGAACCAGGTTAAGAGACAGTTGCAAATGAGTTCCCTGATGTGTCTTATGTTCATGTTCCAGAGGTTCTTGCTCCGGGTTTGCCCTGTCCAGCTTGCTTATACAAATGTAAACAATAATATTTCCATCCTCAAG
The DNA here is from genome assembly GCF_017590135.1 of Pyrgilauda ruficollis. Classification (NCBI taxonomy): domain Eukaryota; kingdom Metazoa; phylum Chordata; class Aves; order Passeriformes; family Passeridae; genus Pyrgilauda; species Pyrgilauda ruficollis. Next base: position 3,493,358 of record NW_024529155.1, on the reverse strand, counting down.
GAGCCCAAGTGAGATTTTGTAAAGCAAACAAAGTGTGTTAAGAAGGTTTCTCAATCAGCTGAAAGTGAGCAGCAGTTTACACATTAATATCTGGTGTTAATTAACACTTGGAAGAGAGTGAGAAACATTTGATGCACTTTGAATAACACAAAAGTACCACTCTTAGATGGTTCTTAATGCAAACATCTAAACTGAAAATAAAATTGTTCCTGATACAATATATTGGCATTTCCCTTCTGGGGAAAAAAAAAAATGCAGTTTAACCCTTGCTTTGCACAGTAAGACAGGTCCTTTGAACACCTTGCTTTTAGTGACAAAAACGTTTCACTTGTAAAATTATGAAAACACATTTCACAGCACTCAGGGATCTGGGAGGTTTCAGTCCAGTCTCCGACTTTGCAGTCCTTCCTGAGCAGATGATTCCCATGTGGAAGGATTCACTCTTCTCTCTGGCTTCGGCTGGGATTTGGTACTGTGTTTCTCACATCTGGTAAAAAACTATCCTGCAAACTTGACAAATGATAGTGTAGCAGTGACTATTTGAAAATCATATGGGGAATCCCACAGGTCCTATTTTTATTTAGGCTTGGCTTGCTGGCTCATTCCAGTGACCTCCGCTGAGGTTTGGCATAGGATACTCATGGTTGCAACACACTTTTTTCCTCCTTTTTATTCAGCTTTTTCCGCCAAAGTTGCAACATGGCCACAACTTTGTTTGTTTGTTTTTTTTTTTTCTCCCCTTTTTTGCTTTTTACTGTGGGTAGAATAAAATTCTTGATGGTCCAGGATTCAATGATTTACCTTTTATTCCTGCATCTTAGCAAAACTTAGAGTTTGAGTTTAGAAGTTCAAATGGACAAATATGTTCTCATTTCATTCCCCTTTGCAATTCATATTTTCCAAAATTTAATAAGTTTTAACCATAGCACAAAGAATCTTTATAAAAATATTACATTGATCATATTACACTACCTGGCAGAAAAAAACAAAAATTTATTCACAATTTTTTTTAAACTTGAGCAAAATTATTATTAGGAAAGTTTCCCTCAGAAAACTTCCACACTTCAAAGTTTTTTCCCACTAGAGCAAAGAAAAAGAGATTGTACTGTCTAGAATATGGTAGCATATCGCTAGCTGCAGCTCTTCCCAAATTTCCAGTGGAGGAGCTACATCTCCATTGGTTTGGCTGAGGGTGTGTGTGGTATTTTCTGCGTCCCCCATCGAAGGGAGGAATGAATGAATCTGCCTCTATGTTCTTAGAAGGCTAATTTATTATTTTATGATCTATATTATATAAAAGAATGTTATACTAAAACTATACTAAAGAGTTATAATAAAGTTTTTTCAATACTAAAGAAGAGAGAAAGGATACAGACAGAAGGCTAAAAGATAATAATGAAGAACTCGTGACTCTCTCCTCCAGAGTCCGACACAGCCTGACCGTGAGTGGTCATTAAGTCAAAACAATTCACATGAAATGAATCAGACAACCACCTGTTGGTAAACAATGTCCAAACCACATTCCAAAGCAGCAAAACACAGGAGAAGCAAATCAGGTCGTTATTGTTTTCATTTTTCTCTGAGGCTTCTCATCTTCCCAGGAGAAGAATCCTGGGTAAAGAAATTTTTCAGAAAATACGACAGTGACAGGTGTGGGCACACACCCTAAACCATCCATCTCTCAGGTACACCACGATGCTGGTGGAGTTTTCCCTGACCAAGAGCCGTGTCTGCAGCTGGGACAGAGTGGCTTGGCCACAGGTAAGCCCAGCCAGCTGTGGTGTTTGGTGTCCCCAGGTGATGCCAGGTGGAAGCAAACCTGGACAAGCACGACGTGAGCAGCGGCCGGGCCCTGCTCCCACCTGCAGTGTGTGGCACATCCCACAGGGCATTCCCACCAAAGGAAGGTAGGTGCACTTCTCCCCAAAGAGTATTTGAAGGAGTCTGATCACTGTTCAAGTCTGGAGACATCAGAACCCTTTGTTTTTGAGGCAGTTGTGCTCATCTCAGCCCGAGGGGCATGGGCTCCAGTGGCAGGGGCCAGGCTGTGGCTGCCTTCCCAGCCTTCCCCCCAGTTCTCCCATCTGAGGCCTCTCCAAACAGATTTACGGCTCCCTCCGAGTGCCTGGGATGGAATTAGCGCACCTTGGATTACACGGTGCCTTCCCTGTTATTCTTGCTGCATGGCACAGATTTATGACGGCTTTTAAGCCAGGCAGCACGTAAAGAAATATGATCTTAACAAAATATAGAAGGGACCAAAGGAGGTCAGAGTGTGGGAGCTGAACACTACATGGTGATCCAGGATTTCCTTTTATTTACTGCTCACACCTTTTCAGTCTCAAGTGGATTTGGGCTGTCTCAGGCAGCCCTACCCCACGTAATCCTCTGAGCCCAGAGACTTTGCCACCAGCGGATGTCTTTCGTTATGATTTAGGAAATGTAGGAAATCCCAAAATGCCACTGGTGAATTAAATGAGTTTTAGGCACAGAGTGCCAGAAAGACACACAGCATCAGGGTAGGCAGGAACCCCATGTTCATGCAGGCAGGCTTTCTGTCTCCCGACATTTCTTGCTGTGGCAGCAGCTGAGGGTTTGCCAGGTCAGTGGTGTCCTGCAGAACTCCTGTTTTCAGTGCTGGAGGAGAATCATTTGTGAGTCCTTCATGGAGACATGGAGCAAAAGCTGTGCTCAATTCCGTGCTAGGACTGTGGGACAAGGAATATAATGCTGTAAGCAACTCTACTTTATAGCTTTATTTACAGATATTCATCAGTTGTTCCTAAAATGTAGCACATAAGAAAAAAAGCCCTTGCCCTTATCCTGCAGATGGCCAGTGTGAGACCTGCAGCAGGTGCAAGGTGTCTGGAGCACAAGGGTGGAGCTGCAGGGAGTCACCTGCAGGACCATGGCCTGCCTTAAACACTGCCTCAAACTGCAAAGTGAAACAGCTGGCAAGGGGGAGGGAAGCTGTAATTACAGCCAACAACTGACTCTGAGCCAGTGACTACTGCTGAGAGCCTGGTCTTGAACCAGAAGCAAAGAACAAGAGCCTTTTCTCTCTGGGGTGAGGGCTGTAATCCCCTCCAGCTACAGCATCGTTCTCTCCATTAGTATAACAAGGTCTGGTGTGCTCCCTTTCATTCAGATTTATTATCATTATTTCTCCATGTGAGGAAAGGAATTTATCTCCCTTCTAGCCTGGGGCTGTAGCAAGGTTCCCATGGTGTGGGGGTTCTGTTTGGTTTATTCAGGGGGGATGCTGGTGGTCTGTTTCTTTCTGGAAGGCACACAACAGTTTGCATAGTAGTTCACCTGCTCTTCTAAGCTTCCAGAGCAACATCCTCTCGAGTTCTCCAGCTGCTTGTTGCTGCTCACACTGTAAGCCCTTTCTAGAGCAATGGGAGTTGAACCAGACTGGTCCCTAGATGTTCTTTGGGAATTTCACAGGCCAGGAGTCCACATCTGAAGCACCTTTTTTTTTTAGAAGCCTGGACTCTTGTGAGATGTAAGGCAGACATCAGCACTGACAGTTACCACAAAAGTGCCTCCTCTTAACCAATTTCACAGGTGACACATTTATAAATCAAGTGGCACCCCTTTAGTTTTCAACACAGAATATGGTTAAAACAAATCAACTAGTTGCTGGAAATAATTTGCAAGAGGTTTGTTGCTTTGTCAGTCACACATTGTTGTTGCCATTTCTTTCCCATGTGCAGTTCCTTGGAGCCTGGGCTTTGCCCGAGAAGCTCTCAGCTATGGGTGTTCTCCTGAGACTCCAGGTCTCCTCCAAAGGGGCATCCCACGAAAGGTGAGTGATGTCACTTTGCCAGAAGGGGAGATGTGTGGCCTCCACTGGCCTTGGGATCCTCTTGTTCTCCAGCTCTCTGGTTTTGAACTGATTACTGAATTTCTGGTGCTTGTATCCTCACAGTATGTGCTGTTTATCATGACATCAAAACCAATATCTCTGGGAAACACTGACACTACTGCACATGTTTAAGTGTAACACCAAAGTCAGTCAGTTCTTGTGTACTTTGAATAAGTGGTATCACTGATCATTTGACATATGGCAAGAGCTGGTACAATATAAGCATGTGACCTCCTTTTTCCTCACTGTAGGAATGACTCCCCTCATGACTCCCTGGAACTGGGAGACAAAAATGGGCATTAAATTTCAGGTTTATCCTAACAAGTCGTGAGTAGCTGTGGCCTGATCAGTATGTTCATGCAGATACTGGAATAAAAGGATTAAAAAAATCTAAAATTCAGCTTCAATGTACAGAATTAATTTTTTTTCCATACCAAAACAAGTTTAGAAACAGAGATTAACTCTCTTCTATTGCAAGGTTCTTATACAAAGATGAGACCTCAAAAAAAAAAAAAAAAAAAAAAAAAACAGGAGAGAAAAGCAGTGAAAAATTAGTTCAAATCATACAAGAAATCCCAATATTCAAAGCATAGTAAAATTCTGTAAAAGACAAAATTTAGTGGACAGTCTGAGGAGAAAATTCTACCTATCTCTTCTTACATTCCTTCTGGTTGAATGATAGAGTGAGTGTACTAAAGTATTTATTTGTTTATCTATTTGAAGTTTGCATTGCCTAATGTACAGGAGATCCTGGAGGCAGAGTGAGGCCTGGATGTGCACTAATGAGTTGGTGTTTGTAATTAATGCCTTGAATGCTGAACTGTGTCCAGCCTGATTCTAAAGCAGATTTTTAGTGGGCTAAAGGTGCTGCCAGCCAAGCTAAGCATGAAACCCTTATGATGATACTTGACCATTCTCTCTTATCCTGAGAATAGAAAATTAGAAGCAGAAGGAAGGAAGGACACAGGGAGTGATTCAACAGGTGATGGAAATTCAGCTGAGATTGCATACGTGCAACATGATCATGTTGGAAAAATAATTAGTTGAGCTGGGAGCAAAGTGAACCTCTAGTGGAAGAAGAAGTTGGCTTAGTCAGTCAGGAGATAAAAATCTGATGCTGGAGAGAGTCTGAAGCTGAGCCTCATCAATCTGATTTGATTTTTTCAAAATACAAATTCCTCCTGCTCAGGGGGACATCTTCTAGTTAACAGAGTATACATTGGCTTAAAATAATTCAATTTGAATTGGTGTTCAAAGTGAGAGTTTGTCTCAAGCAGTATCTGAACTCTTGAGAGTGTGAAATTCTGCAAACTAAGCAGAAGGATCTCCTGCAATTCAATATTCAGCAGCTGTCAAAGCTTTTCAGTTCCTTATGTGAAAGAGGCAGTTGTGGAAAACAGTCAGGGGAAAAGAGGTTTCAGAAACAGTTACTGAATTGCAGGTGTCAACATCCACAGGAGCTGGAGGTACAGGAGAACTGGCAGGGGGGGCTTGGGAGAAACAAGCGGAAGCTGCTCAGAAGATTGTGTTTCAGCACTGCCAGGACTGTCAGTGTATCTATTAAAGATGGAAAGAATGAAAAATTAAATACTAGATTAATTTAACTCATCAAGTTGAAATAAACTTGATCTGGATCTGAAGAGAAGCTGGAGAATGATCAGGAACTGTAGGATGGATGGATGGATGGATGGATGGATGTGGAAGTGTTATATCTATAGATGCATCCCAACTACAAAACAAACACTTCAGCATCCAGACAGCGGGAATCTGGGGTAGAGCTTCAGCTGCCAGACTTGTCTGAGAATCTGGGAGATGCACATGAAGCTCCCTGGCAAAAGGTAAAAACTGAGGCATCTAAAATAGGAGAAAATTCTGTTTAAGAAACTCCTTAAAGAAGCAGTAAAAATTATAAAAAACAGCATTGAAACATGAGCTGTGACTTACAAACCCCCAGTATCATTCTGCTTTAACATCTTCTTTCCTGCCTTCCTACTTATTTAACAAGTTTTCCATGTATAATAGTGCCTTTATACAAAGTTTCAATTCTTTTGCAGCAAGTGTTACTGACTTAATATAAAGATGCTCTTTGATAGAAGTTACTTTCATTTTCAGCACTTCTAAATAGTTCTGTTTTGACTTTGTGTGCTCCTTTCCCCCCAAAATCTGAGTCACAAAACTACTTCCTTCAGTCCCCAGTGGAAGCTTGTTTGTATTGGCTTTGATGTGAGCAGTGTTAGCTGCTTGGTTTAGTTTGTCCTTTCAGGTTTAATTTTAACCCTTTAAGAGTTTATTCAAAAATAATTACACAGCATGAAATCTTAAAAGGCACAGTGAGATGCTCATGGTAAAAATGTATAACAGGTCTGGTTGAGGAAAAATGTTACAGAACTGGTGTTCTCCTTGTCTAAAAAAGGAAGGTACAGATAGTATCTTTGTCAGTCTCCCCAGTGGAAATAATAGGCAAGATTTTAAAAGCTGGTTAACTGCTGCAGCTAAAGAAACTGGACTCTTATAGTCACACAAAAATCAAAAATACCAAAATAGTCTTAATTAAGAGCTGTATGTTCTTTAAAATTATAAAAATTAACATCATTTGGCTTCCCAAGAAGGTGCTAGAGACTTGAGGAGATAAAACCTCTGGGGCATCTACAGTGTGTGGGTAAATTAGGAAGCCCAGATGTAATGTTCAGAAATATGAGATGGATAGGTAAAGCCACTGGCCAGCTGGCTGCCACTGATCAGAAATGTCCTAAGCAGCAGAGAAGTAGAAAAAAACCTCGACTGCTTTGGCTCATACCAACAGAGAGAAACTGCAGCAGCAAGGAACTTGCAAAAGGAAATTAAAAGCTGTCAAGATTCCTTGACAGGGTCCATCCAGTATTCTAAATTTTCTTTTACTTTGGATACAGATGTCAGTTTTTATAGACCCCAAATTACTGCCATAAGAAAGAATGGAAGGCCATTACTATAAACGTCTAAATTTTCTAGAAGCACATCATCACTTGAGACTGAAGAATGATCTTGCTGCTCTTGCTTTGGGAACAATAAACTACAATACACCTCAAACATAAAGAGTTGGAGTGGGGATAGGAAAGATGGAAGCAATTGCTTTACCTTAAAATAGCTAAAAAAGGCAAATATTAGCTGTAGAGGAAAATGTCTTATTTCAGCATATAAGCAAAAGCCTTCCCTGAAGTTATAATCCCTGCCTTGCTACCAGCCAGATGTTCTCTATAAAGGAAAATTCACTAGCTCTTCAAGTACCACAGGTATATGAAAAGCCACTAATTTTATACTGGCTGATTAAGTTAAAATCATTCCATGAAGTCACTGTAATTTAACTCATCAATGCTCTAAAATGGCTGGGATGAGTAGGAGTACCAGTGCCAGATAAAACCCAGGAAGAAGGATGGAGACACTGAGTTTCTGTGCTTGTAAAGCCAGCCCCAGCCCACCAGATGGTGGCAGGAGAAGCTTCTGGAGTTGGTCACCATGTACAGTTTTTTTACTCTCCCTTATACAATGCAGTGCAACAGGTGATGATGTTTTAGGTTTCACTGGAGGCATCTATGGAGAGAAACTACATTGGGCTGAATATAATAATGAAAAACAGCACAATGTCTCCATGGGTCAGAACACATGGAAAAAAGTGCAATTTGTTGAACTGCAGTAACATGTCAGCTTTTTCTGAGAAGGCTGCAAAGATATGTAAAATTCAAACAGTAGGACAGTAGAATTAATTTGCTTTATAGTCAACATAAAGCCTCATGAGACAGGCAACCGAGAAAGGCTGGTTTAGTGCAAGGAGGGAGATTTGACAGCCTGTGCAGGAAGGAGTCTCTCAAATTGTGGTGGGTTTTTTGTGAAAAGCTGTGCATGGAGGAGGTTCTCAGAAGTGGCTGAATCCAAGCATTTGGAAATTTGTCTGTGAGGGGATGCCCCTTTGGCCTGAGTGCACAAGGGAATACCTGTGGTGTGGGCACCTGGCTCAAGGGCTGCCTCCCCTGGCCCCACGTAGTGTTTTGAGATGCAGGTGAGATGTCATCGCTGCTGTGGCTTTCAGTGGGACACATGTGTGTGCTCTAGGCATCCTCAGGGCTTTGGGGCTGCTGGTGATAGGGAGCTCAAACCCCTCTGGGCTCACACCACCTCTTTGTACACCCCTAAAAAACCCCAAATACTCCTGCAGCTGCAAGGATTGCTCAGTGTTACCTCGCCAGTAACACACAAGGCACATCCTCATTGACTTAAACTTATGCTCCAACCAGTATAAATATTTGCTAATCCAGGGCCCTTTCAGAGCTGTGTTACAGCTTTACCTGTGATCCTCATTGGGCAGAACTGCAGTTTGTGTCTGCTGTAACATCTGAAGCCCGCATTTTCCTGGAACATCTGTTTTCAGCTGGACAGGAGGGCGGGAGAAGAACACTGACTGACATTACTGTGCAGCTCAAACACTCTTCTGGCTCTCAGTGTCAGGGAAATGACAGTCCTCTGCCAGCCCGTGGCCTCTGGACTATGGGGCATGGGCTTGATCACAGGCTGCAGTCAGCTGCAAATTAATAGAAAAAATAATACTTTTTGTCCTGTGAACCACATTAGCCACAGAATTATGCCATTATTTCTTTCTTCAACTGCTTTTCTGGTTCAGTTCCAGTTCAGCTCTGCCTCAGCAGAATCCCAGCCAGGCTGAATATGAATTTCAGCTGAACCAGAATCTCTGCTGGTTACAATGTTCCTTTCTTGTTATGATACACAAATTAACTAGGAACCAGAATGCAATTAAGATTGATGAGTACAAGGATTTTTTTTTTTTTTACTTTCACAGCCATATCTGTTCCAGCTTCTGTCTTCCTGTCTATAGCAGCAAGAATGAGGGATGAGCAGAACATGTATTCTATATCAGCAAGTTACAACATCAGAAAGAGAGTAAACAACCCCTGCAAGCACCTCCTGCAAATCTAGGAAATGGATATTGCCCGTACCAGAGGCATGTGTAGAGACAAGAGTAGACACTACCAACTTTGGGTGTTTTAAAGCCAAAACACTACAATCTGACTGGAGCTCTGTGACTCAGATCTTCCTCTACCAAAGACAGGATTCATTTTGAAAATCTAACATGAGCTGAACCCCAATTTCAATTTACAAAAGGTGAATTTAGTTTTTCAACTACCATCCTGTCACACCAATAAAACTGGGAACAAATTAGCAATTACTAAAACACATAATGAAGTATCTTTTGAACAGGAAGAGGTCAACTTATGTTTTCCCAAGGGTCATTATACAACTTTATGGCACCAGACTATATATGATTTGAACACTGTATTTCTAAATGAAATGGTTTTGGAGTTCTCACATTTTATGTGGCTGTTTTTCTGCGAGAGAAAATGAACTGTAATGCTGATTTCCTCTCAGCTCTCTCAGTTTTCCATACACACACACCTGTACATATATACACACTGTAGTGTTAGTTCTTGGTACGTTAATGAAATGCCTAAGCCATAACAGCCTGTTTTAGTAAATTTGACCAGCAAGTCTACATTGGAGGATCTCTGCCCTGTAACTTTCCTTGGCATTTAACACTATCTGCAAAGTTAGTGAATAAATTCTGACAAAATCCTGTGGTGCAGAGGCAGGTATTGTTACTACTGCTATTAACATACTCTTCAGAACAAGGCAAAAGGAATTCACTTTGGTCAACCTGTACTACAGGAGTTACAGCACAGAGAGATTTGGGCCCACATTCTCCTCCATCCTTTGGACCTTGAAGCCTTTCTGCATGTAGTAATTTAGCAAAGGTTGTGATTCTGTGCTGTTGTCTGACTTCTGGGTCACCTGTGCCTGGACACGGCCAGCACGTGGCTGGATGAGAACCAGGCAGCCAACAGTGCCACAGTGTTCCTGGTGTAAATCCTCAGGCAGGGCATCGCTGCTCCCTGGGGAGGATGGCAGAGTATTTTGGACTGGGGTAAATTACAACCATGAACTTTGCTTGTGCCAACTAAAACAGCACAAAAAAATAAAATTCCCCCCCGCCCCCCCCCCGCACCCAGCAGTGGCGAGGCTTTCACCAGAGCTAGCACAGCCATCCAACTATAAATAGCAACTTCCCTAAAATTAGATGGAACTGGCAGGCTCTGGGCCATGAATGGGAGCACTGTTAATATGCTCATCAGGTACTGGAAGGGCTCCAAATCTGACAAGGCCTGCTACGGCACAAACGTTCTGTGCCTGGAAAAATGAGCAGGAACGGCTGAATGAATGGGGCCAGGGATGTTTTCCTAACTGGATAATAATGTCACAGACTGCCTGACGATGCTGGTTACATTTAAGGGAGTACTGCAAGTAGGGATATTTCTCCATATTTCTTACTGCTTTGCTTATGCTAACAGAAAATGCTGTTAAATCTAATGAATAAAGAAAGGTGGGAAGTCATTTAGGGGGACATTAATACTGAGATACTCACTGAAGTTACACCAAGCCTGGTAACAGTGTAAATTTTAGTATGTAGCTGCTTTTGGCTGTTTTCTTTCAGAAATGGCTAGGTCTTCTCTGCACTCCTCCATGGTGATTTTCTGAATAGTGGATAAAAACATGAGTCGATGGTACACCAGGTACTTGGTACTAATTGGCTGCTCCCCTGCTATGGAAACATCAAAAATGCTGTTTGGCTTTCTGCAGTCCAAAGCAGACCCCATAGCATAGAAGGTGCCATTGTGGTCCCAAAATGGCAGAGAAACTTCAACTGCACAGATGATGTATGCTGACCTTTTCTCTAGCGTAGCGCCACTGAAATCCAATCACTTCTGCACCTGCCATCAATCAGCCCACACTTCCCTATATAGTCTTTTTTTTGCCCCCTAAAAAAATTAAGTTACCTCATACAAAGGCACCTTGAGGGCACATTGCATTTCCACAAGAGAAGTTAGAGCACAGCAGCTGATGAATTGTGAATTTACACCGAGCTTATTGTACAGTGTCTCTCCCATGTTGATAAAACATTAGTTCACTTCAGTTTAATTCATTTTGAGCATGAATTAAGTTAAGGTAATTATGGCCAGCTGACTCCTAAATGAGTGTCCATAGAGAAATTATATATGCTCGAGTTATACTCACTTTAAATTCACATCTTTTTTTGTTAATTCACATTGACATCTTGTGCAGAACAAGTCATTGGGTATCTTGGGCTTCTGCCAGAGCACCTTGAAGGTAAGAAAGGAGATTTTGAACCAGTCAAAACAAAGGGCAGAAAAATCAGATTTTCAGAGTAGAAAAATATAGCAAAATTTTTTTGTTAAATAGAAAACATATAAGTGGCTCAAACATAATAAGATTTTTGCACATAACTATGATAATTTCGTGGTTTTTATGAGAAACATTAAAATTAAACAGCATAGCACCGTTTCTATGTCCTTCTCTACTCAGCACTTGTCAGCCATAAGGAAACCCCAAATTTACCCCACCATGCCACAGTTAATGTGATCATTTAAATGGGCTAAAGTATTTGCACAGCTTGTTGGTTTGGGGTTTTTTCTGAAATCAGCTCTTCATATCGCTGTATTGACTTGTTACTGATGTACAGAATTCTTTGAGTTTTACGTAGATTCATTTTCACCATGGCTTCAGGAAATGAGAGTGAAGTTACTCTAACTCCAGCTGGAAAATAATGATGCCATTGCTCCAGTCCTCCTGCAGCTTTGCCACTGTCACATTAGCAGGCTGTATTGGTGGCCTGAAGGCCTCACACAGCTGCAATGAAAAGTAGGTTTAACCACAGCTTCCAGACAACGGTTTTTGCTTAGGAGAAATTTTGTGTAAGCCAGCACTTTGAAATTTAATTCTACAGAGGCTAAAAACAACACTGTTTTTTCTCCATGAGGGGATTTAATATTTGGGTTAACCACTTGATTAGCAAGGTTATGACCTTTGTTTATGGAATAGCTGCTGTATTTTTAGCCCAATGGGAAGGAAAGCTTTGATGTCCAGAGTGCTGATAGTGAAGTGTGTATTTTCACTGGGGAAATGTTCTGTATCAGTGAGAAGCAGGAATGAAGTCTAATGAGGACTCAGATGGGCTTCTAGAATAATTGTGTGTGCATGGGGGGGAAACAACCAAAGTGACAAACTTACCAAAAGCTTTCTATATGAAGGTATTAAACCTGTTAGGATATTGCTGTAATTCTTCTGGAATACTGTGCACAGATTTCTTAAATGTAGTGATAAATGTGAAGAAAAGCTTCAGAAAGAGAAATGCCCTGGATTCTGAACCGAGATTTCAGTAGAAAAGATAATGAAACAAAAACTGACAAAGCAACTAATGGAAGTTCAGGCTCTACTTCATAGTTCTAGTTTACTCCATAATCCCTTTTTTCCTCGCATTTCCAGCTCTCTCCCTTCCCACCGAGCCCGGAGAGCTGCCACTAGAGGTCAGGTGTTTATCGCTCTCCTCACTGCCATCAATCACCTCTCTCTCGTGCTGCTTGGTTAGAAACCAGCCTGCCTGAAGACAAACTAGAAATCACAGCGAGGATGAACTGTGAATTTACACCACGGTTATATGTTCTTCACAAATCACAACATTTAAAATCTAGTTACGATTTCCTGTGAGAAATCTGCAGTACAAAGATGGGATTTCCCAACAGGCAAAGAAAACATTCATTGATTCAGGTGCTGCACAAAACCAATGGAAAAGCTATCAGTAATGGTGATGAAAATAATGGTTAGGTACAGTACATGTAGGTTTGGAATGGTATAGAGCAGGTTCTGCTGTGATTTTTACCAGTAATGATTATTCTTCTCATGCAATTAGTGTTTGCCTGACCGATTTTTTGGTCTCTGCAAAAGTGAGTGCCAGCTGGACAGGCAGCACGAGCTGGGGGGCAAATCAGCTACTTTGCCCCAAAACGAAGGATGCTGGGGGATATGTAGGGCTGGGTGCTCTTTTCAGTCTAGGGCTGAAAACAAAGGATGTGCGGCTAAAGGAACTGGGGGAGAGCTGAAGTTCCCATCACACAAAATGCTTGGGAAATCAGGTTTTGTTTGTTTCCTGGCACACATGCAATGTGTGTATTGCTAGGAATAGTTCTATTAATTTTTCCAACTTGCTCTCAAGCTCTTTAGTAACTACACAGTCAATATTACTGCCTTGTACCAAAATACAAATGTAAAATTTTATTGGGTTGAGTCTTTCCCAGTGAATGTAGTGAATAGTTATAGAAACTAACACAAGTAGAGCAATCATTCCAGGTCCAAATGTAGGCCCATTTCATCAATACTTATTTTTTTTATGGAGGATCATGATGATTTTCTGAGCAAGAGCCTAAGAAACAAGAGCCTAAGAAAAACCAAGAATTTAATTGCTTAAAATGAGGTGTTATTTAAATTAACTAAGCCAGCACAGGGTGGTGACATCAGAGAACCCCACTTAAGCTATTGCCTCCCAACTCCACATACCCACAGGGATGATGCATTAAATGAATTTATGGGGATGGATCCACAGGCCAAAGGCATGTGCAAAGGTATTTATCAAGCAGCAGTTGCAGTCTCCTGAAAACACAGCTCCAGAAACTCCAGCTCATTCATGGTGCTTCTGAAAGGCCCAAACCCAGCCCAGTCCGAGGAAGGAAACTTCCCCCTTATCCTTCTCTTTCACAAAGATGTTCCCATTACATGCCCCTGTTCCACAGATCCAAGCAAGAGTAGGGATTTTGCTTTCTGTAGAAGAGATAAAAAATCATCTGCTATCCTTCCTTTGTTAAATAAAAGAGTTGGGTTCAGTCTTCTGCCAGAAACCATTCAGTAGCAAAGAAATAGCTCTAGGCTATGTGGATGCAGCCCTGATCAGCCCCAAGCATCACAGCACTTGAAACTTCTGGTTTTGTAAGTTTTTCACTTGAGACACCTCCACAGAAAAGCCTGGAGAGTATCCAACTTCACTTTAAAATGTATTTCACCTGAGATACAGAACAGCTTGTGTAAGCCTCACTGGGATGATCTTCAAAGCCTGTTCTTCACTGCCTCTTTCAGAGTACAGCAAATTCTCTTACACAGATTTCTCTTTGGTACCCACAATCATTACATATGTCCCAGAGCACAGTCTTTTATTCATTGGCATCACTATGTTTTCAAAATATTTTCCAGGTGTGTTTGAAATAACTAATTTGAATTTGCTATTTAATCTGTCCCTCCGTGCCAAATTGCAGGGGACCTTCAGTCTTAATGTCTTAAAACTGTGACAGGGTGAGAGGTGGTATAAAATTTCATCATTGAAAAACTCAAAGCACATAAATTCCAAATTTTTTGAGAGATTTAACTTTATCAACAGCTGGAAAAACAAAATAATCTAAAATAAATAAGAGTAAAAATCTTGAAGTACCAGTCATACATTAGGAATAAGGAACAACTGTGTTTATTTAGGCTTGGGAGGGTAAGCTTTGGGGTTTTTTGGTAGAAGAAGTCTTTTTATCTTTGTTCAGAGGGTGAGTGGCTACTGTTCTAAGCAGCAGTATGGCAAGGGAACAAGTAGTTTTGCCTCAGGTGTTTTCTATTCTCTCCACCTTGTTTTTACACAGTGCAATCACCGGTACAGAAGTCCACAGTTACTCAATGTCCATTTACTGCATGCAAATATTTTTGTTGTGATAGAAACATTATTTTGGAGGATGGCACAATGGCCGTGTTACTATTTTAAACCAGCTGCTGGTAATATGAAACTACTTCCAGAGTACTTTAAACTGCTACTGTATGGTTTGCTAAAACTGCATTTAGGGTTTGTTTTGTGGCTTTGATGACTACATTTGCTCAGATCCTACTGTGCCTTGTGCTTTGTCTGCTCAGTAGACGGACTACAGCTTTTCTTTTCAACCAGAGAGAAATTTAAACAGCAAATATTTAATTTTTAGGCTTAAGTAATTTCCAGAGGGATATTCTTTATTATTTGTAGATACAAGGTTTTATAAGGATTAAAAAAAAAAAAAAAAGTTTATGGAAATGACCTATTTGTGTTCTTGTAATGCCATAAGACAAATGCAAGGAGAAATGTTTTTGAATGAGACAGGAATGGTTCTATCAAGCAAATGTGAAAATAAATTCAATAAGTAGGCCTTCATCCTCATTTTGCAGAGAAGTCATGTATATACCTTGAGTGTTAAAAGGTCAATCTAAAAGATCATCTGTTTTATCAAACTTTCACTAATTTGAGGGCAAAAGATCTGCACTCAGGTTGCAGCTGTTTTCTGCAGGGCTGAATTCTTACCAAATCTGATGATTCTACAGGGCCTGCACAGCTCTGGGTGCAGCCCTGCGAGGTTTCTGTGCCTGCTGACAAATAGGAAGAATAACTTTGTTAACACTGAGTGACTGCACTTTGTAAAGCTAAGCCACTGCAGGGGGTTATGAGGCCTTTCTTTTCTGAAAAGCAATGCTTTTAAAATGCATTTAATGCTGGAAGAGTTAGCATGCAGCAAGGTGTTCTCTGCTGCTGCCTTCATCTCTCTGCAAGTTCTGGCCCAGGTGTTTGGATTCACATCAGTCAAAGGTGAATATATACAAGGAATACATGCATCCATCCACTCCTGACAGAGGGATAATGTGACTGGTATATGTGCAGTGCAGGAGAACTGGCCTCCTATCAGATGCACTCTTGCTGTGTTGACCACTTACACTTTTTGTAGCAATACAAGAGGAAAGCAAGAATGCAATTTTGCTGTTTGTTAGGATTTTATTAAATAACTTTCTGGATGTGTCTCTCTTCTACACCAGTGAATCTGGCAAGACAAAAATAACCACATTATTCTCTCACAGCACCCCCCAAAAATAGGTAAAATGTGCTCACAAAGTGTGGGGTAGACAGGGCGCAGGATACTGATAGAGACAAAAGGGTGGAAACGTCAATAGCCATCCTGCCTCCCAGCTCCTCTCAGAGTTCTTCACCGTCAAAAAGTACAATTTGAAGGCCTCTGTTTCTTTCCTCCTCAATGTCTCTGCATTGGGTATGTCTCAGCAGTCCATTATTTTCCTTTTTTTAATACCAGCTTCCCACTCCTGAGCCTCAGAGTACCACCCATAAAAATTGATGAAGGTGCCAAGTCCAGCGTGGCATTTACAGAACAGAGATGCCACATAAGGCTTTCATTGTGACCTTTATTGTGACCCGTGTGTCCTCAGGTTCTCCCTGAGAGTTGGCTGCTGCTGTAGCACAAGCACCTCTGGAGGAGCTGGCCCTTTTTTTGCTGCAGAGCACTCTGCTCTCCATGAGGAACGAAAAATAACAGTGGTGGGTTCCAGTATGCACGGCATGAAGGATGTGGCTGCCAAGAACAAAGGCTTGATCCTCATGTTCCACAAAAAGAACAGCTCAGTATACTTAGCACATTGCTCCAAGTGATTAATCCAGGGAATAGAGGTGGGTTTTTTTCCTGAGGCACATGAATATTTTTTAAAAGTACAGTTTTATTCTCTTGGAGCAGCAGAGCATTAGAATGGAATAGCCTAGTTTCTACTAGTGCTATCATGACTTGTGATAAGAAATGGAAAAACAATATAAAATAGTAGCCTACTGTATCAAACATATTCGTTCAATAATCTTTTTGATATCCAGGAGCTTATCAGAAACCTTGTATCAGGTACAGACTGCACTGGGTACAACCTGCTGTTCTGCTGGAGCAGATGAAGGCAGATCAGCTATGCAAATTCAGAAAACTGCACATATTGCATGAAGCATTAGGTATTTTGATACATTTGTATTATCAACCTTTTCTTTTAATGTGGGGTTTGTCCCTTCACTCTGAAGTAACTCTACCTAGAGGCTATTTAGTGAAGAGCCTTGCTGGATTCAGGTCCACTGGAAACTATTTATCACTGTTTACAGAAGAGAAAAGCAGGGCCGCCAGATTAGCAACCAAATCTAAAACTGACTTTAAAGTACATTCTCCGATAGACCAATACACATCTTTCAAATTTATGGACATGAGTGGATAGCTGAGAAAAACATGAAATCATCATTTATCCAAAGACAGCCTGACTTTCATGAACCATGGGTACAAATAAAATGTGCATACCTTCCAGAAGCAAACGCTGTAGCCAGGTCTCAAAGGTAACTCAAATCTGCCTAGATTAATTTAACATCTGTTACTTGTATTTCTAAATCAAAGCATCATTAGTGTAATATACATACCAGCTGTAAAGTTTTTATTTCTGGAGTGAAAAACCAATGTAAGAACTAGAGACAGAAAAAACAACAAAACATAGTTGGTTGCTCTACTTGGACTCTCCAAGGATTTACAGAGTTTAGGAGAAAAAAAAATCATCATTGTATTTTATCAGAGATTCACTGGGTCTGGATTAAGTACATTTTGATACCAGTATTCCACTCTGTTTTTTTAATGTCTAGTTCACCTTTATTTGGGTAATAAATCATATTTTTCTGCATAGAGTTAGTGGGATTGATAGTGGGGTAATGACTGACTTGAGTCTTTCCTCTAAGAGCAAATCAAAGTTGCTAAAATGTCTTAGGATCTTTAGCTATGTACAGGCAAACAGCACTTTACAAAATTAAGAGGAATGGTAAGATTTAGCCCCAAAGAACTGAATAGTCAGGTAAACAGGAGCAAGAATTTAGTATAATTATGTTAGAAGTAGTCAATGAAGAGTTGGTCAATTGGAAAAAAAAGTTTGCAAAAGAAATAGGGCTTGAAGGACAGATGCAAGGAGAGTGGGCAAGGACAGTGTGTGCTTGTGGAGAGGGGCATTGACCCAATCAAGGGGTTTGAAGATGGGAGAAAGAAAAGAGGAATAAAACTGATACTGGTGCAATAGGAAACCAAACAACCCACCAGGGATTTCAACCACTCTTTGATCTGTTTTTTAATATCCAGAGAAAGTGGATATGGCCTTTACCACCTTCTTCCTAGGTATGGTTTAACAAACAAGTGAACTGGTGTAACACCTTACAGCTGCAGGGGGGAAGATCTCTCTTCCTTCTGCCCTCTCCCAGTGTCCTCTCCTCACCCTTGTGCCTGCTCTGGTGTTCTGTGGCTCCCAGCTGAGGCAACCAGGTCCCTAACCTACAGACAACTAGCCAGTCTTTTGGGGGGGTTGAAAAATGCCACGAATATTAAAGCCCAAAGAGGGTAAATGGTGGAGCCTATGCCTGAAAGAAGGGGTAGGAGAAGGGAGTGTGGTTTTCCATTTTCAGCAGCGCTGCATTGATATTACCCCAGAAGGCTCCTCTGCTGCTAGAACACTGTGGAATGCAGTTGTGTGACACCTGGCTTTGAGGATTTCTTCCTGACTCAGTTTCCAGTCAGAACACTTGCCTATGGCATTGAGCTTGACTAAAAAAAAAAAATATGCACTTTTTCACTTTGTGTTGTAATTAGAGTTTTACTGGGTCAAATAAAAAAAAAAAAAAAAAAGGAGGCTTGTGTTTGTTTTTACTTACAGCTCGTGCTGGAGCACAGTCATAGGTAATAGCTAATCTAACTGTAAAATCTGAGTGGAGACACAGCTCCTGGTAATTGCACAGCCAAGTAATCAGGTGATGTCAGCACACTCACACCCTGGGTTCGTCTAACCTCACTTACCCTGTGATAACATAACAGTGCTTGCCTGCCCCGTTTGCAGTGCTATGGGTGCCTCGCTCTGCACAGGGCATCTGAGGCTTTCTGTGCGTGTCCATGTGCCGTGACAAACCTGGTGACATGTGGGACAGTGACAGGGCACTTTACCTGCTGCACAGCTCCAAAAGGCAAACTCCCAGAATGTAAACATGAATGAGATGTACAGGGCAGGTATATTGACAAGATCTTTTTTCTTTCCAGATTAAATAGAAATAAATTGGAGGTATACTTAGATATCAGAAGCATTTGAAAATCCCAGCCTGGACATTAAACAAACATTTGTAATGCTGAACCCCAGGATAAACAGCAAATATTTTGTGTTCTCTAACAAATATTTGCAGAGTTGCACACAGATGAATTAGGTAATCAGAGCAACTGCTGTCAGATAGCAACTCAAAATGGGTGCAAAACTCTATGATACAGCTCTAATTAACCACTCTTGTATGATGGTTCTTGTTCTCAGAGGCTCCCAGAATGGCATAAGTGATCTGCCTGTCCTGTTGTCAGCATTTTCCAGAGGCTTGGGAATTTCTGGGGTCTTCAGCTATGGCTGTAGAAAGGGTGAAGCCAGACACTCAGTGTGTGTGCACCCTGAGAGGCAGGCAGCTGGCAGGAGACCATCTTTGGTGTATTTGCTGCTCTACATTCAAACCTTATGGATTTTGTCTGCCAGTTTCTAGACACAAAAGTACCTCAAGACATAAACAGGAGGTAAAAAGGGAGAAAGGGAGAAAATTATATTAAGATATGCAAAAGATAGTAACAATTTTTTTTTTAAATGGGGGAAGACCTATGAAATAATTCAGGAAGACCTATGAAAAAAACTAAATATCTGATAACACTAGTACACAGAAAAGCAGACTTCACAGGCTGCTCCTTAGACAAGTTCTTGTTCTTTCCTCTTTTAAACCATATATCCAAATTTTTCTTTAGCTCTTGCTACGTTTGTAGTGAATTAACTTATACGAGAAAGACAGTTTCTTCACATTTTTGGGGTTTTTTTTTAACTGGAAAGACATTAGCTTAGGGATTATTATGAGAAAAAAACTGTTTGGAAAATATGCTGGATATTGCAAATGTATAGCTTAGAAAACATGCTGGATTTTCGTCTAGTTCTGAACACAATTTCTATTTCTTGCAGGTTCAGCATCAAATCGTTTCCACAAGGTCATGAGGTTTTCAGAAGCAAATGGAGCATTTCAGGCTCAGTTTCACTAAAGAGAGATGGGTCTTGCTACACAAGGATCTGTCATGTGCAATTTTGTTTACTTGGGACTATTTGCTAACCTCCAGCTTCAATGAGTCACGGTATTTTTACTACCATGCTGTCCATTCCATAGGCTTTAACACACTCCTCCACTTAATTATTAACAAAGTCCAAAGGTATCCACCCCTCTCCCACACAGATCTTCCAGCTAAACACAGCTTTGAAACCTCTTCTTATTTAAAATTGTTCTTTACGGTTTGGATAAATACAGTGTTAACAGTTGATGCTTTCGTGTTGCTGCAATGACGTCCTTCCCCACGAAGGCTCCTGCTGCTGTTTACATTCCTGATGTCCAAACAAACCAGACTTGCCCACACTCCAACAGATATCCTCTGGACTGGCTCCTCGTGATCCAGCTGAAAATCACCTCCTTTCCCAGGGTTCCCTGAGTCACTGAAAGAAGCTCTTCCCTCTATTTCCTTATCCCTTATGTTCCCTGCCACAGTCACCTTTTCCATGTCCTTGGTGAGGGTTTGATGCCAGGCTGATTTCCAGGGTAGTG
This sequence comes from Pyrgilauda ruficollis, assembly GCF_017590135.1. Lineage (NCBI taxonomy): Eukaryota > Metazoa > Chordata > Aves > Passeriformes > Passeridae > Pyrgilauda > Pyrgilauda ruficollis. The sequence continues at coordinate 3,473,100 of NW_024529155.1, read as the reverse complement.
CAGAGGGCAGGAATTCAGCCAGTGCTCCTCCCAGATGTGAGGCACATGCCATGAATTAGATAATTAAATTATTCTATTTTCTCCTGCTATTTTATATTATTTTTCAGTGGAGCAGGCTCCCTGATCTGATTCACAGCAAAATAGTCCTGCAAAAAGCTGGAATTGAGAAGATTGAGGAGTGATGCAGCATGGCATGAGGACAATAAGGTGGTACTGGATGTTGGGATGTTTCTGAGGCCACAGGATCAGAAACCTGTGACCTTTCTCTTGCTGGCCTGGGGTAAGCCTCAATTTCTAGCCAATAATAAGCTTGTTAATCTGTTTTATAACAATGTGTTTTCAAGTCTCGTCTGACCTCCCTCTTCTACGGTTTTTAACATCCTGTTTACATATTATTTTAACAAACACTTTAAATAATTTTAGAAGTACAGTCTTGCTTTAAAAAAACCTGTCTAGGACTTAGTTACAAGCAGCTCCTATTCACACAGCAAAGCTGGTCAGTGTGAAGAGCAGTGAGAAGTACTTGAACAAGAATGTGCACAGTCAAAGTTTAAAGAAAAAACTGCTACCTACAAAGCATCAGCTCCATGTGCTTTTGTTTTGAAGTCTGACTTTTAGATGTGCAACAATTGAGCAGAGAGTCCCAAAATGAGCTGTGTGATTGTTCATCCCAAGGCAGCTGTGGCTGAGGCTCGGTCTATCTGTTGTGAGTGCTGGAAAAGGCTGGGTGTGTATCACAGAGGGTGTTAATCACGACCTGGAAACAGGGTAGGAAAACAATTTAAGCTCAATGGTTACTCAGCTAATTGCTTTGACTAAGTTTCACATTTACACACCCAAAGCACCCAAACTCAACATTTTTACTTGACAGTAGAAATACTTTCTTCCTCCGGGGGAGATAAGTACAAGCGGTACAAGGGAAAGAAACTGCTTGCATTAAGGAGAACTGCAAATCTGTGATTAGATGAGCTCCGGGAAATGCACTGGTGTGGACACACAGCACCACTACCATCCGGGAAATATCCTGCTGTGTGCCACACGCTGCCAGCTCCGGAAACGGCAGCAGCCTGTACTTTCCCTTTAATTGCCTCAGCTAAAACCGAACAAACCCAAATCAGCTTAGCTTTGAGCTCCCCTTCAGGAGCCACCGGACTTTGCACCAAAACAAGCACACATGCACGATTGGCGCCGCATCTCCTCAGGTGCTCTGGAAGTCGTACAATGTGTGCACAACCACTGCATCTCCTTGGGTGCTCCGGCAGCAGTACAACCTGTACAACCACCACATCTCCTTGCTAAAGGTGTGCTTACACCTCTGGTGCATGAGGTGTCATGGGTATGGAGGCAAACAGAAGCTGCAACTTCAGTTTTAATTTCTGCACTTGGACTGAATTATTTACAAAGTAAAGTTATTTAGGGCAAGCTGATATTTTCACACCAATTCCTTCTTGAAATCCGCATAAAACACGAGTGAAGGCCCAGAAACTTCTGCAACTTACATTAAGGCTACAACTAAAGCTAGACAAGGATAGATAAGCACTGATGCTGGGAAAATTGACCAGTGACAGCATAAGCTGATTGAGGCATGCAAGGGAATAAATACACACTGCAGAGGTGCATAGGAGGACACATTAAAAAGAAAACCAAGTAGCAATTGCTAATAATTGTATTAGGAAACACAATCCACCAAACATTCTGTCTTGTTTCTTTTTGTGCCGTGTCATGCTCATGTACAGACTGTGCAGGGAAGGAGCAGGTTTCCTGCAGGATTGGTAAAGGACAGTAGAGAGTGCACTGGAAATTACAGGAAAGAGGAGTTGGGAATTGGAAGCAGACATCAAAGGGGGTACAGAGCTGACGTAAATAGAAAAGAGACTTGAGAGGGGACAGTGAAAGTTAGCTTTAGCTGGAGACAGGGGAGAACGAGGGCCAAAAGATGTGTTGCAATAGCCACTGGTGAGTAAGATTTGAATCATAGTTATGGGGGGACAACAGGGACAGATTTTAAGTATATCACCCAAGAAGGGAATCTCAGTGAAATGGATAAAACACCGACTGGAAAACTGAGACTGGGGAACAGGGGGCAAGAAAGGCTTCACTGAGGCAACAATACAAAAGTAGGAACAAGTGGGAAACCTGGATCAGAAAGAAACTCTTTCCTTGAAACAGGAAACATTCAAATAGTGTTCAGTTCAAAGGACTGAAAATACAGGGATAAATAAATAAAAATGCATTGAACAACTAAATTAACAGTACAATTATTGCCAAGGATAATAGGAAAAAATCTGCCAAAAAAGGAGGAAACTTTTTCCCTGTCACACTGAGGGAAAGTACAACATTCATCAAAGAAAGGAAGGAGCAATCCACCCCAGAATGAGAACAACAAAACTTCTCCCCAGTTCAAGATACCAAGCAGTTATTTGTTTTCTAAAAATGTATACGTTTATTATATTAAGCTTAGGTGATTTTTAGCAGTTCTCAGAGACCAAAAACAAAATACACAAACAAACCTGCTAAATCCTGCTGAATCTGGTAATGCTGTGTCCAGCACAAAAATAAATGTATAGAAAAGGAATATTACACCGGAGAAAGAAATTATTCAGAGGAGAAGGTAGGGCAAATTTGGGAAAGAATAGCCACGGCTGAGTTTTAAGAGTAATTGCTCATTGCCATAAGGTGTTTTCAAGTCAGTAATTTTCCCTCTGCTTCCTCCCATCCAGCACAGACTCCCCCTCAGAATAAAGATTTGGGACATCCTATTTTATTGTAAGAAAGGTGCTTTCTCTGCTAATAGTTTTCTTTAAAGAACTTTTTTTTTATTAAAACAAAGAAATAAAACACACTAGCTGTAATAATAATGAGGGCATAAACACTAAAAAAAATTTAATTTACCAGTTCTCAACCTGGCTAGAAATCTTGTAGTGAAAACCCATAGCAACAATGACAGCACCAGCATAAAGAGTAATGAGAGGAATTCTAAACATTTTGGCTTAAGAAGGGTTAATAAGTTTAAAGCACCATGATCTTACTTGCAACTGTTCTGAAGTCTTTTTGACACAGGAAGAGATGTATGGATACTTGCAATGTTTGGTCTTGATGCTCTGACAAGTTATGAATTGTTTTAGTAAGTGAAGAGTAATGAGCAAAGTAACTTTCAAACATGAAAAGAAATTATCTGAATGACCAAGGCTATATCTTATATAGATGGGGTGGCATGGTAAACATCTCTAACGTACATTAAATGTAAGTAACAGCTTCATTGCTTATTTTGATGGGAAATATAATCTCATCTTAGATTTTTTAAATTGAATTTCTGAATAGTTTTATGGAAGAGTAGGCTTGTGTAAACGTGTAAGTTGCATCCTGCTTCCACCTGTCATAGTAAAATGAGGCAGATAAGTCTCATGTGACTTATCTAAATGTTTTAATTTATCACCTTTAGCCTTAGAGCTTTGTTCTAATCCAGGAGAGAGACATGCATCTAATAACAACCAGCCCTCAAATCCAGCCTGACCTAAAACCAACAGCAAAACAAAGCAGCACAGATATTTCTGTACCCGGAATGCTATGCTGAGAGAGAGCTTCATAAGGAAAGCTCAGGGTGGATACATCTCACTGTCTCCTCTGCTTCACCAGTTTTCTTGGCTGTTGTTTGGGTTTTTTTAAGGGGTTTGATTTAATGAGAGAGAATTGTACTTCTAACAATGATTAGCATACTGTATATGTTAAATAAATCAGATATAATCCTCTCCTATTCATTAGCATGTGGGACTTTTGGCTTTGACATATTTTGACCAGGCACAAAGAGACAGGATCCAGCATGCACAAAGTTATACAGAAAAAGAATCAAATTACACTCTGACAGTTTTCTAGAGTTCTGCTAGTGACCTCTGCTCATAAAACTTATTGCTTTGTGATTGTCCAGCCTCTTCTATTCTTTTAATAAGAATGATCCAAAGATTAATGTAATTAATTTTCCATTAGTACATGTTAGTTCTGTAAGGCTTCAGTCGGCACTCACAGAAAAACAGAAGCCTATGTATGCTATTTCAGCTGATAAAGTGCTGGCTCTGATACCGGGTCTCTGCAGTTCCCACTTCAAATAAATACTCAAATGGGAAGGCTCCATGGCTCTATCGACTTTGTAGTGGAAGTATTTCACCATGACCCAGCAAAAACAAGGCCCATTGTCTGTTAAAATCTCTACCATCAAATCAGCAAGAGAAACCACAGCAAATACTTGAGTGCAGGATCAGCCCACTTCCTGCATTCTATGCGTAGCTGGAGGAGGTGGTGAAGACGCTGCCAATTTTCCCTGGTATGGTCTGTCCTCCCAGACTTGTGAATGAGTCTGTGCTCACTGGGAGCTGCTCATCTGCTCCCACAGAATTGTTATGAGAGACTCCATATCTGGCTTTTAAATAAATGAAAAGGCATTTCTCTTTTGCAAATGAAAATGTTTTGTGATAGAAATGCTGCGCATGGCTGTGCAGGCCTCTGACAAAGCCAGCTGGCTACTGGAAAGATGGAAAATCAACAACTGCACAAATCTGGCTGCTTCTTCCACAACTGTCGAGCTGTTAGGCAATTGTAATAAGGTTATTGCATATTAATAGAATATAACACTAATTGAAGGTTATTCCAGCTAAAACCTAGTAAATAATCTAACTTTTGATTTCTAAAAGCTTGCACATTTAAATAGCTAATGGATTTTTATATTTAGTATGGGATTAAGATTTTAACTGTGATACAAATCTACACAATCCAATCAGTAATCTACACTTTAAAAACTCTTTCAGTAGAAAAGGAATTGCTACAGTCTCCTGTGCAAATATTTTAAGCGTGGAATAGATGCTTCTCCTTTACCACTTTCTGCAACACCAGTCATTTTTGTGAACAAAATGTTTCCAAGTTCTTCAAATGAATCATTTCCAGAACAGGGGTTAAGAGAGCTCTCCTCCATGCCTGGAGTAACACAGCCCTCCTTGCTGCAGACGGAGCTTGCTACGTTTGGTGTGGGCTGAGGAGCCCGCAGCTCACAAACAGGAAACAACCCACAACTCATTTTGAATTCCAATAAATATTTTGTGTTTGACTGCTTTTGGGACAGCGCTTGTGCGTGAGTCAGGACAAGATGAGGTGCGGATAAAAGCTGAGTCAGCCTGGCATGCCTCTCACTGGCAGTGTGGCAAGTCCCTCAAAACGTGCACGTTCCCCGGGCAAAAGCCTGCATCCATTCCAACATCTTACTCTAGAAAATTGTACTGCAGCACCTGCATCATGTCACCTCACCTGTGGTGAAATGTGTGGGTGTTAAACCTGGGAATTAACCTGCTAAATCAACTGATTCTTGTGGCATTGGGTGTTGGCCCAGCTTGGGACAGAATGTGGAGCAGCTCTAGTGGTTGAGAAGTTGAACTGTGACCGGAACCAGTCCGAAATGCTTTAAATCAATATAAGGCTTTTAATTAGCTTCTGTTTTCCATGGTCAATATTGCCTTTTGCTGGCTGGTCCTCAGCCATTCCTTTGGGGGCTTTTCAGCCTCTGCTGTTGCTGTTGTTTCTGCACTGAGGGCTCTGGTGTCTAGGGCCATGTCCTAAACCCAAATGTATGAGAAATTTATGGAATTAAGTGTAATGCTCACCGAGGTATGGACCAAACCCCCAAAACAGTGTTCTCTTCCCTTTCTAGGCCTTATTTAACTTCCCATTGGAAACAACTGAAGTGAGTCTTGTTTTATCATCCCGGTACTATGCCATTGACTACTAGCTCAGTAATTAAGTGGGTTTCCTGATTAAATTTTGTGGTTGGTTGGTTGGTTGGTTGGTTGGGATTTTTTTTCCCCGCATGGAATGCAAACGTGAAGGCAAACGCGCATTTATATGATTTCGAGAAGTTTCGTAGAGCGATGGATGGGCACAGTCACGGCCCCTCCTCGCCGGCCCTCAGGCAGGCGGCGCTCACCGTGCCCGCGGCAGCCGGGCCGCCCCTCCTGCCGGCGGGCTTTATGCGCCCCTGACCGAACGTCCCGGGGTCTCAGGCTCGAACCCTCAGCCCCGTGTCCCGGTAAAAATGCGGGTGCACGGAGGGAACCGAGGCCGGGGGGTTGTGAAGGGAGTGAGAATTCTGAAGCGTGTGAAGGGAGTGAAGGCAATGAGGAGTTTGAGGGCAATGAGGAATGTGAGGGCAGTGAACGGAGTGAAGGCAGTGAAGAGTGCGAAGGAAATGAGGAGTGTGGGGAGTGTGAGGGGTGTGAGGGGCATGAGGGCAATGAACAGAATGAAAGCAATGAAGAGTGCGAAGGCAGTGAGGGGTGTGAGGGCAGTGGACGGAGTGAAGGCAACGAAGAGTGCGAAGGAAATGAGGAGTGCGGGGGGTGTGAGGGCAGTGAGGGGTGTGAGGGGAGCGGGGCCGCCCCCGCCCCGCCAATGGCGCGCGGCCGCGGCGGGAGGTGTGTGCCGACCTCACTTCCGGGACCTGTCACCGGCCGCTCCCGCCCCGCTCCCGCTCCCGTTCCCTCCCCGCTCCTTCCCCGCTCCCGTTCCTTCCCCGCCGGCAGCCGGGGACGCGGCTCGGCCCGGCCCTGCCCTGCGCAGCCCGTGGCAGCGATGCACGGTACTGCCTCAGGGGCGGCCTCTGCCCACGCGGTGACCGTGTCCCGGCCGGGGCGCCGGCAGGAGGCGGGAGCGCCCGCCCGGGGTTGGGTGACGCCCCCGGCTCGCTAACGCGGCGGCGGCTTTGCTAATGACCTGTCCTTTCTTCTCCTCCCCTCCCTTGCTATTCGCTATTACTTATCTCTCCGGCCCCGCGGTGTGAAGCCCTCGGCGGAGCGGCGGCAGGAGGAGGAAGCCGGCCCGGGGAGATGCTGTAGCGGCTCCCGCTGCTCGCTCGGAGCGGCGCCCGCCAACGGCTGCGGGAACGGGGCCGAGGGGCTGCGGGACGGGCAGAGCCGGCCCGGCGCAGGTAAAGAGAAGCCCCGGGGGAGCGGGATTTCAGGGCGCTGAGGTGGGAAGAGAGAAGGGGGTGAAGCCGGGGGCTGTCACACGAGGGGCTGGTTGGCAGCTGTCATGTGTCCTAAATGGAACATCTGGATTGCCCTTAACCTGGAATGAACTCGGGCACCGGGCAGAAAGAGCGTGCTTGGAGGCTGCCGCTGTTGGCTTGGCTCAGTCGGGCGGGTTGTGCTGTTCCCGGGCGGCTGGTCAGAGGAGGGTCCTCTGTCCCGAGAGCGAGGAGCAGGTCACCGGGAACGCCTCCGGGGCTTGCTTTTGTGGTTTGCCGCCTTCTTGGTTGTCCCCGTGGGGCTGGATACTTGGTTTTCCAAAAGCATTCCAGAAGTAACAAAGGAAAGGAGTGCGAAAAGGTGTTGCCTTGTATTCATATTAAGATTGGCCCAGTCTCACTCAATAACACGGGAAGCTGTCCTGAGCTCTCTGATGGAAGTAGTATGAGCACAGGATTCGTCACACAGGATTATCTGGAATGATAATGTTTGGCACTTTTGGCATTGGGTGTCTTAGTAGTACTTAGTAGCACTAATAAAGGTGTTGCATAAGTTTTGTTGTGAAGGAAAATCGTGGTCAAACTCCTTGTATTACAGAACATGCACAGACTTTCTCATTGGCAACTGGCACTGCTCACCTATTAAAATTTGCTTTGCAGGCAGCAAAATGGATCAGCTGTAAAAACGATTTCCTTTGTAAATCCTGAATCATTGACTTAGCATTGAGGCTGCTACCTGGTCTCGTGCTGGAACTGAGGCACTTGTGGTTCATGTGATGTGGTCACACGTCTGCTAAACCTAAACCAGTATCAAAACTTTTGTTGGCTGGCTTGAGCTACTGAGCAGCCATCAACTCGTAGTGACTTTGAGTGGCAACTTTGGGAATTTCAAGTAATACAATGTAGTGTGTTGGAAGGATGAGAGTATGCAGACCTTATCAGAACTCCCAGACATCATGCTTGCTGTCTTTTCCCATGTTTGGAAGGAACTCTTAGCATGGTCCAAAAAAACATTCTTATGAAGCTGTTGGTGCCTTATATTGACTGTCATCCTCTACAGTCAGGTGCATGGGGAGTTTTGGCTACCTATTGGAAACACCTTGTGGGTTTGTCACTTGCTTTTCAGTACTGCTTTAGTGTCCTCATTTTCTGTTAATACTGTAGTCTTCATAAAGGGTGTAATGAATTTTAAACCATGGAGAGAGGGTTACACTTCAGTTGTGATTTTGTGTTGTTATGCTTTTAATATTTCATGTGCAGAGTGTTATAAAAATATAAGGGACAACAATGTCCTACAGGAGAGTAGGATATATGGCCTAAGATACTAATCTTGTTCTAAAAAATGGATTATAATGCTCACTGTTGTCCCAAAGTGGGCAAGGAAACATAACTTTTCTCATTTTTTCAGAAGCAGCTTGTACTTCAAAATTGAAAACATCTCTATTCGTGTCCTTACTTTTCCATAGTTTCCTGATGAGATTTGGGTTCTGACTTCTGCTTCTATTGCACATGTCATATTTTTGCAAGGGAGAAAAGCAGAGAACACCATACTTATCTTGGAAAATAAATGAAGTTGAATTCATATTTATTAAATGTACAACCATATTTTCTTAATAATTCTGGAATTTAAACTTTTTTTAATCCACTTTTTCAAAATCTCTCTGCATCTCTAATTTGTTTGATATTTTTTAGCTATGTATGCTTTTTTAATATATGTAGGCCTTATAAAGTATATAAAACCAAAATCTCTACTTTTGAGATTTAAATCCTCAAAATAAAGGTCAGTTGCAAAGACATCTCATGGGGCTGTGTGTGCACCTCGGAAACTATAACTATTCTAAAAGTGTCCACAGAAAGACTTTGTGAGAATGCTCTTTAGGAGTAAATTATTTTACGCTATAACAGATAATTGAAATAGCACAGGGCTGTCACTACAGTGTTCTCAGTTGAATGGTTTTGAATTCTTTCAGTATGAAGGAAAAAGATCCAAATTATATTGGGATATACCAGTTATATTTCCTAGTTAGCTAGATGTCAGTGTGGTCCTGCTGTAAAACTAGAGACATAGTAAAAAATTCAGTCATTTAAAAAATTATCTTAGCCCAAGTGAAATGAAAGCTTTTTATTTTTTCAGAAGAAGCATAAAGAAATATTTTTCTTAAGTTATATTACATCATAGCTATGTAAAATAAGTATTATAAGCCCTGGGAAATTTGGGAAATTTGATTGATTTTTTTTTTTTTTTTTTTTTTTTTTTTTTTAGAATGTCAGCAGCTTTTTATTGATGAAGAACTGCTTGTTATCACCAATCTGCACATGAAATGGAAGGGGAAGAGATTCTGGAAAACTACTTCTGTTTCAGCCTTGCAAGATGCTGCTTGAAGGGGTAAGTACCTACATGGACTGGGCATAGAATCTCTGTGAAGAGTGATTAATGTATAGTCAAATGACAAGGAAAGAAATCTGAGCGTGTAATAGCAAAAAAATAATTGATAAACAGAAAATAGTAGCACAATCAGGAGAACAAAGTAAAACTTCCTTATAGTTTGTTATCTACTGCTGTCTTAGGTGCTAGTCAGTAGAATTCTGAATTCTTAATATTTTAGAAGTAGAGTGCACAGCATTTCAAAGGACCAGGTCTTTTAAATTAAATATTGAATGACGTTTTATGAAGTAGAAGGCTGAATTTTTCACTGAAGTAGAAAGCCTGGTAAGGTTAGGCTCTTAATCATCACAACCCTCAAAACTAAAATCTTTCCAGGAGTGTGATATTTGACATGTTTTAAAGATACTCAAGTAATATGAGGAGACTGTTGTGTGACCAGATTGCATGTGGCATTGAGATGTTGCCAAATCTGACTCCACTTCCTCATACCACTTCTCATAGTTTCTGCTTATGAAACAATATTTATTTATAAGTGCATTGCATGTGTCTTTAAATATCTAAGAAGTGTAATTTCTGTGTCCAGTGAAGGACTTCTCATGCACAGATTACTATAAATTATAAACCACAACTCATTGGCACTCTAATCCTGACTGAGGCTTGAGTTGTTACGTGACTGCTTTGTGTGCATCTTTGCTAAGTCTTAAAATGTGTGTATGGTGTTAAAATATTTTATACTTTGGAAAGATGTAAACTACCAAAGAGGCATAGTTTGTTCTGTGGTGCTGTATTTATCTAAATTTATTGTTTTAAGTTCAAGTTGGCTCGTGCCTGTGGAACACTAAGAGTGGGAGAGGTTGGCAAGCATTTGGCAGATTACCTATCCCTTTCTAAAAATAGATACAGTGATAGTACACTGTCATGGTTTTTAAAATATGCATAAACTGAGAAATTATTCACTAAATCTTTCCAAATAGTAAAAGAAACTTGTTCCAAAATGTGTCTGCCTTGAGGAACTTAGAGCAGTGAGCTGAAGTTGTACTGAGGTAGTACAGCTCTTTGGCCTGTTTCCAGGCAGATGAAATACATGTGAAAGAAAGTTAGTCCAATATTTTCATATTTCATATTTTTGTATCTCATTAGTTTGTTTTCATTTTGTTGAGAAGTACACAGAAGGAAACCAGAGCTGCTGTTTGGGGTGTTTGGTTGAACAAATCCTTACCCATTTTTGGGTGTGTAACATCCTGGAGCTGAGAGAAGTTCTCGTGGTGAATGGTTTAGAGTTTGATGTATTATAAATGGAAAAATAAGACTGCAGTGACTTAATATTATTTACATTTAACAACAACAAAAAATCATAAAAGTGGATCATTTGATACTATTCTACAGCCTGTGATTAAGATTTGGAGGCAGGTCTTACTGTTTTGTTGTATATCCATGTATATTTTGTTGTATATCCATGCATCCAGCACTGTTTTGCTAAGTTCTATTACCTGAATATAGGCTGGTATTGCTATTCTTTGTTTTGTTTTGTTACGCAAATAAGTGCCACACGCCTGTTTTGTTTTAAAAATTATTTACAGGAAATTATTGATATAACAAATCACAGAACAAACCACTGAACATGAATGTTCAGGAGGTAAGAACAGCTCATGTCTTATTTGCAAAACCTTACTTGAAAGTGAAGACTTGACTTACTGATGATTGCTAACCTGCTGTCAGTGTTACTGCTTCAGGAAGAATGGTACAAAGTACCTGACACTGGAGTCATGGGGCAGGCTCCCATTAAACAAAAACCAAACAAAGCCAAACCAAACTCTCTGGCATCTTTATTCAACACATATGGAAAATGTTCCCTGGAGTAGTAAGGCTGAAGAATATAATGTGGAACCAATTGGATCTGCAGGGGAGGAGGAGGGAGAAGGTGGGTGTTGTGTCAGGAGACTGCTTTGGAGCTCTTGTTTATTAGTGCCTGGTGGCATTCTGTCCAACAGAGCAGAGGAATCCTCCAGTACAGCTGTCAATTAATTCCTACTCTCTGATGTTAAAATACAATTAATTGCAGCCCACGGGTCATGGTGAGTGCTGTTGCCTCGTTGACAGTTTTCAGTGGAAGATTACAAAATAGCTGTATATATGTGTGTATATAAAACAAGTGAAGTTTTACATTCTTGCCCACCTCAAGGTAAAGGACATGCTGTGTGCAGTTAAGCAGGCCAGTGTGATCAAATCAGGCAGCAGCTTTGGTACCCATGTAAGTAAGAGACAAGCTTTAGTGCCTGGATAAGTAAGAGACAAGCAGCACAGGGTTACTGCCTCGGAACAAAGCAGCAGTTGTACCTGTTGTTCTGTGCTGGAGATGTACAGATGAAACTGTGCATAAACAGGCCAGTATTTTCAAACAGCTGTCAAATTTTCAGCATAAATGTATGTTCTGGGCATCTGATTTTCAGCATAGTGAGCTGCTGTCATTCTAACCAAATTTACAAGGAATTGCATTTTCTCAAGATTATAAATCCTGTAATAAATCCCTTGGAAATGTAATAGTGATTATCCTCTATGAACATAGAATTGTTCCGTTTGCAGCTATCATTCCTTTTATTTCTCTTTTACATGGCAAGGGGGAGTGTGTGTGTATGACTGAACACATAAATGCAAAAAAGAAAGGGATGTCCTCTGTCAGTGGTGCCCGACAGCCCTGCATAGACAGGCTACAGCAAGAAGTGTGGCTACACATCAGGGCTGGGTCTGATCTGGGTTCCTTCTTTCCCTCTCCCATCCATACTCCTCTATCCATCCTGTTTGCTGCCCTCAGTGGGTCTGTCCATCTCTCTGTAGCTGTCTGTGGTTTTCCTGTGTTACCGATTCAGTGAATGGAATTGTTTCACCGAGGCTGTGTCTGCGATGGGGAGTAAAACTGGCCAGGGCCTGTTCCCGGGAGCTGGCTCGGAGTGTCGGGATCGCAGGGAGGCAGAGCAGCCTGCAGTGCCCTGGGCTGGACGCTCTCCTGGGAGCCTGTCAGGCTGCCCCGGGCCAGAGCTGTGTCGGGGAGACTCCGGGGCAGCTCTGGCCCGGGTCAGTCACGGTGCCAGAGGTGGCCAGCGGGATCCGGCAGCGCCAGAGCCAGCGCAGGCACCGAGGAGCAGCGTGGCTGGAAGGACAGACGGAGAGGGAAGGTGCGGGGCCGGCAGTGCCAGGGAGCTACTGGCATCCTTTTGGTGCATGTTACTTAAGCTGACTCCTCTAGATACCCTTAAGGTAACGTTATTTCGCAACCAGTAACTCAGCTGTGCTTCAGAGAGGGACTGTGCTGTGTCCCCATAACTGCTCTTTCAATGTCTGATTGAAGGCAGCTGAAATGCCTTACAAAGTGAAGTAAAACTGGAATATGAAAGTACATATGTGGCTTTTTAAAGAGGTTATCTTTTCCTGGTTGTTTCACTGGACTCATATTCTTCCTCCACCTTTCTGCAGTTCAGAAACTTTCTTGGTTAAAAGGAGTGGGGTGGCAGGTGTGCAGCAGTGCTGGTATTGCTGTTAAACTGGGCACAAGATACCCTTCACGTCATAGAGGATGAGCAGGGAAAACATGGCAGGAAAATAATTGGTTATAGTTTGTCACTTTTGATCACACAGGAGTGTGAGGCTTGTGATCTGTATACTGTAGTGAGTGACCTGATTTAGAGCTGTGAAGTCATGTGTCCCAAGTATATCCTCTATCTGACACGTCAGGAGCTTGCAAGTACAAGTACTTGATGTCCATTTGCCAAAAAATGTAGATTAATTGCATTCATGCCTGTTGCCAAGGCTCCTGTCAGTAACACTAACTCAGTGTAAACTTTGTTTTTGTGTGATACATCTATCACAGAGAAAAACTTTTAAAGGTAGGGATGTCTGAATTGTCAGAATAAAACTGAAGGCCTTTTTCTTAACAGAAAAAAGATAAAAACGGAAAACCAAACCAACACCAACAAAAAAACCCAGCAATAAAAAGTGAAAGAATTTTGTTTCGCATTCCACTCTGAGTTGTGGCATGACATTAAATTGAAGTTAGTTTATTTTTAGCAGGTTTCATTTGTTTATTTACTTAAACGTAATAGCTGAGCAACAAGAGCCTGTAAAAACATTTCTAATGAATGAGTAAAATTGTGGCACAATAAAGAAGAACTAAACTGCACAACTTCAGGTGCTAGTTACAGAAGACATTGGATTTTTATGTGCAGGTAGAAGAGTATAAAAACTGGCCCATTGGAATTACTCAATTTTCAAAAATACACTTGCAAGCAGAAGAGGCCTAAATCTGTAATATTTTGCCTGAAGGTCATTATTTTTTAAAGGATATAAATCTCTCTGTTTAGCTGAATTTAATTTATCAAATAAGTCATGTTGTTATGCCTGCACAAGGGAATAAAGTTTATCAGTGAAATAAAACCACTGAAAATACACAGTGGTGGTGTTCTCTGCTAAGAAGGCGAATTCAGGCTTCTTGAATGTCTTCCAGAAACAGATGTAAATTCCACTGTAGCTTTTCAAACAGTGAATAATCCTGGTCTGTTATGTTTGGTGATGAATCATGCGAGGAGTTGCAGATGGTGAGGCGGGTGCAGCTGTGCACATGCTGGAGGAACTGAGATAGGAGACTGGAGGACCAAGGGGGTGAAGGAGGTGATTTGGGGCTGGGTTGATATGGGTGATAGAGGAGATGGATAAGAGCTGAAAGAATATTAAGAATATTGAAAAGGACTGTAACCTGAGATTTGGGATAGGGAGTGAGCTGGTGACTGAAAAGAGGTATTCTTGAGGAAGAAACATATTTTTTGTTGTTATTGATCTTGGAAGCAAAAATTGCAGTATCAGATACTAAAGCAACTGGTCTTTTGTCCTGAGCCAAAACAATAAGGAGCCCAAGGTAGAAGTTTAAACTATAAATGGAAAGAGAAAACTAAGAGACTTCATGTCTCTTTTAAAGGAATACTGGTCTTAAGTAGGAGAGCTTTTGTAGGAAAAGGTACAAAGTTGTGGGCTTTTTTTATTTCTACTTTTCTGAGCAGGACATGTGTAATGAAATCAGTGTGGCAAAATTTGGGAGTTTGTCAGATGGAGAAGTTGTATCTGTCTAAGTCAAAATCCAGTCAAAATTTAGTCCCACTAAAAATGGGAGGTTGCAAGGCCTAATCATTAAATGGCAGGTAAGACTCAAATGTAACTTTTCACAGTCTTAAATCAATATGCTAAACACGACTTTCAAATTTTGCATTAAGTAATTTTAATTTATCTTTTTCTTTTTTCCTTCTCCTTTTAGATTGACGGTTTTGTTCCAAAACAATAGCTCTTTATTCAGGAAGAATGTTGCCATTAAGATGTCTGCAAGAATTAGGGGGTAGTGCAGGCAAATGTCCAGATCAGTCTTGGAAGAGAGTTTTGCTCCAAAACTGAGAGCAATTTTCAGGATTGTTTTCTCACATTTTCTGGTCTAGTTACCTGTCAGGTATATGCAGTATATACCTGGGGTCAGGTCTGCTGTCCTGTGACCCCAGCCAAGTAATTCTGAACCTGCAAATCTTCTCAAAGTAGAGAGAGCAGTAATGGCTGCAAAGGCGTTAAAGTTCTGTCATTTTCATGGAAGTTGGTGGGAAGAGGAAAGGAAAACACATTATTGACCCTGCTGAGGAAGTGATGCAATATGAATTCAGCAATTGTGTGTTCTGTTTGGCCTGTCAGTTTCCTGCCAGCACAGGAGGACAAGCGAGCTCAGGCTGAAGCGGCCACAGTGTGTTTGTGATGTTTTGGGGGTGCCATGTGGGCAGGGGGCAATAGTAAACACCTGTGTGAATGGTAGTTCTCAAATCTGGGTACTGCCTCTTTTATTGTGCTATTTAAAATCACAAAACCATATGCAGCTGCAAAAATTTCCTTGCCAGTCAATAAACTCAAAATTAATCAGTATCTGTCAATTATGATGTGTGGCCTTGAATGAGGTTGCGTGCAGCTGGAGTATTTATGTCATAGGAGCAATCCTTTGCTCTTCTACTGAAGAATAAGCAAGGTTGAAATACTGCAAGAAGGTTAAATATGCTCAGAAAACAAAAGATTATGTCATTATTTCTTATCCTTCTTTTATGACATTTCAGCTAAAGACAAGTATTTTTATTTGTAACACAGCATGGATTCTAATTTCTAAAGAGTATGTTACTGCTATATGTTATGTTATAATATATATATATGATATATATATTATGATAACATACTAAAGAATATGTTATTCTCAAGAATATATACCACTTGCTATCACACATAGAGGTCTGCAGTTAGAAAAAAAAGGAATTCCTATATCCTGTTTTCTAAGAACACATTTGAAGTTATCTGTACTTACACATCAACCTTAGATATTGTTGAAATACCATCAGTTTCAGAAAGTGAATGCAAGTGATTTTTTGACTTTAAGTCAGTGGCAATTGGCTTTTTCTTTTCATAAATATAGTATGTCTGAATTTTCACCTTTGCAAGGTAGAGTTACTAGACAGTTATGCTTGCAAAAGTCATGATGTTTTTCTTGACAAAACAGTCATGTATGTTATGTCTTTGTGGGTTTATTTGGTTTTGGGTGTTTTTATCAAGCATGTGAGCAAGTAAATCTTCTGATTGGGAGTTTTACGTAGCAGCACCATCAATATGCCAAAAATTTTGCTTTGCACTGCATCTGTGTGTATTAGATTATAATTTTAATTGACAATTTCAGTTGCACAGATGTCTTTAATTTGTTACCTTATGAAGTTTATTTTTACCATATGTAGTGAAAATGTATTCTGCAGGAGACTTAGCAAGGGGCTTACATTTTATTTACTTCAGGAATTGATTATATTGGAGATAATCATTTAGGCACCACTCTAAAATGCAATTTCTATTTGCCTGTTGCCCTCTGATGTCTGTGTCCTTCAACAAATGAGGTCTCTGTGGAATATCAGGGTATAGTTAGAAAATTGTTGAGCACGCGCTTTTCATAATCTGAGATGCAGTAATCACATGTATAAGGAAACAATTGCAGCATTCCAATTTGGTCCTAAGGATCTGGTTCCCAGTGAGCAGCATGTTGGGGCAAATGCATGGGCTGTTTGTAAGTGCTGTACATGTTGTAATCAACTTCACCACTCAAACTTACTGTTACCTATTAATTTTAGAAAAAAAAAAAAAACACCTGACAATGGCTTAGGACGTCTAATCTATGCCTGCAGTTCATAAGATGCAGTTTTTGTGGGATTTTTGCTTTGTTTCTTTTTCTTAATTCTCTTAATTCCAGCCATACCATGCAACCGGATTTAGCCTCAATCTGAGCTCTGATCTCTGAAATTAAGGTGTCCCTAATTGTTAATCAATTCAAAACCCTGGCTTATGTAATTAGCTCATCAGATATTTATATAGTATTGCAAAACTTAGAAAAACCTGGCAACTTCCAAGTAAATGGGCAAGGAGTTTTTGGGACACACCAAATAAATGGGTAAGGAGTTTTTGGGACACATGAAGAAAGTAAAATAACTTTAAGTTGATCAACGGGGTAATAAAAATAAAGCAAATACTCAGATGACAAATTTGTGTGAACGTGACCTTGGCTCTTGGATCAAATAGCAAATATATGTATGTGGTGTTTGAATGTGACCTCTCCTTGGTTCAAATGTCAATCATAAATCAAACCCCAGCTTTTGATGTACATGCAGCAGGAGCAGCCTCTTAGATGATGCACCACATCTCCATTTCTCAGCAGTTGTGGTCTCCACATGTCAGTGTTCAGCACACACAACCCAGCATGTGTGTCAGTGTGTTCTGTCAGCTTCATGGCCTGCCAGGTGTTGTCACACAGGCTTTAGAATCTGTAGAACTTTGAAGCACAAACTGTTGTGGTTAGCACATGTAATCTTTTGAATCTTCCTCAAGCATGGAATAATTTGACTGGAATGTGGCAGTGACTTGAAGAGAAACTGACATTGAAATGGATTGGATAAAGAGCAAAACCTGGGGATTCATTTGGGAGAGTAAAGGAAAAGGGGTAGTGTGTTGCAAGTGCAAAGCTGTAAATGGAACAGTGGAGAGGGATTTTCATTAGAAGTTCTGGTGAGCTGTGGGCAGTATTGGTGGAACTGTACTGAAACTAAGAGACAGCACGTGGCACAGACTATAACATAGAGGTGACTAAGATGATGCCATGGCTTAGTTTCTTGCAGAAAATAAATTCTTAATGTCCTTTTGAATCTCTTGTTAATAAAATATACTTTCTTCAGTGGTTGTGCCTCAAAATACTGGATATTATGAACTGCAATATGAATATTTGCTTTAAGTGCATTAACAGCTAGTGTAATAAACTGGATAATCTTCCCTCATACTGCTTTACAGGCTGATTTTTTTTGAAACCATATTAACCATCAAGTAGTATCTTGATTCTATAGATTAGGCTGATGGTTTGATTATAAAAATGGAAACAGGTGCTATTACGAATGGAGAAGTTTTCAGGTCTTCCACATACCTGGACTATGAAAGTTGAAGCAAGACAAGACTTTTTTAACACAAAATTTTTCACTTGAGTCTTTGGCAGTGCCTGCTTGGGCTTGGTACTGTCTAAATTTCAGACTGAATTATAATGTAGTTAAAAAATACAAAAACCTAGGAACTCAAAATACGCAAAGCAACCAACCAAAAAAAATCCTCAAAGCCCCACAAACAAACAAAAACCCCAAAGCAACAAAGACCCCTCCAAAAACACTTCTTGAAGAAAACAGTAAATTGAAGGAAAACATTACAGGTTTTTCAATAACCCTGAGTATAGTAATATATGGTTTGTTAATTTATATTACTCTTGACTTATTCTGAAGTCCTGAGTAGACAGCTTTTTAAAGGATTCAGCAGACACAGATTTAAAAGAGATTTGAAAGCTTTACTTTGACATACAGCTATTTCTGACTTCAGTTTCAGTTCAGCATTCACTAGACAGAAAAGTCAAGTCTTCCTATTCCCAGTTACTTAAATCTCCAAAGCATTTACTTTTTGGATGTGAAAACTCACATTTAGAAGACAAAAAAACCAAACCAAACAACCAAAAAAATCTCAGTCATGCTGGCATTCTATGCAGACTTGAACCTCTTTGAGCTTGAAGGCAGTTCAAACAACACCTCAATCTCCACTCTTTGCAGTATGGGATTTTCCTTTTATCAGAAGGGCCTTGATGCAAATTTGATTAATGCCATGTTTGATACATCCATTTATGTGGAAGAAAGCAAGCATGATTGCAGATAGGTGTAAACTTGAGGTGATAGACCTGTAAGTCTTGTCTTTGGAGCCTGGAGGCAAAGGTTGCAAAACCTTCCTGTCCTGTTGCTGATGAAACCAAATCTGGCTCCTGCTGCCAAGGGGATTGCAGGGGCTCCTTTAAACACAGGCTTCAGATCTCACTGCGCCCATACCCGCGAGCTGCGGTCTTTCCTTACGTCTGCAGCTGAGCTGTCTGATGCAGGCTGACTGGTCTCATGGTGTGGATGAAATATGGTGAAATTTTCTTGTCTAATGTGAAGTCAGTGTAAATATGAAGTGTTCTGAACAGAGTTCCTAGTTACCAGGATCTTGAGGGGCTTGTTGAATTCAAAATTCTCCTTTAGAAAGCCGTTTTGTGCTAGGATGTTGCTTTATTCTTTACAAGCAGCTGAAGTCTTTCTTTCAGCTAGATTCTACTCTCAGCTTGAGTTTCCAGCATTGGAACTTTAATTTCAGTTTTGTTGTTTATTTATTGGAGCATGTTGTGTCACCTCAGAGTAAATGCCTGGATCTTCAGGCATTACTGGATTTCAGTGGCAATTTTACTGCTGGAAGGTGAGTATCTATGGGATGTGCACATAGCAGCCTGCATGACAGTTCCATAGCCCTGCCAAAAGATGGTAATACCCCTTAATCTAATAGAGGTGCTGTCTGATGTGTAAAGCAGTTTTCACCTCCCACAGGAGACCAAAGAGGCATTGGCTTCTTCACCTCAGGCAGTGCAAGTGCCTGGTCTGCAGACCCAGCCTATCCACACAGTCACTGGATTCTGCAGAGGAGATTCAGGCTGCACATGCAGTTATATTTTGGCCATGCAGCACGTGTATCCCTCTTCCCAGCTGCTTATTTCTACTCTCTCCATTGAGCCAGCACTAATATTTGTAAGGCTTTGCAGTGAACTGTATCAGGGAGGTGGTTGGATTGAGAAGTACCATGTTTTTAGTGTGTAATCATGGCCTCGAAGATCAGTCATGGCTCTGGAAATTCCATTGAGCTCCATTCACCCCAAACATGTTAAGTGAGCTGTTTGACGTTAGGTGAGATGAATTGCCTCTCTTATTTCTGTTTGCTGAAAATTAATTTCCTCTTTGTAGTTTTTTCTCCATTAGTGACTGCATCTGTTGTGTAAAAGTGAAAGAGTATGATATTTGAAAGAAATAGTTTCATTATCTCCTGAATAATTTTGTTGCTGCCCTGTTATTAGTTACTTCTTAAACAGTAATCTTGGCAAAACAAACTTTTAAAACTATTTAGTGTATAATAAATATGTTATATAAGTGAAAAAGCATTGGGGGAAATAGTGGATATATAGTCTTGAAAGTCTAGAAAGCAGCTGAATTGTTTAAAGCAGGACAGTCAGTCACATTGAAAAGGAGGAAAGGAGGGTTGAATGGTCCTGTTCAGAGACACTGATCTGTAACATACACTAGCCAATGTAATTTAAAGTCCAGTGGGACAGAAAATCCTGTGTCCAAAGAAACACAGCTTCCTAGCTCACTAAGTTCTCCTTAAGTTTGGCTGAGCAATATAAACCAAAAAAAAAAAAAAAAAAAAAAAAAAATCCATTTTGTTTTTGTTATTTTGTCTGGGCTTAACCCCAGGAGGCAACCAAGCCCCACTTGCTCACTCACCTGCCATGGGGCTGGGGAAAGAATTCAAATCAAGGTTGCATAGAATTTTTCCTTATGTGACTTTTAAGATCCTGACTTTACAACTTTGCTGTCATTTTTCAAAATTAGAGTATGTGAATTTTGATTTTTTTTAAAGGCAAGGATACCTATAAGTTGTGTATGGTATCTTGGAGTACAGCTGAGTAAAGGGAAGAAAGATGACATTTTTCTGGGTGAGTTTTTGGAGAGGGGGTGTGCAACTGTCAGTCTTGATGAAGGGGTAGCTTATGAAATTTTTTCATCACATGCATAGAAAATGTTCTGTGACTTATTAATACTTTTTAAAATAAAAAATAATACAAGTATGTAAAGTTACAAACTATGAAAACGGAATCAATTGTCACATGATAAATTAGCAAATATGCATCCTTTGCCATGTGGAAGTCTGGGTGTCACACTGTAGGTACCAAATCCTGTTTTCCATTCTTTTTTGTGTTGAATCAGGATTTTGGAAATATTTTACAGCTTACATATTCAAGGCTCTTCCTATCCAGGGAAGTTTTCTAAAAATACCTATTGCAATCACGAGTTTACGTGTGCTGTTTTCAGCCCCAGGATTCTCAAAATGACCTAGAGGTAATGCCTGTTTCAACTTTAACCCTGGTATTTGCAAGCAAGCCCTTTACACGATCAATTTGTTTATGCAGTAAGATCAGACTTTGTTACTGCTTCCCAGAGACCTTTGCATCTCAGAGACCTGTTTCCTTACAGAGATTGTCCCTGGTGTGGCAAGTATTAAATGGGGAAGGGCTGGAGGTTTAGTATCCCTCCATCCCTTGCCAAAAATGAAGTGAGTAACTGATAGCTGCATGTTGAGGTGTTTTTCTTTAATAATCTGACTGATTTCTTTGGGACTGATTTCAAGTTTATAGGTAAGTTACTCAGTGGGTATTCACAGTGAGGTGGTGGGAAAAGAATTCTTGTGAAAATAGACATATTTCAGAGATAACAGGATGTGAGAGAGTAAAACCTGTTTGACCTTAAAACCATAATTACATTAAATGGTGTCCTTATTCTTCTATGTTCTAGTCACTTTTTTTCAGTTTGTGTGTGTTGGTACTTGGGGATAAGAAAGGGGTTATGGAGACTAAAGTATTGTATGGGAAACTGAAAAAATCCTCTGCCAATGTCTTTGTGGCACAGAATTTTTGTAAATACTTAGAAGACACAGATCTTTGAGTGGAATCATCATGCTGCATCTACTACAGCTGCTGTTGTAACATGTACAGGGCTTTTTGTAAAGCAAAATTCTCTCTGTGAATATTAAATGAGCTTCATACTCATTACCCTTTTAAATTTAGGAGCTTTTTTTCATTCAAGCAAGGATCAATGCGAATATTATGGCAGTGAAAGCACATGCATGTGTAAACATGCACGGAACACAAGAGAAGCCAGAAGGCAGCTTACTGCTTAAATACTAGGAATATTACTTATAGATTTTCTGTGCTTATAAAAAAAAAATTGTCAGTATTGTGAATATTAGTATGAGTCTTCAGAAATTATGTTGTTGCCATGCTTGCTTAAGTACCAGTTAATCATTGACAAGAGTGCTAATGATTAAGCAGCTGTAATTTAATTGTAGTGTTTGAAAGTACAAAAGGGTATGTAATTTAATAGGTAAAACAAGAAGCACTCCGTTTATGTTTCACTAGCTGTTGGGTTGTTTTTACAGAAATTTAGCTAAAAAGGCTGCTGAATTTTATGTATTTATTGTAAACGTGGAAAGGTATGGTGTGGTTTGGGCGATACCAGGCAGCTGTTGCCGTGTTCAGAGGTCAGCTCTCAAGCCTTTCTTGAGAGATTTGCTTTCCTGACAGATAATGCCTATTTTGGTTGAGGATAGACTTTAATATTCACTTAATCTTTTAAAAGTATGTGTGCTTGATGAAGAAGTGGTACTTGGAGAGATGTATATGTGATTCAGCAGGGACCAGTGGGTGCAAGAAGCTCGGTGCCTACTGGAACCTCCCCAGCTATCCTGGGGCTGAGTGTCTGCAGAGGAATACAGTCCTTCTGCGCTGGGAACAACTGGTTTAGCCCAGGAGAGCTTCATGGAGAGCGCACTGGAGGAGCAGTGCCAATCATATGCTCTGCCATTCCTCTCTTCTTTTTGCTAATGGCTCCTTAGGGAGACAAATTTGGTAGTCTCTTTTGGGTTGCTGGAGGTTTCTCTATACTTTTCCCCCACCACCAAATAGATATATCACAGAGATAGGATTTTAACTTTATTTTCACAAATTACATACAAGGGATTTCTCTTTTCTGGGTCTGAGTATGTACTGGTTATGTCAGGGACGTGAGTAGATAACTAAGAGCAAACAGCACAGTTAGTTGCAGGTGTTACTGGGCTTATCCCTGCTGTGTGTCCAGCTCTCACCCACCAGCACAGTGGGTACAGTAAAGTCCCTGTTGTCTGTAACTGGAAATCATGGATAAATTCCCATACTTACTATCCTACATATTCCTGCTTGCTGCACTCTGTGACATCGAAATTATTTTCCTTTTCTGGTTAAAACTATCCTGTTTCAGAGAAATTGGGCAAATAGATCTGTACTAATGGTATTTGTAGAATGAGATGGCAACTTAGTGACAGCATCACCTTTATTTTTCCTGCTCAAGAAGAGTCAGTAGAATATTGATGTTTGTTATAAGTTTTGGTGGGAAGTGCATAATTCCTTCTGTAGAAACACTTTTCTCAGCAATGGAGAGAAAACAACCATCTACAGATTGACCGTGTCATAACTTTCATTCATCTTGAAGCCTTTTGGGCAATTTTCCCCACCCTGTGCTCTTGATGATTCATGTTGCATAAAGCTTCCAGAGCAATAGAATGTTGTATAATATTTCACTTTTGGATTAGAAATCCTGTATTCAGTGTGCTGCAACTGGTTCAAAAATTTTTTTTTAATATCTGATTTTTTTTTATTATTCTTTCACCAGTATAAAGAAGTTTAAGTGACTGCTCTACTTGATCAAAATGGTGGACACTGAAAATCAGCTCTATCCCCTTACTCCCTTGGAGGAGGAGGATATAGACAGCCCTTTGTCTGGAGAGTTCCTGCAAGATATGGAGAACATTCAAGACCTGTCCCAGTCTCTAGGTGATGATAGTTCTGGAGCTTTAAGTTTAACAGAATTCCAGTCACTGGGAAATGGTCCAGGATCTGATGGATCAGTTATAACAGGTAAGAGTTTGGTTTACCATAAAACTTTCTTTTATAAATAGAATGGTAGAAATTAATAACTACTTTAATGCAATAATTATTGTTTATGATGACGTGACACTAGAAATATATAAGCTCATTATGGCATGGTCTTAAAATACTTGAGGCTAAAGTTAATATATTAGACAAATGTTACTGAAGAATGACTGTAATGTGGAATTACATAGTCTTTAGTCAGAGGCTTTGGGAGATCAGAATGGGAATCATTGCAGTGCTGTGGGACACTGGAGTCCTCAATAAAGTTTTCCTGTTGAATCTGTGTGTTTGCAAGTCTTTTAGCAGGAGAGGCATTTGAAGTAGTTTACTGTTAACCTTTTGCTTGGTTTGCATTATGTTTTATTTTGGGGGGTTCTTCCTTTAGATCAATTCCCAGTTTGTGATCCCTATTTCACCTTGGAATAATAGAACTGAGGCAGTTGAAATGAACAGTGTGGGTTTGAAGGGAATGGGGAGAGCTGCCTTCTGGCACTATGGACTGAAGGAATGTTTCTAGAACTATGATTTTGTTCCCTTTTGGTTGCAGATCTTCTCATGAGAGAGATGCTTTATACAGGAAAAGTTATGATGTGCTTTATGTATCTGTGTACTTGTTTATAACGTGGTCCTTCAGAGGCAGGAGGCTTTACAATTATTTGAGTGTAGGTGTGTACAAGGCCTACAATAATTTAGATCGGCTTCTACTGTCACCTTCTCATGGAGTATTCAGTGCTCACTGCAAAATGTTCTGGTTTCGCGGCCAGAGAACATGCAAAATGTAAACTTGCAAGGCTCAAATTCCATAAGGCAAGTAAAATGAAATAGCTTTTAAAAAATCCTGGGGTTTAGGCTGTTCTTGATGACTCTGATGCCTGTGGGCTTGGCAGCACTGGCAATGGAGACTCTGAGTTCCGTGCCAAGTTTTTTTTCCAACATAATACTTGCTGACCTACATTCATGAGTGTTTCTTAATCTGTCTGTTAAAAAAACACACCCATTAATTTGCTGAAGTCTTGTGGTGCAAGTTGCAAGATGGAAGATAAAAGAAATTCTGGCCTCAGAAAATATTTTCCTCAAACAAGGTGGAAATATTAATTGAAATAATTAAGGTTGGAACGTGTTAGTTTTGTAATGTGTTCATCTGCTGGTGGCACGTCTGGCAATTTTATTTCGTTGTACAATTCAGAAATGCTTTGCCCATTAGAAGAAAAACACAAAATATCTGAGCCAGGCTGTCTTAGAGGCAGGCATTTATGTTACCTTCCTTTTAACATCTGTTCAGCCTTTCTGCTGATGTGCAGGACTCATCCATATGCTTTTCAGCCCTGAGTTTAGATTCTCATTTAAAATTATGATTAGCTTTTCAAAGGTCAGGGGTCCTTATATGTATCTGAAGTGTATCTCTGTGAGGTAAGAATGTGTCTCTTGTGGTGCTGCAACGAGAGATGCCCTGCTCATCCCTGCAGCTCAAGAGATGGAAGATGCAAAGCCAAGATGAGCTGTTCACAACCTTTCTGCAAAGAGCAGTAGTGTGGTGTGTATTTATTGGGTCCATTATCACCCAAAAAGTTCTTGTTGCCAGAGTCATTTCAGTAAGGCCTTTTCCTTCTTGACATCCCATGTCACATCAGAATTAGCAAGGTACACCCTGTATTTTGTGTGTGTTTGCACTGGAAATATGAATTATTTTTCAAAGAGTTATGATCAAACTGTTAGTTCACTTAATGACTATTAACCCAAGATTTTTTTTAGATTAAGCTAATTTTTGTGTGGTTGTTAGTATAGAAACTGTATCAATCTTGATAGTATAGTATTTATGAAGTGTTCCTTTTTTTTTTTAGACACCCTTTCACCAGCATCCAGTCCTTCATCCATTAATTTTGCCACGGCTCCAGGTAGCATAGATGAATCACCCAGTGGAGCACTAAACATTGAATGTAGAATTTGTGGGGATAAAGCCTCAGGCTACCATTACGGAGTACATGCTTGTGAAGGTTGTAAGGTACAGTCATAATTTTCTTCTTAAGAACATAAATCATGTTACTTTACTTATGGGGTAATATGAAGATAAACATTTGCTGCATAAATGTTTCATTGCTATAGCTCTAGCCATTACAGTTCTATCTGTGGTCTTTTTTCTGAAGTAAGTCATCCAGATACCATAACTCAGACCTTCATCAAGCAGGAGCAATTCACAGTGATAATTTTAATACTGCCTTTCTGCATGTAGTTAGGGAAATACTAAAACAAAACACTAAACTGTGATAAAAAAAAATAAAATCAAAGCCTTCTTGCTCCACTAGCATTTTATTTGTGTTGGGAGGATGCCTAGGAGGAGTACGCCACATTCCTGTTACAACAGCAACAAATCCCAAATTTCTCACCTCCCCCACATGCTGCCTGAATCCCTTAGTCCTGTACCTCTTGCAGTTTTGGGGCCAGGGCATGTCTCTGGCACAAATTACTCTTATAATTAATGCATAATTCTTGAGATTATATGACCCATGAACTATAAGATTATTTTCTTTTTCCTCTAAATTTTTAGATTTCAATCTTTTTTCTATATTAGAAGGTAACAGGAGAGACATAACACTCTTTGTGTACAGCTTTCTTTCATGCATCATGTCAGTAATGATCATTTGAATGTAAATCTTATGGAATAATGCAGAATATCTATTAGAGAGGGGGAACCTGTTCCTGGCCAGGTGTGTCCCACAGCCTAAATGACATGTTGCTCTGTGATGTGACACAGAATGTTGAGATGGCTCTGGATTTGCTGTCCCTGTGGTTGGGCAGTGTGTGAGCAACCTTGCATTGCAGACTGGAGACATCCTGGAAAGAGCAGCTGAGCTAGAGGCTGTTCTACAATAAATGGTAAAAGAAAAAAAAAAATTGCCTGTATGATTGAAGCTTAGTAGTCAACATTCATTAACATTATGTATTGTTTTTTTCAAACTTTTTATAGGGCTTTTTTAGAAGAACAATTCGTTTAAAACTCATCTATGATAAATGTGATCGCAACTGCAAAATTCAGAAAAAAAATCGTAATAAGTGCCAATACTGTCGTTTTCAAAAGTGCCTTTCAGTTGGAATGTCACATAATGGTAGGTAAGAGTGCCCTTAATTTGTTTGTTCCTAGCCAGAGTCTGCTGCTGGAGGCAGGCACTTGGATAGCATTTTTACTCACACACATGAATTGAACCTCAGATTTTTTACAGGATAGGTCGCTGTGGGGGATGCCAGTTTCCCTGGTGGGTTCATGTGGTTGATACAGAGCTGCCAAATGTGCTGTTATGAGCTTTACACAGTCCTGCTACATCTCACTTTGTCCATATGAATGCTCATTTATTTGCTTTCTTCACCCCAGAACTTTGGCACCTGTACTCCCATTGAAACAAATTTCAATACTGGAAGAATTCTGATTGAGGATTTTGTAGAAGAGTAGGAGGAGAACAACTGCTTTCATTGTGAGGGGGAGTGATGTAGGATAGAAATCTTTAGGAAAGCAGCCTTCATTATTTTTCAGGTTACAGTGCAACAGCTCTTGGGCAGATGATTCAGAAAGTGGGGAGGGAGGGCAAAGGTCTATGCTGACTGTGCAACAGGAATCTGGTAGGTTGTTTGTTAAACAGAATGGTTTAAAATTCAGAGCATTTAGATATCCAGTTTAAAAGTTATGTTGTTGTTTGTGCTAGTGATTTAAGATAAGGATGGTAAGCTTGTGGCTTACAGACCAATTTCAGCCCACGAGGCAGTTCTCTGTGCAGGACACAGCTTGCTGAGCAGCACTGGTGAAGAGGGAGAGGTCAAACCATGAGAAAGCACATCTCATCTGGCCAGATGACAATAGATTTCCCTGCTTGGTTCAGGCTGAACTTGGGGGCAGGCACAATGTGAAAGTAGGTAAAAACAATGGGATAAGTGAAAAGCTGTGGGTTAGGAGACAAATTTCCTAAGGAAACTATGCAGTCAGGATAAACAGAATGGGAATGTGACTGGGAAAGCTGCATTGTAGTCTAGAGTCCCAACAGGAGGCATTGTGAAAGTTTACCTTCTGGTTCTGCAGAAGAACCAGAAAGAAAGAAAGAAACCAGAGTTTACTTTCTGGTTCTGCAGAAGCCTGGCTCTCTTTAGTGAGCCTTGATTGAGGTGCATTGGGAGTGGGTTGGTAGTCTCTGCAAAACTGGGGATAACCATCCTCAAAAAGTGTGCTGGACAACAAGGTGACATCTCAGGTTGGGAGCTGAGCAGGGAGCCATGCTGGTTGGCAGGAACTGACATCCATGTGAAGCTGTTTCATCCTACTAAAAACACTGTGGCCACCTGTGCTGCAGTTGAAGGGAATAGCCACAGTTTTATTGCAGCAAACGTGTGGGAGGCAGCCGGGGAAAGGGATGACTGCTAACTTGCTGGCAATACTTCTCAGGAAAAGTGCTACAACTAAATTTACACCCATGATCTTAAAACTGTAAGTTTTAGTTTAGAGCAGGTATTCTTCCACTTTTTTCATAGGTTGGTGTGACCACCCACCCTTAAGGGGAAGGCAGTACCTAAGGCAGATTCCAAACAGGCTTTCCTTGTTGGACTTCCACTGAAGTGCACAACTGTATTTCAGATCATGCCTAGAGTCACCTCCTTATGTCATGAGAAGACCCCTGGGCACGTTGAAGGGCTGATGGTGTTCATGCCTTGAATTGCTCAGTGCAGGCAGTGAGGTCCTGTCCTCATGGGTTGGATGCTGAAATGCAGTACAAGCACCTGACTGTATGAGCCATCTCAAACCCTTGCACACCTCCCAAGGGTAAAATGGGGCTGGCTTAGCTTGAAACTGAAACTGAAGAAGGATGTGGATGTGCCCATGAATGTCAAGACCACTTGCCCAAAAACCAGGAGACCTCCATACCCAGAGGGGTTTCACACTTGCATCTTCTGCCTCTCAGAAGAATATCCCAATGGCTAGATTAGGTATTCAGACTGTTCTCCTCTCCAGTCTTCAAGGGCTAGTCTGTTGAGAAAGCAGTATGGAGTGCTGGGGGTAGAGGAGATTTTGTTGCCTCCAGCCTTTGAGCTGTAAATGCAGGTCTTTGGGCTGGGGTTCCCACTGGCATTACAGATGTGCTGAATGGAGAGCTGGATGCCCCTGCAGGTTCTGAGGCAGCAGTGGGATTCAGGCCTGACTCTGCTGCAGCTCTCCAGCTTGTGTGTGTGGTTTCTGCCAAGCTCCTGTCATGAGTTTATTTAGTGTTTTAAGAGCTCCCAAGGTGGACTTTGAGTTTCACACTGGCAGCTATAGAACTCAGTAAGGAGAAAACAAAATACAAGTATATTTAGGTAATACAGAAGGGAAAAGGAATGTGTTCTAGCCCACTGCAGATAACACTTTGTGTTCTGAAACACCTGATTTCCTTCAGTCTAGCATATTAGTCACTGACTGTGTTGGGAAGGGGGCGATGTCTTCACCTCTACCTCAGTTTTTCTCGACAGAAAAATCTTACTGCTCTGATCAGCAATGGTAAAAGGCTTAAGTTCTTGTATAATTTGTGTTTGTTTTACAATTATGTCTTCCCATCAGCAATACGTTTTGGACGAATGCCGAGGTCTGAGAAGGCCAAGCTCAAAGCAGAAATTCTAACAGGTGAAAATTATGTAGAAGATTCAGAAATGGCAGATCTCAAATCACTTGCCAAAAGAATTCATGATGCCTACCTGAAAAACTTCAATATGAACAAAGTTAAAGCCAGAATCATCCTTGCAGGGAAAACCAATAACAATCCAGTAAGTACTTTTTCTGTTACTTTAAAATAAAACTAACAGGTATGTAAGGTGATTGTAATAATTTGGTAGACACTTTAGCAAATCTTTTAGAAAATAAATATCATGGTAATGCAGATGTGAAATATTCAAAGCAAATATCTGTAGCAAATATGGTTGCTTTTAACCACTATCAGAATAGTAAGAAGCTTTAGGAAAATCAGGTGATTACCTTGTGAATGGAAACTCATAACCCAAATTATTGTTCTTAAGCAAAAATGAAGTGATATCTGAATGTGAATACCTCTTGATATGGGGAAAACAGTTCAAAATTATTTCCCTAAATAGTTCAAAATTATTTCCCTAAACAGTTCAAAATTATTATGACAGTGAAAAAAAATGCATTTTTCTGTCAAAAATGCCAGGATAAGTACTATTAGTTTGTAGGGTGTATAGGTGCTCTGCATGACTTTTCCTTTAATCAGAATAATATTTATACCAGGAGGGGAAAGAAAACTTGAGTTTGTAATTTTTTGTTTACAGTGCTGGCCATTTCTCCACCCAGTCTTCCTGGTCTTTTCTGTATGGTTCCTTTGAAAGGCAGAAGCAAGCAAGGTTGTGAAGACACATTTGCTGTAGAAGTTATTTTTCTTTCAGGGTAATTTAGCCAAGGTCTACCTAATTTGATCAACTGCTTTTCTTTAGTAGCACATGGGAGAGTATAATCGATGTAAGGACTCACTTGTTTCACTTTATGCATATTTATTTAAGCTGTGATTTTTGTTACTTTTATGTAGAAGATAAGTATCTTATTTTATCAGCAACTTCAGTTTCAGTAAAAATTTGCAGGGAAGAAACTCTACATGTGCCATAATGAAATAAGTGTGGGGATGAGTGTTATCAAAATGGTAAGCAAGCTGTCTTCTGCATGATGGAATTTGGCATATAATAGTCTCGTCTAGTCTAGTCCAGCTTTCTGAATTAGAAGAGAGACACATGAATTATCCCAGTCTTTTTCATTGCACTAAAGAGGTGTGTAAAATGAGGCACAGGCTTAAACATTTTAGGAGTACAGGCTGATGTGAGCCTACAGTAAATACCACCTTTAGCTTCCCAGTGAGTTGGCTTCTGCAGAAAATCAATTTTGTGCTTGTTACCCTGTGTCAGAACCATAAGCCACAGCTTGTGTCACATGCAGGGATGGATCCCAGAGCACTTAATCCCAGTTCTTGGATTTGAATGTGTCCCACAGCCACGGGACTGACCAGCCAACAGTGACCAGCACGTGTGTGCCTGGCTGAATATGCACATGAAAATTAATGAAGAATCAGCCCTAGCATATTGCAAACAGGCTGCTATCATTTTTTTCCATATGCAGGGAAGAACAAAGGGGTTTTAGGCTATTTCATCATCTCTTAAGAAAAGAAACATTTTAATTTTCTTTTGACTTTTCAGCAGAAAAGCAAATTTTTAAAAAAGGGATTTTTTGATTGTAATCAGCAACCCACCTGTTTCAGAACTGTGTATTAACAGCTAATTTCAGTGAATCCTAATTTTTGGCACCACTACAATTAATTTCAGAATGAATGAGCATTTTTCATGATGACACAGTGTTACTTTTTAATTTAGCTCCCAAGTCCTTAGCCATGCCTCTTTTCTGCATGCTGAAATGATGTTAATTTTTTTTTTTTTTTAAAGTGCATAAGATAGTGTACATTTTTTAAAGGTTTAGACATGTGTTGTGTTTCTTGCTTTGCCACTTTCCACTCATCCACCTTCCCATGGAAAGTTCTTCTCTTTGTAACTGTGCTGGAGTGAGATGGAATGTGCAGTAGCCATAAACATTTTAAAATGGAAAACCATGGGAACCTGACCTGTTGGACAGTTTTCTGAAGGAAGCAATTGAATCCTATGAGTTCCTGACAGAACACTCTGTGTTCCCCATGCTATTTAATCTGAGCTGAGCAAAGCAGCACAAGGAAGGTGCTTGGTGTGTATGGAACTAAGTTTCTGTTCAAGGTCAGTTGCTGTGAGTTTGCTAGGCTGGGAAGCACTGGGGTTTGTTGTTTTTCTTTAGTGGATTGTACTTCATTTTGGTTGTTGACCTGCAGGTATGTATCAAAATATTTTTTACTTCTGATTGTTCATAAGAAAGTCTGAATGCTGCTTTTGATAAGTATGTTTTAAAAGAGCTGCTCATTTGTTTGTAAAACATGTACCTTTCAAAACAAATGGGATTATGGAAAAGACCAAATTTTGTGCTTGGCATTCTAGTGGAATTCTCTGTTTAGAGATGACTCAGCACCAAATGCAGCTAGAAAGTTGGGACAGCTGGGGCATTGTCTATGACAATCTGATAATAAAACACAAGAGAAGTGCAGGGTTCACATTCTTATGCAAATATGCTGCCCTGTATTGAAATTACTGTCTGTATTCCCCCTAGGGTACTTCAGGAAAGCATCTTGATGTGCATCAAGTGTAGTTAGTTTAGGAATCAATAGGAGAGTAGGCAGAATAACCTGGACTTCTGGAGAAGGTAACACAAGTCTTTTGTGAACCCTCTGGGACTGGCTCTGAGATGGATTTGTGCATCCCAAGCACAGGAGTGCTGGAGCTTTGCTGTAACTATTAGATAAAATTAAATTAAAGATATGCCGTACATCTTTACATCTGACTATTTGCATTGCTGTTTGCAGAGCAGACTTGTTAGGTATTGCAGTTTGTCAAACACTGTTTGTCTTGATGAGAAGTATGGAAGAACTCAGGATTTATTGATAGTTGAGGACTGATTAGCATGGAAGTTAAAGTTTAGCAAAATTCTTATTTTTTAGGAAGAGAACTATTAATAACCATTATTTAGTGACTGAACTAGTGGGTTTTTTTCTCTGTAGCCATTTGTTATACATGATATGGATACCTTATGTATGGCAGAGAAGACCCTGGTGGCAAAACTGGTAGCCAATGGGATTCAGAACAAGGAAGCAGAAGTTCGAATCTTCCACTGCTGCCAGTGCACGTCTGTGGAGACTGTCACAGAACTCACGGAATTTGCCAAATCCATCCCTGGCTTCTCCAACCTGGACTTGAACGATCAGGTGACACTACTGAAGTATGGGGTGTATGAAGCCATATTTGCCATGCTGGCCTCTGTGATGAACAAGGACGGGATGCTGGTGGCTTATGGGAATGGATTCATTACCCGGGAGTTCCTGAAGAGCCTGAGAAAGCCATTCTGTGATATAATGGAGCCAAAATTTGATTTTGCAATGAAATTCAATGCACTGGATTTGGATGATAGCGATATATCCCTTTTTGTTGCTGCCATTATTTGCTGTGGAGGTAAGCACTACCCATTACCCATTAGTTCTCTAAGGTAGTAAATTTTATTTCCTTCTCATGAATTAAAAATTTTAATGGAAAAGCTTCTATCCTCTGGAAGATTCAGTTCTACCACTAACTACACTTTGAGGAATCATTATAAAATTATGACATGTATTCTTTTGCTTGTTTTGAGAACAGATCGTCCTGGTCTTGTAAATGTAGGACACATTGAAAAAATGCAGGAGAGCATTGTGCATGTACTGAAACTTCACTTGCAAAACAACCATCCTGATGACACCTTCCTCTTCCCAAAACTTCTCCAAAAAATGGCTGACCTCCGACAGCTGGTCACAGAGCATGCTCAGCTTGTTCAGATAATCAAGAAGACTGAATCTGATGCACATTTACACCCTTTACTACAGGAAATCTACAGGGATATGTATTGAGGACTTTTAGTATTTTTTTTCCACAATATTTAAAGACAGAGAAATACAGATGGGAGCAAAACTACTTGTACAGTCTTGGGCTGTTCACTCAGCCCAGAGCAGGAAAAATCTAAAACTGGGGAACTGGAGTGTTACACTTCTTTTGGTTTGGGATCTTTTCTCTTTTGAAAAAGTGCTGCAGAAAAATACTGGTCAGAGTGCTCAATGAAGTGTCTTACAATGGTTATTTTATTTGGAAATTTGAAGATTGGTAAGGAATACATATTTGTATAATAAATCAGAATGTTAAGTAACAGAATGAACAAAATTGTATTTCCTCTTGGTTTAGTCGTTATAGTATTAATATAACAAATTCAGCACCTTCCTTCCAGGTATCTGCACAATCAGAAAGACAATGCACTTTTGCCTAATGGTAACTACTGAGAACCAGCTAACACTTTTTCTTAAAGCATTCAGTCTAGGTGTAGCAAATGGCTGGATATTACTGTCCATACACTTCAAAAAATTTGGAAAGATCTTTGATCCATTGTTGCTTTAATTCCATGAAATTATGTACAGCTTCATCTAGTGTTACATTGGCATACTTAGGGTTAGCATGTTTAAAAGACAGTTCTTTTATGAAATTAAACAAAATCCAAAGAGTTATCTAAAACACAGCAGAGATACTCCAATAGGTGTGTCTTGAAGAGTAAACATGATAAACTGATGGGACCTTTTTGTTTCAGAAGTCTGTTAAGGAAATGTCAAAATATCACTGATGAAAAAGGTGTTGTGTACCCTGTATTTTTGTAGAACTTGTAATAGCTCAGGATGCAGTTTTGACATAAAAATACTTTTTTGAATTAGCAAGAGTTTTGGAGAGACTGAAAAATCTGATCCTACCCCAGAATAAAAAAAAAGAATTTTAACTTTCTAGCAATGATACTGTACTCTACTGCAGTGACAGATGACTCCAAAGGAATGATTGGATAGGAAAGGCACCGGCTTCCTCTAAGTCTCTTGGCAGTATAGCTGTTTGGACCTGTTTGCTTTGCTGATGAACACACTGCTTCATTTTTTACCCACTTGGATATATTTCTATTCCTTCTTCGGCCTCATGGATAGAAGTATTTGATAGTTGTTTTCACCAGATTTTGTCCTTGTGGGTAAGGTGACAGTAATACCAAGAGCAGTGTTTGTAGGTGTCAGACTGTCATAGAAAGGAAGGCAGCACAGCTGAGAGTTTATTGTGTTCCTAGGAGTAAACTGATTTTTACAACAGCACTTGCTGTTCTCCTGCTGCAAAAGAAGCCACAATGAAATGGCTTCCTGACTTTGCCACTTCATGGGCTCTTTTCTCAGAAAGCTGCCCAGAAGTGCCAGCTGCATGCAAGGCACTCTGCTGTTTCTCTTTCATTTCTTTGATACTGTAACTTCACATTATTACCTCCTTATTTTACTTTCTGTTTCACAAGAATGAGGCCTCAGGAGCAATCCCAGCATTTTCACTACAGTTAAGCTTTCAGTGGCACAGGAGGACACTTTGGACTTGTTTTATTGTAGCACATTTGAAGGCACCAGAATCTTCACTGCAAGGGTTGAGTGATGAAGTGAGAACATCACACCGTCATTCCTATTTCAGTGGCAATGCTTGTTTCTGTCCAGGCCCACAGGCACAGCTGGACACTGGAAAAATTACAGGTTTAAAGGCAACTTGGGGTTTATCTGGGCAATGATTGTGGCAGAAGTTATAGATAACTACAGATATATTTAGTGTAAAATATTGAAGCACAGGCCTCAAATTTGATGAGCATCTAGTGCAGGATAGAAATAGTAACTGCATGGCACAAAACTTCCTCCCCTTCCCTGCTGCCAGCAGGAAGAACACTCAAACACTCAGAGAGGAATGTTGGTCTTGCCAGGAGCCCTCAGATGAGAAATGGGCTGCCTTTTGTGTCCCAGAACAGCACACAGTGTGCCCTCAGAAACAGAGGATTTTAGGAATGCTGCTGCTTTATTCTTCCAGCCAACCCTGTTTCACTGAGGAGCTGTGGGGTTTGGGCCATGGAAAAAATTGATCTGCAATATTGCTGATGCAAGAAGTTGTCAAAACTTGGGATGGTGTTCTGAGACTGGAGGAGCCAGTTAGTTTATCCTCTAAAGAAAAGATAACTTGAATTTTTTCCCCCCAAAGGTCAGATTTTTTGCAAAGGGCAAATTGCAAAGTTGTATTTCAAAGTTGTATTCCATAGTCTAGGTGTACTGTAGGTTCTCAGGAAAAATCAGACACAGTCAGTGTGCATAACTATTTTTCCAGCTCTTGTTCCCAAAAGTGGCTAAAACACTTTAGTAACACTTTAAAACATGGAAAAATAATAATAAATACTTAAATTCTCAGCAAAGCTCTAAAGAATTGCAAATAGAGTAACTCAGTGAAAGACATAATATTTTAGTAGCTGCTTGTAACAAGGTCCTGTTATTAGCATGAGAAAAGTGCATAATTTTTTTTGTTATTTGAAAACCAGCAAGAAATTTTTGACTACTTCCTTGGACATTAAAGATTTTATTTCTGTTTTAAATTAAATTGCAGATCCTTAATGAAAAAAAAAAAAAAAAAAAAAAAAGAAAGGAAAAGAACACATCTCTGAATTACAGAAATATGAATAAGATGTTAACACAGCCTAAAATTCTGGATGGATTCCACTGCCCACACTGCTGTCCCATGCACATTCCCACAGTCACTTCAAAGAGTGGCACAGGGCAGACAATTCCCTTCCCAAGAATTAGTGGGCAAAAGAATTTCTCATTTTCTACATTACGCTTTTAAGGAACTACATTTGCTCCTTCAGGAGATGACTACAGCAGGTTTTGGCCAAGGAGATTTTAAAGTCATTCAGTTTATGTCCATTTTTTTTTTTTTAATTTGGAATCCAAACTAGTCTCAGATCTATTTCTGATTGACTACTTCAGCATCTTCCCTATGTGCAGATAAACTAATACTTTAAAATACCCCATCTATGGAGGGAAGCAAAGTGATCAGATTTTAGGATTAAAATGGCATTAAAGATTTACTGGCTCATCAGGTACAGTTTGGATCTGATTCTTGCCAACATAACTCATTTTACTGTCATAGCATGGAAGAACTCTGGTTAGCAACCAGACCCCACAAACAGCTCAAGGCAAGAGAAAGCAGATGGATAGAGAAATATCCTGGGAAACAATGGTATGGCTTCCTTAAGTTTTCAGCAAACCTACAAATTACTCATTTTTTAGCATTTTTTGGGGGGTAAAATTTTATTTATTTATTTATTCTGGTGCCCTAGGTACTTTTTGTCAAAGGGGAAGGGGGAAGAAAAGGAAGGTTTTGTGCCAAGTATTAGGGAAATCTGAGGTTCATTCTTCTCTCCTCCTTAAATATTTCCCTTAAAGCTGCTGTTTAAAAAAATTAGTTACCTTTCAAAATTTCCAATCCCACTTTCCCTTTAAACACAAACTGACACCTGATAGGAAAGTTTCCACTTACAGAAACTACATCTTCCATTGCATTTAAAGAACCCACATTTTGTGTCAACTGCCATTTCCATGTGCCTTTGTGCTCTGGTTCCAGCAGCTGCTGCAGAGCTGAAGTGCTGCCAGCGAGCAGAGTTCGGCATTATTCCTGCCCTGTGCAGATCTCGGAAATACCAGCAGTTGCACTAAGCCCGTTCTCATGAGAGAGCTGGCACAAGGCTGCACATCAGAGAGCTTATAATAAGCATCTAAACATTTGTTTGTTTATTCAAACTGCTAAAACTTGGGGAGATTTATTCATCACGAGAGCTGGGTCACATACGATTGAGTCTGAATTTCCTCATTTCTGATGGAAAGCCTGCACAAACTTGGGCCCCATCTGAGGCAGAGCAGCTGGGGGATATCCTGCTGTGGCTGCAGAGGAACAGTTTCAGTCTCTCCTAAAAAGCTCCCTGTGACTTAACTGAAAATCTGCAACTGCATTTGACAAATGCATTTGCAGCTGTCACGGTACTGTTTAAGCATAAGGTCTGCAAATAATGGTCCCTCTCAGAAACCCCTCGTCCTTTAGGAAGTGTTGGAATGTAAGGTGGAGCGTGGTATCCGTGCTTGCTTATGTCCCAAGTGCTTTCCTGATAATCAGTTGCATATAATTTTTGTATTTAGGTTTAATCAGCTTTATTATCCTTCTTTTACTGGAGATTTAAATAATATGTGGGTTTGATCTAAGATTATTGATCTTGTTATGTGTTGTGGGATTTTTTTTAATTTAATGTAATACCATTTCTTGATGTTTCAATTTATAAAATACAAGAATATAAAAGCAAGGTATAAAATTTCACTAAATTAATTACAGAGGTGCTTAAAGAAAAATGTGTAAATTATTTAATTTAAATATTTGTTACATACTTTATCTTGTGAACCCTTTGTACAGTGAGGAAGTAGTTCCTTTTATGGGTTAAGGATGAAGGGGCTGATGTCAAAGACAATTTGCTATTTATTCCTGTCTGGTCTTTATTGCTGTATCATTTGTGAAGAACTATCACAAGTTCTTCAGAGTTATCAGTGTTTGGTGTTGATGACTATAACAAAACTTTAAAATATATTTTCACATAGAACACAGACTTCCTTTTATTTAATTTTAATAAAAGCAAGTCTAGTTGAGGAGTAGCTGCAATCCCAAAATCAAGTTTTTAACTCAAGTTCACCAATAGGAAAAATAGTGCGTAGAACTGAGTTGTTCTTTGTTTTGCAGCATGGTCACTCATTTTCCTTTGAAAAGAGCTAAAAATAAGCTGCATTCGGTTCATGCACCAGTGCTGGTGTTTTCTGTGGAACTGACTTGTGGCTCACTGGGAATAACAACATGTACTCAGGATTATTCCCTGCCATCTGCCCTGAGGGCGACCTGCTGTTTTATAGATGTATTTCAAACGTGATTTGGCAGCACAGAACAAAACGTTGAAATGGCATTATTGGCTTCCCTACAGGAGGAGCTTTAAACAGAATTCAGTCTGCTCGTAGGGATTCTGTGTCTGGTGCATGCAGGTGTGACAGTCTGTGCCTACAGCATCCTTCCAAGGAAATCTGATATAGGGAAAAAGGTACCTTTCAAAGGTATCTACCTTTTATTTTGCTGTGTGAATCACCAAATACAGTAGGTATCACAAGCACAATCTATTACAAATGTTCTAGCTATCACTTGTACTTACTGTTTTTTATTTGTAACATATAACATTTCATTTCCTTAAATTGCTGCAACTTGGCATTTTCACTTCATCAGTGTCACCACACAGGTATGTTGTCTCCCCAGGTGTTTGTGTCATGTCTGCAAAAGCTCTGCTGGACTTCCCTGTGCTAACCTGCAGCCACTTCCTTTATCCTGTCACTTCATATGACACAAACCCGCTGTGTAACTGAGCCCCCCCTAAGGAAGGCTGTTTCCTCCTTTCTTTTTTTTCCATTGTGCTCACAGGTTTTTTAAATCTTTTTCTGCCTCTGAAGCTGGGGTGTGTTTTTTCTTGAGCTCCTTTATTGCATCAGTCTTGTCAGATTCCATTGCTGTGGATGTTTCGAAACAGAATTCCTGTTGCGAGGACCTCAATTTCAGATGAGCTGCCTCTGCCAGGGGATGGGCAGCATGCACAAGAGACTGATCTGATCACAGGCTGGACCTTAAATAAGGACTGCAAGATCAAGCATGAGGTACTTGAAGTAGTTTCACTACTTGAAGTAGTAGTAATGTTTTGGTATATTTTCTCACGTTGGGTATGCAGGTAATCCCCCTTGTGGAAAAGACATCTGCCAGGAGTTTTGTGGCATTTTTTCCACTTGAAAGAAAAAAGATTGGCAGGATGGGGAAGTCCTGAGCCACTGAAATCCCGGTGGCACACCAGTCCTGCGTGGTACTCCGGGTGTGTAGGAGTGCAGTGTCACCAGGCAGCCTGTGTGGGACGTGCTGCAGAGCTGGGAGCAGGTCACCACCCTCCTGCAGGTGACTCACAGCCACCCCTGCTCACCCGGCCCATGCAGGGGCTCATCCCCACACACAGCAGCTCTCTCCATGGAATCACAGTGCCCTGGCTTTGGGCAGAGCAGGAGCGTGCACGGTTCAGTTGCTGCTTTAGTAGTAATGAACCTACCCAACGTTTCAGTGCTATCGGCGTGCTCCAGAACCCCCTCTGAGTGGTTTGACAAGTCTGGTTTAGCAGCTTCTCGGGGGACCTGCTTCCTGAGCAGCTCCTGCTGTTCCACAGCTCTTACAAACAGTTGCTCAGAATTATCTCGAGGAATGCAGCACCACAGCTAAAGTGGCCCAGGATGATGAAGCCCTCCTTCACGTCTTAAATGGTCTGTTATCTGGTAGGATTCAAAAAAAGTACAGTGTTGTTAATGCTGCCAAACCCTAATCAATAGAGCTAACAAGTGTTTCAGTGAATCAATATATCAATATTAAAGAGAAAACAAAATAGCTTATTGTTTCCAGTCAGCTGTTTTGGGTACATTTTACTTCAGTAAATACAGAACGTAGAATGAGCACATTTCTTGCAAGGAGTAGTCAAACCTAATTCTCATGGAATGCTTGTTTCCCAGTAAAAACCACTAATGCAAGCCAAGTTCCCAAGTTTCCTTCTGTTAGAACAATGCAAATGACACTTCCAAGGATGAATGGCTGCCCTGGTCTCGCAGGGATTTTTAGGAAGGACAACGTATCTTGCACTTGTGAATGTTACAGTCACATCTAGCTACACACAATGATGCATTCTCAAACGTTACCAGCCTACTGATCTAGGATGAAAAAACTTGAACTAAACATGTTTTTCTTTTTTTACATTCTGATTTTTTCTGCCTTCTTTAAAAGCAAGAGGTTGAATTCACAGCATTTGTATAGAGACTGGTAGGAACCTATGTGCTTTAATCCTTTCAGACTGAATGTAAACCAACTTAATTTGAAACACGGTTTTGCCTTAATGGTTTTAAAAAAATAAAATATTTTTAAAAGTTAATTTAATGACATGTGCTGATCTTTTATCTCCAGGAAGGGAACTCACTGCAATGTGACATTCAAAAAGCAGCCTATTTGAAGCATCTTCAAGTACTGATGCTTCCCTGTGTACTGTTAGATGCCTTTTGAAGCAGGAGTGGGTGTGTCACACAACCCAGAGACATTGCATATACATTTATTTATATATATGACCTAAGTTTGGTGCTGACCCACCACCCAGCTCTGATCTTTCATATTCTCATGGGGTGTATGGCTGGTTTGAGACATCCATGGAATTCAACAAGTGCACTTCTGTGTGAAATGCACCACTGACTAATTCAATGAGCACATCTTCAATTAAATCAGTCAGGGAAGTATGTCACAGGTTTCCTTCCAGAATCTGGGGATATTTTAAGCTGGTAAAGAGTGCTGAAGTGGAAATTACAGCAGAGGAAAAAGACTCTGGTTTCTTCATCAGCTGTGCTCAGGAGCATGGAAGATCTGATGTTGAGCAGCAGAAAGTACTTGAAGACCCCAATGAAAACAACCTGTAAAGGCTGTGCATCCATGAAGAGCAGGAAAAGCTGGGCATGGTATCATTCAGGCTGTGAAATCACATATATATTAAAATATTATGGTACTGAGACCATAATGATCATGTTCGGTGGAAATACAAGAATGTGGAATAACTAAATTCTAAGAGCTGGGCACAGATAATAATCCATTGTCATTCCAGGAAATACCAAGTGGCATGTAGGACAGTCTCCTTTCCCTAAAGCACAGACCAGAGATGCCAGAACACATCTGCTGTCCCTCTGTGGTACCTGCTGGCTTTTCTGCACCTACCAGGTCTTCACAGCCAGGTAACTGTGTAGCAGAGGCATCCCTGACTTGGTTTTTCCTGCTGTAAAATAAATAACTGAGCTGTACTGAGCCAAATTAAATCTTAGGTAGTTTTGCTCTGAGGTTCTGCTCCCTTTTAACACTGAGTCTTTTCCCCCTTCAGTTCAACATAACAAGTACTTAAAGGCATGAAGATTTCTGAGGGCTTAAAATGACTCCTCAGTCATATTGTAAAGGCAAAGATAATGGTTATGAATAAATGAGATAACTGCTTTTGTCTTAAAAGGGCACAGAACAAGCTGAGCAGGAGGGAGAACAGGTCAGACAGATGAGATCCCAGTCTTACTGACAACAGAACTGCACTAGGCAGGCTTTTAAAACCTGCTTTTAAGAATACAATCTGTCATGAACAATGGGAAATTCAGCAAAAAACATATTTCAAGGTATGTTTGCTGGTGTAAACATATCCTGTGATCTCACACAACCATGTTGCTTTGGCAGCTTGATTATAACACTACAATTCCAAGGTGGGAAAGTGCTTTCTTCAGTTGTGGGTTTAGCACAGGACGTGCCTCTAATGTTTATAAGGAACAGACACAGACACACCACAACTTTTAAACAGTGTTCCTAACATGAAACTGAAATATAATACCACCATCTTACATAAGTTTAGTATCACTTTCCCTGAAAGTGTAGTCTTTTGTAACTGCAAAAAGGAATCTGAAATGTTGCCTCCTAACTTGGGTCTTTTTTTCCACATTTAGAGGCATACATATATTTTATTTATTAAAGCACTTAGGGCTTGAAAAGGCTACTAATAGGTCCATTATTGCTCCTCCACTACAAGAAATTTCAGTCCTGAACGGAGGGCACCAATATAGTAAGTTCATTAAAAATAAAGATTTTAGGATACTTCAATGTCCTAAACAACTCCTTGAAATACTGTTGATTTCTTTTAACAAACACAGGTTCATTCTACTGAAATGATTTTTGATGTTGTCCTATTACAAGTTATATGGATGGAAGTGTTGGGAAAAAGAGATGTTCACCAAAGCACTAACATGTTCTGAAGCAAGGACCAGCAGTAACTTGAGTAAAAAAGGTGATTTTGTGATTAGGGAGCATTCTAGACGTATCTTTAAGGCATGTGACTCAGGTTTTACATAAAAGCCACCTAAATCTTAAGGCAGTCAAAACAGATAACTGAAGAAGCTAATTTTTGAGCTAAACAAACTGCTGTTTCCATTGATCTTCTTACCTTTTTTACCTGAAACTGTGTTTCTGACATCCCTATTACAACTGCAGTTTATTTGTCTGGTTCAGGAAAGACTTGAGTGTATTAATGGAACTTTTCTATTTCCAGATTAACTGCTTTGAAAGTGAAAAAGAAGTCACCTTTATTGTAAAGCATAAGCCAGATGTATTCAGGGTCCTCTTGAGCTGCTGTGCTGACATGGACTGGAAGGTTAAGTGAAAAGTGACTGCAAGTGCAAGGGACTTGTAAATACTTTTATTGATTGCAGAAGCACCAACCTTCAAAGTCTCAAGCCACAACGCTGTGATAGCTTTAAGATATTGAGAAATTTAGGTATTATATTTATGACATTTTCTCACAGCACTTTTAGTTTAGACTTAAAACTAAAGCTTTAAATTCCCTGCCTTATGTAATCTTACAGGACAGCACTGCCAGTTTAACAATTGGTGTACACTGACCTGCTTGGGTATATTCTGAATTAAGCCAGATCAATCTGTTTTGGAATTTCATAACACTGCAGGGAGTGTCAAGAACAACACAAAGCACTAAAATAGCAAATGTGGAAATCTGGACACTGTTCCTATGCTCTGTGCTGTGTGGTTTCTTACTGCAAGCATTTCACACGGTGACAGCAGGCTCATCTGCCTTCTTTTCTGGCTCCTCAGCACCTCGGAGCCGCTCCCTGGCGCGGCCGGCGCTGCACGGGGATGTCTGAACCCAGGCCAAGGGCAAGGAAATGTGCTGCTCTCTCTGGTAGTAGTGAGCTGATGAAGGTCACTTCTTTAAAAGGAGCAACATGATAGTCTCCAAGCAGAGAGAGGAGAAACCCCAGCCAAAGAACTGTCGCTCTTGGACCTTCAGGATTTATGCTTTGTATCCGTTTTTTTGCAGGATTTCTGCTGGGGCTTCCTTTTATCCATGTCTTCTTGTATTTCCAAAGGAAAGGCCTTTAGCTTTTCTTTCACACAGGGGAGGCAGAAGCTTTTGGAGTAGAACAGACTACAGTCCTGTAAAGAAAATAATATTACTAGCAGGATACACAAAATGGAAATGCTTACATTCCAGTCTCATTAAACTACATTTATATTTAGAATTCTTCTAAAATGAATTCTTCTTCTTCTAGGCTGAAATATTCCAGCAATTTAACTTTTTCTTACTCAATAATTCTAACATCTGGTTAGAGCCAACTGGGTGAAAAATCAAACTCCCAAATCAACTGTCCCACTGCTCCTGTTAAAGTGACCTTCACCAGCTCCCTGCTCCAGGGAATAGCAACATCCCTCCTTCAGCTGCTTTCTCCTTCCAGCACCATGCATGGGTTTCCTGGCCTGCTCACTGAATTCCAAATGGGATTTCATGGGTAAGCTGCAGCTGGTGTTGCTAATGGATTATACCTGGAGAGTGAATAAAGGTGTAAGAGATTCCATGGATTTTACTGAAACAGCAAAGTTTTCCTCCAAGTCTTGCTTGATGAAGATTTCTAGCTCCTGGGAGGATCTTCCAAATTCCTGCAGTGGTGTGTGAGAATTGGAGCCTCAGCACACTCTTCCTCACCAATCTCCACAAAAATGGCCTCAAGGCCCACACAAGTACCAAGTACTGGAGGCTCTCACAACAGACCATCTTTTCCACAATGCCCAAAAAAACTATTCTTACTTCCATTAAGCCATGCACTTGTACTGTCCTAGGAGACTATTAAAAAGTATCACTATTATATCAGTATCACAGAGGTGTCCAATAACTGGAGTAGTTAATGAACTCAATTCATCTGAGACAATTCAAATGAGATTTCATCCCTTACCCTCAATAAATGTACTCACTGGTTAAAACCTAGAACCACACCTGGTACTAAAGCTTGAGCTAATGTCTCTCCTCTGAACTCTTGATAGCAAAGTATAAAAGCTGTTGAGCACAAAGAAGGTATTTTTGCTATCCCTGTTCTGTTCACAGGTCATACAGACCCAATATTTATTTTTTTCCCAGGAGCTGTAACCAGATGTTAGTAATTGAATAGAAAGAAGCAAAACTGACGGAACATTTTAATGTATTTGCAATATAGAGTTTGAACAACTGGAAGAGAAACTAATTAATGTATTATTCCTTTGCTCTGCAGCGAGACTTGACATCCCTGGTTCTCTTGATGTGCTGATCACCAAATTCCAAATAGGATTTCATGGGTAAGCTGGAATTGATGTTGCTGATGGATTATTCTTGGAGATTTAAAAATGAATAAAGACATCAGTTTAGATAGAACTGGACAAATGGAATCCCTGGGTCTTACCTAAATAGTAAAGTATTCCCCTTGCCATGGTCATTTGCAGCTGGCCTTTCTCGGGGAGCTAGGCTTGGCTATTCCTGTGTTCCTCTCCTTGTTTTGTTTCTATGTCACTATCTGGGCTTTAGCAGCAGATTCAGATGATAATTACATCAAAATCACAATCATCCTGCTTCCATGTGACTTGGAAGCTTGGGGAACAACTTGTCTTCATCCATTGTCCTTTTCTGCATTGACTGCCAGGCCCCTTCACGCTCAGGAATGAGTGCGAGGCCTTAGTCTCTGCAAAGCCCTGC
This sequence comes from Pyrgilauda ruficollis, assembly GCF_017590135.1. Lineage (NCBI taxonomy): Eukaryota > Metazoa > Chordata > Aves > Passeriformes > Passeridae > Pyrgilauda > Pyrgilauda ruficollis. The sequence continues at coordinate 3,428,387 of NW_024529155.1, read as the reverse complement.
AAGTGGATTTCAGTTGCACAACCTCCAGAGCCTATTGCTTTTTGTCTCTTGGTATCCTTAATACCTTAAGCTGCCAGTTTAAAAGGGGAGATTAGAGTTTCAGTTGGCCTGGCCATTGTTGCTTGCATTGCCAAATGGCACACAGCCCCCCAGCTCCTAGGCTCAGTGCTCCCAAAGGTGGCCACTGGGCCATGGCAAAGGAGGGGAGAGGCTGTTCCTGCAGGTGGGATCCCCAATGTCAAAATGCAGCTCCTCACAGGTAGAACAGGTGCTCAACTTGCATTCTTTCGGCTGAAATGAGTTGCTAGTGCAGATTTTGGCCAACAGAAACTGGGGAAATCATGACTATGAACCACTGCACCCCTGAGCATGTACCTGTAGTCCTGCTCTCTCAGTCCTGGGATTTTCAGCCTAACCTTTCTTTCAATGCCCTACAAATTAAACTTATCATGTAGAGTCAAGCCCTTCTTTTGAACCTTTATCCTGATACAGTTCTGTGTTTAATCAGATGATTCTTTAATGTGTTTTCTCCCTTCCATGACCAAGGCAGGAGGGGGGCCATTTCAATTCCAAATTTAATAGTCCAATTCAGGCAAAACAGCTGCCAAAGCATGCTGCCATAGTTTATTTCTGTTTTGACATGAATCATGTCTGAAAGTAATATATATATGGGGATGGTATCTTTACCACAATATGTAAAGGAAAGGCTCTGCCCATCCCTATCCAGGACTGACCCTGCATGACTGGAAGCAGAGTGGGAAGCAGCTGTAGTATTACATTTATCACTTAATGCCTACAATCATGTCTGAGGTCAGTGCTCAGTCACCTTCTGCTGAGGTGAGCAACAAGGGATGAAACTTGCTCCCTTCCCTCCTTTCTTCTCCAAGAGCCACCTTTTTTCCTTGTCTTTAGAAAGTGTTGCAATAAAACAGAAGTAACTATTTTAAATTACTAATATGGTCAGATTATATAATTTCCTCTCCCCTTTTCTGAAAGGGTAATAGGAAGAAGGGCACTCAACCTGCCCAAAGACTTTTAAAAGCATTTCTATTATCTTCGTTTTTGTGTGGTTTTGACATGTTTTAAGACATTACAGATAATAATTGGAATTATTCCCAGTTGGATCAGAACTAACGGCACTTACCAAGGCACTCTGATAAAAGACTTGAGCAGGGTGATACAAGTTACAAAATGATTAAAGTAAATTAATCACTGAGTGAAACTTCAGAGGATATTTGGAGATATTTAAGTTTATGAACACTATACAGAACAGCTCTAACTCATGACTTTCATTGGCACAATAAAAGGAAATACACTTCAGCTAGCATGGGTTGTCTCATGAAAACCCTAAAATCTGATCTGTCTCTCAAATCCCCTTAGGTCCCCCAAAGCTAGCTAAAATCCCTTTGCCAAATCCCAGGTAAGAAAAGTCTTAATTTTGCCACACATTAGCCTAATACTATTCTGAATTACCAGAATTTAAAAAGCAGTCTGTCACTAAAACCTTTCCAATTGGTCCAGCTTCTTTGCAAAGAGGCCCAAGAAAGTATGATTTTCTTCAGCTTCAATTCCTATGTTTTAACATTTAACTCAGCTCAGGAGTGAATTGATATATTTGGGTCAAGCACAGCCAATACAGAGATATTATTCTACCTTTGTCTCTCCATATTGCCTTAGATTAGTTTTTACTTCTTTGGACTTTAATTTTCCCTACATGAAGAGGAATAGTATGTGTTTACTTACTTTGTGGTGTGGGTGTTTAAAGCACTAATTATCATTTCTGCAGATCTCTTTCAATGTTACCTAAGCAGTATTGCTAAATTCATTTTGAAACCATAGTCATAGGTGTGATTCACTATCTGGCCTGGCCAGTTTGGTAAGAAATTTATTCTCAATTATTTACAATCAATGTTTTACTTTGGGTGATACCATCAGGGGAATCTTGAAAACTCAGATAACAAGCAGTAAATGACTGACAGATTTCCACAACAGGCAAAATAAGCAGGACTTTCAAAAAGACTAGAAGCTTCCATTAGCTCACTGCAAGTATCTTCTATTCATTGCCAAGGCCTGGGTTAACTGAAACAAACACATCTTTTCAAAGAAAAAGCGCCACCTTCATTCAGAAAAGCACAGTGTGCGCAAAGACCCTGAGAGGCTGAAATGCTCTATTTCTGACAGCTCAAACTGCCACACATGGAAATATCTGCTGAATCCTTCCTAAATTAAGACACTTGATTTGGGAATGAAAATAGTTAAATGTGCTCAAGTTTGTCCCAAATGTGTCTGTGTTGCCAATCCTCTGCTGTTAGAAAGGAAGGATAAACCTGGCGTGTCAGGGCAGGAATTGAGCCCCTAAGCCCAAACTCTGAGTAGCTGCTCTTGGCTCCTGGCTGGGCTGCGTGGAAGGGAGTCAGCCCCTGCCACAGCAGGGACAGCAGGGAAGATCCTGCTCATGTCAGCTTGGCCTCCACACAACTGCCCTGAGCAACCTGGCTGTGGAAACTTGAGCCCAGCCACCACAGCCACAACCAGAAAGTGCTGGCACTTCACCTAGTCAGAGCCTGCTTGTAACTTCAGAATAGAAATTAATAAACCAAACCCTCTGAGCTGCAATCACTTTTGGTGACTTTCAGTCATTTAAATGTCAAAAGAGCCTTCAGAGATAGGATGCAGAGAAATACTCCCAGTGCAGGTAGCTGGGTGTGCAAGCTCCCATGTCAGCTGCACATTGTGCCATGGATAGTATGAAACAACTGGAGCCCCCAGCAACAAGCCAGGAACAGGCACAGATCCTTTTCCTAACAAAGGGCTCAGGGCCCTGCATCACAGTCTGGGAGAGGACTGGTCACCCTGAGACTCTGCAGGAGCCAGTGAACAGCAGGAAGACCCCAGACCCAAAATTCCCCATGGGAACAGATGCACAGACTGTAGGGGTATAAAAGCTCAGGGGTTTCTTTATTCGGGGCCCCTTCCAGAGGAAGCAGCCTGAGCTGTTCCTGCTGCTGCAAAATTCAATTATTAAACCTTTTTTCCTGAAATTGGATCCCTGACAAACCTGAGTAAGAAGTTTCTTTAACAAGGAAATAAACCCAATCAGGAGAAAGATGTTACTGCATGCTCCTCTTAGCCCATCCTTGGTGCTGACTGCCACAAGTCAGAATAGCAACTGAACTGAGCCAAGTGTGCCAGTATGCTTCTGGCTGTGTCTGCCCAACTCCCAAAATCTGAGATTCACAGCAAACAAAGGGGCCAGCTCTTCACTGAGAAGAAGGAATTAAGACAAGTAATTTTACTCCACCTTTCTGGACTGCACTCAGATTTCATAGTTTAAGGTTGCCTTCCAGCTGCTACTTAAATTCATTCTTCCTCAGAGAGCAAGCATGGCATGGTACAACTCTCTTCCCTGCTCACTTTAAACATTAATTTTTGCAAATAGGATGATAGCCCTGTGCTGCGAATGCAAAACTAACAATTCATGGATATTTATATTCCCTTTACAGAAAAAAACCTGACCTACTATTGTGTGTGATTTATATTGCCCTTGCACTTCCTGGTGCTAAGAATGTAGAAAAGAGCACTCCTTGTGCTTGAGAGGCTGGACTGTGCCTACCTGTAAGTAGAACATTCACGGTTGCTGATCATTTTAATTTAATACTGAGAGCTTCATCTGGTGGAATCCACAAGAACATCCAACTAGGTACAATTAACATATATGTAGTGGTAGGACAAGGGGGAATGGTTTGCTTTAAAATGGATTGTTTGGGATTTTGCTGCTTGATCTTTCTCTGACAGGTCACCAGGACTGGAACAAAAAGAAATTATTGAAGCAGCTTGTTTTGCTTGTTACTTACTGTACCAACACACACTGCTCTCTACACAAACTGCAACAAGATCTAATGATGAGGAATTTGTCCTTGTCAGGGGTGAAAGGATCCCTCATGACATATGCTTCTTCCAAAAGCCAGCAAAAGAATAATTTCAGGCTTTTAAGTGTATACTTCACTGTAGGGGATGTTTAAGAGGGGGAAATTGTAGAGGCTGAAAAGTTATCAGCCCTTTGTACTTGATTTGCTCATCTTACTCTTGTGTATGTGGTAATGCAGCAGCTCTGCAGCTCCTTTTCAAAACCTTCAGCTCTGCAGCTGCCTTCAGTCCTATACTGTACTTCCTATCTCTCTTCCAAAAGTAGAGCAACTGGTGAGTCTCTCAGTGTCATCTTACTAAGTTTTTCTCAATGCTTTACCTTAACCATCTTCCATTTATTATAACAGGCATCCCTTAGCATGGCAATCTTCAGTCCCTTCAGCACCTTGTCAAGTCACCATTTCAATTGCACAGCTTTTAATCAGAAGTTCTCTTCCAAAGCTGCATGCGAGTATGAAATACAAAGGTTTTACTGCTCTTGGTTGTGTTGCTGCTGTAAAGCTGAGGTCCCCAGCTCCTGAAAGCAGGAGCTACCAGCAGAGAGCCCTGCAGTTACCTCCAGTGTGCTTACTTTATGTCACAGACTGTACTGCTTGCTCCAGGGTGTTGAGGGAGTGCATTTAATAATAATTTTGCAACCTGCTTGGGAAAAACTAAAGCCTTATTTTTTCTGGGAGCTCCAGGCAAAAGAACACAGAAGCCAGTTGAGCATCTGTCTGCCTAGGGCATGCAGCAAGGGCACCTGGCTTACTCCTGGGCTTAGGTAAAATTTGGATTATGGGATAATATGGATAAAAGGTATTCTGTCAGCTTGTACTGCCTTCTCCTTGCCTCCACACACACAAAAGTGCGTGCAGGAGTGTGTCCAGCACTGTGTTCCTCTCTCCTTTTTCTGTCCACTCAAACAGAAAATGATTTGGCCAGAGCTTTCCACTGTTAGGAAAGATCAGGGATCTTATCATGACAGATCACCCTGTCAACAAGTCCCTGGGATACAAAGACAGGATTGTGTCTGCAAAGCTCCCCTTGCAGGATTCCCAGCCCTCATCAGTGCAGAGCCATTCAACAGGGCCCCCTGTCCAGCACATTTCCTGCAGCACTGCATTTGGGACACATGAGCAAGCCAAGAAAGATGGGATGTGAAGCTGTTTCTTAAAAGCATCTATAGAAGTGTGATGCTTCAGCATTATTCTTTTGTTTTTGGCACTTGAGCAATCCAAATAAAGCTGGGGTGTTAACTCTGATATTGGATAACCTAAATTAAGAGTCACATTCAGACTCTTCAGGAATGGACCTGATCAAAGGTGAGCCATTGCTCTGATGAGTGGAAGAGGGAAAACCAGCAGCACTGTGGGGTTTGGTATGATAAAAAGACAGCTGCCAAAGGACAACAGCCCCAGCAGCTGGTGATTAACAGCTGTTTCTATTCTTTAAGAAACTGAGCAGTCTTATTGGAGTGAAATGCTGAGTACATGCCTGACTTCCAGCTCCAGAGAGTTCCTGAACATGTCTGCCTGATGAATTTGTTGACCATGACGGCCTCCACAAAGCTACTCTTGCATTTCAAGCAAAGTGCTTTATTTTATGGGGAGTTTCATGTCTGCAGACAAAGCTGTAACTGCATAATTCCTGGTCAAACTATCCCTACTTTGCAGAGAGAGAAAAGGCTTTGGTCTGAAAATATAAATACACAGTGAGCATCCACACACCCTGATGTTGCACGGTCTGACAAAGGATTGTCCAATCCACACAAAAAAGCACTGCTATTCAAAACTCCACATCATGCCAGATAGCTCTTAAGAAGTGTTTTTGCCATATATATTTCATTCATGCTGTGTGTATGTATTGCTCAGCTGAGGGAGGCTACAGTGAGGGAAGAGCTATTCCCAGAAATACCAGGCTGGCAGTCAGCAGTATTCTTGCAAGAAAATATTGGTACAGTAGAGTAGTCAGTGGGGCTAGGAAATAGGTTAAATACAGATTTTTGCATGGTATTGAAGCAGGGCACAAAAACTGATTGTTGTTTTTCCTACCAGCACTGACAATTTTTAACACTCATTCCCTTTGGAAAAAAGGACATCACTTTAAGTGCCAAGCCTCATGTTCAGTATCAGTAGAGCACATTGTTGGGCTCATGCAGTGCACTCTGCAAGGATTCCAATGCTCATAGCAGAAATTAAGTCTGTGATCTCAGAAGGCACTTGCACAATCAAGTGTGAGTTTGGTGACATCCACCCATAATATGTGCACAAGGCTGATAACTCACACAGCTCATATTTGAACTCTCCTGGTGTCTGAACTTCTTTGGGAGCATCCATTTTTAAGCTACCTGCAAGAAACCCACCCAAAAAAATCTTCTAGCTTCAAAATGCAATGCTGGGAACATATCTGCAAGAAGATTAAAGTGACCTGAGACATCTGGCTTTGCAAATTAAAACCCAAAGGAAAACTGACAATTGCAGACCTTGATGAATAAATATTTTCTCCCAAATCAAGTTTGTTTCCCATGTTCCAGTTAAATTTTCAAATTCCTTAGACAGGTCTATAAACTGCAGACTGGGAGCCTAACAATAAAGTTCACCTATTAATTTGGAACATCCATGAAATAACCCAGGTGACAAAGCACATGGCTGTGATCTTGAAAACCCTCTGCTCAACTGAGGTCTATACTCCCTAAGTGCTTCCTAGGACAATGTTCCCTACCTGCTGCTATGCAGAATTCCAATCCAGTTCTGCAATGCCCATCTCCTCCCTCAAACTGGAGCCATGAAAGGGTTTGGGACCTCACTCAGGAGGCAGGTACCAGTTAAGTTAAGTGTTGCAAAGAAAAGACTGTGCCTTTTTCTTTGCTTCTGGTTCACCTTGGAATAGAGTTTTGGAAGCTTATCCCTGACTCCCTGTTCCCATCTGCCTTTCTATGGAAATGAGGACAATGGAATTACCCTATACCTTGATAAAGTGTTGGCCCATTCCAGCCACATGGGACAAAGGAGCAGACACCTTTAAAAAAGTTTAGGTACTGTAACTTTTATGAAAATAGGCAGAAGGGGAAGACTCTACTTTATGCTCCTGGAGAATACCCATATATTTCTATAAATAGGAGAATCTGCACATAGGACATTATTGTCCATCCTTCTGACAGACTTCAGGCCCCACTACAAAGGTATGGCCATCAGTCCCAAGATACAACACATAGGAAGTCATGTTGCATCAGCTTTGCTGCTAACAGATTACTTGTTTAAAATCCTGGCCATTGATTCACATTTTGGGAGCTTGCTCTTCACTAATATCACTAATATTAGTTCAGAGTCACACCCTCAGCTTTTTCCAAAAGTATGGTGTGGCAAGCAGGCTTTTAGGATTGATTTTTGTCTGTATCAACAATCCTATCAAGCACAGCTAACCATGTGCATGCCCAAAAATTGCACCAATCCATGAAAGAAACTTGGTTGCTTGTTTGCAAACTGGGTATCTTTGCTCACCTGCACCATTTTCTTGTACAGACAATTCACCTTGCAATTATCAAAACTACAGCTTTTAGCTAAAAACCCTCATGCTTTTCATGGTACAGTGTTCTGCTGCAAACCAGTCAGCTTTTGGAAGACAAGCAGGGGTGGTGTCAGGCTATGAAGAGGTGAGCACCAGGAACCTGGGTTTGGGTGGTATCTCCGCAGGTAGGTTATGTGTGCTCCCAGCTGAGCACATCCACAGCATTCCCACTCTTCCAGCAGGGCATTCCCACTCTTCCAGCTCTGCAGCCAGACCCCTTCCCTGCAGAGATGATTCAGTTCACTAAGGCCACATCCCTAATTATGCTTCAGCTCAGGGGGTTTCTTTGGGAACAAATTGCCTGACTGTCCCCTCCTTACCACATAGGTTTGCACCACAGAGCAGTCTCAGAGCACATAAACCAGAGGGTCTCAGAAAAAAATAATCCAAAAGTTGTGCTCCGGAAGCACCTAACATGCTCCAACCTGAATGCCCAGCTGGTGGCCATGCAGCATACAGGCTGGCACCAGAAGTGATCTAAAACATCCCAGAACACAGAGAATGGGCAGCTGGTATCCAACACCCAACACCTCGGTCCATGGTTTGTCTTACTAAATCGCACTAGCTACTAATGCAGCAACAAAATTTTTTTTTTCATTTTCTTCTTCCAATATTTTTTCTTTATTGCTTTTAATGAACTAAATTGGCTTGCAGAGGAATCCAACAGCTGCTAACAGTAGCACAAGGTAAGAGGCAGAACTGCAGCACTAGCAGAAAGGCAGGGCTGAGATGAGGGACCTGCACATCCCTCTTTTGGTGACAGTAAGCTGCTACTTCTGCTTGCCCAACAGAGTGAAACTGAATCCTCAGAGACATCTGCTGACAAGGTGAACCAGGGGCAAGGTGAAGCAGAGCTGGGACTACTTGTCATCTAATGTTCCAGAAGAACAGGGAGATCCTCAGGGGCAACAGAGGCTTCATGACAGACATCCAATTCTGATAGTCCTAGCCTGTTAAACCCTGAAACCTAATTTTGGAAATAATCTCCCTTACCTCATCACTCCTTTACCACCAGCCTTTCCACAGCCATTCCTGGCATTTCAGTAGCAGAGAATTCTTCAGATGTAACACAGATGGGGCTGGACACTGCATTTATAAATAAATTCACCTTGAGAACACTTTAGGAAGCTATTTTTTCACAAATTGTATGACCCTTAGGTATGATGTGTTTTCCCTACCTCACAGGGATGATTGAGAACATTTAATTAACTCAAGTGCTTTCAGATTTGTCAGTTAGTCGTACAGCATGTACATGCTACCCCTTTCTCCCTGTACATTGTAATTTGGATTCTTCACACTATGAGCTAACTCAGCTAAAAAGTCTGCTTTTTGAACCCTGCATTTTAGGATTGCCAGTCAGGTCCCCCTGACATACCTAACTTTACTTTTTCTGCTACCCAGCAGCAACACCAACACACCCACTCGACTGAATGAGATTCAGATCAACACTTGTATGCAATTTTTTGTAATCAGTCTTCCTTAAAAAGGAGAAATCATTAACCCCAAAGAAGTAGAGTACGGAAAGTCACTTGAATCAAATTTACTATAATGCTGACTTTTTCTTTAAAACAGTGCAAAACACCAAGAACCACAACAACAAAAAAGAAGTATTTATGGCAGTGAGGGTCATAGACTTTGGAATGAATATGTCCTGATCCCAAGTTAAAATAACAGCTCTGGGTTCAGAGCTGAAGTACGTTAGATATAGAAACACCTGCTCTCTCACAGACCATCGGCATGTAGAACAGAATCTGTTCAATGCCTACCACTGGGAAGGAATGATATCTATGTACAAACACATTTTTGGCTATGCCAGTTGAAAAGCATATGATCCTGCCTGCAAGACACAGATGAATTTATGATGCTTTCCATCTTGCTCCCAGCTTACAAGTCACTGGTAGCAGCTGTACCAAGTTTTATTTCACTGGGAACATCATTTGTCCTGAGAGCTTGTCTACACATCAGCACTTGGGAAAGTTAAGGTTCCTAACTAAAAGAGTGAGGTCAATGAATACACAGATTTCAGAGTGAATGCTCCCATTCAGAAGTAAAGTTTGCTATACAACAAAGTCAAGCTATTTATCTCTGAATAAAGAATGTCAAGTTTATGCATGTGCTTCACACCTTTAGTCTAAATTGCCAAGCAGACAAGTCCCGAGATGCACTTTCTCTCAAAGAGTCACTTCCAAAAAGTTCCTTTGCTTTGAATAACCATGGCTTTATGCCATAAACCCAGCTGAGCCAGACAAAGGTTTATCACATTGGTCAGCTCATTGGTTTGGCACTACATGCCATCTTAGCAGGATGCGACAATGTGCCAGGTGTTTGTCTGCCCTCCAGACACGTGAAGCAGAGTGAGAACTCATTTCTCTCTAGCAAACCAGCAGCAGGATAAAGGACCTCTTGAGGAGAATGTCTAGGGCACTAATCCCTTCTTAATAATGACAGACAAATTTGTGGCCACGAGCAGCCCAAACCATCACCAGGTGCTACCACTATTTTTTTTTTTTACCTTAGAATGTTCTGAAGCAGCACCGTTTCCCAGTAACACATCACAAGTCTGTCTGGCTGACACATGCTGAACAGGTCTTGGACAACAGCTTGTCTAGAACTGAATTCTGCCCAAGCACTTTCCACTCTGAAAGCCACAGGGTATTTTAACACATCTTTACTTGACACACATGCCCAGCTCTTCTGGAAAGAACTCAGTTATCTACGTGCTTGGGTAACCACTGAACTAACACGCTCTACAGAAGCCTGCTAGGTCAAGCCTAGAGTGCTGCAGGATGTGTGTGAGGTTGGCTCACATGTCCTGACAAAAGGTGAAGCACACAGATTTCAGCTCCATAGTAAGGAAATAACTGCAGTTAAAAAAGTTAAAAAAGTTAACTGCAGTTAAAAAAGAAAGGCACGAGTTAGGTAGTGCTGAAAGAGTGTTTCTCCGTGCTGTCTGCAACTGATACCTGATATAGACATGGGGAAATGGCTCTCAGTCCAGTTCTCTGGAGACTCCTAAAGACTTCAGGGTAATTCTGATTGGAACACTCTGCTAAGAGGCCTGGAAGGCATGCCAGAAATCATAAATCACCCTTAAATTGTCAGGGTCAGTGGCAAAGTAGTAGCACAGATAAGTAATCTGATTTTCTTTGCTTCAAACCTCATTAGCACAAGTATTTACAATGCATAGGTTAAGCCCTTCTTAATACTCCACAGCAGACTCCTGTATTTCTGAGTCACTGATAAACTAGAGAAACCATACAAGAAACAAAGTACCTATAAACAGATGCAGACTTTGATTTGAAAGGCTGTCAGATAAAACCAACATTGACACACCCTTAATCCTCTCCTACAAAACCCTTGTTTCTTTTACCTGCCAGGATTTTCCTGCAGTATTCACTGTTGATTACAATAATCTATTAAAATATTCACAGCTCGATTTTCTACAGGGAGGAGTGCTCTCCAGTAGAAGGGCAGTTCATACCCTGGCATGTGCCAGTGTTTGGTGTGACAGATATTTAAACACCCTTCAGCACCAGCAGCTTGCCTTCTTCAGAAAAGCAATCTGCTGCTTAACTGATCAAGCAGTAGATAAAACAGCAGAACTTTCTGACTTGCTAGTTAATCCCCAGGTGAACAACTTTCTTCCTCCTGCTCCTTCGTGCTACAGCCCTGAAGGCATGTTCAGGTCACCTGTGGCTGCCTCCCTGCTCTTCCTTTGAGGTGACTTACCTTGGCTCCAGCATGAATTAACCCAGGACTGCAATTTCACAAGGCGTGAACAATCAGAACTTTCATCCTTACTCACTCTCCCAAAGATCACTTGATTGAATTAAACCTTGATTTGTTGCAGCACCCTTTTCCCCCAGGCTGGGGGGTTGTGCTGGCATTGCTATGCTTTCTCTGCTTGGAAGGAACAGAGATCCCTGCAGGCTTCCTTCTAGCCACAGGTCACAGAGCAGGGCCCAAGCCCTGCTCCTGAACAACAGCTTCCATGGATTCCCCATGGCAGCAGCAGGATAAACAGTCTAGGTGGTCACAGATGTGAAAGTCACTGTGTTTTCTGAACAGCTGTAGGGACAGAGGAGTAACACGGACAGGCAAATCAAACCCCTTCCTTAGGTAAAAAGGCTTTCTGAACACACAATGAATCTCAAAAAGTCATCTATATCTAAGATCCATGATTTAACAAAGCGAAGAAACCAACACTCAACGAAAACTAAGCCCAAGTGCCCCTTACTCAGAGATGCCTGCTCTAAATTAGGCAGCATTTAGTAAGAATCTTAAATTAGGTGGGAATGTAAAGGTTCACACGGGAAGGCTGCACAAGTCATCATCTACCCGTAACACAAGAAATCTAAACACTGAAGTGTTGCTGAAGTGATCATCAATTCTGGATCACAGAACTGTTATTGTTTGCGAAAATGGAAAAACCAGACCTGAGGTCAGATTTCATTAAATCTCCTTCTGGCTCAACCACAATAAAAAAATCAACCTACAGCAATAGTAACCCTCTGTTCTGAACTCATTTTGTTTCCCTTCCAAACTGCAGCTCCCTATTAGAAATTTGTTACATTAACAGCCATAGTGGGGAAGAGCAAGTTGAACTATTAATATATCAGTGATGACCATTACTTTTTAAGTTGTTCTTAAAAAAAAATTAAGTGCAGGGCCACACATGTACCACTGAAAGTATCAGCTTGGTTCAGCACAACCTAAACTTAGTGCAATACTTTCCAACAGAGTCTAAAAATAGGAACACCAAGATTTTGTGGAAATACAGGAGGAGAGGCTAACACAGTATTTCAGGAAATAAGACACTGCCATTTGACATAATCCTGGAAGGAAGAAATACAGCTCCAGTGATTAATCTCCCTACAGAAAGCAAAGTTGGGACCATAAGTAAAGACTCAGCCCCATGACATGGGGTTGCATGTGACAATGTCCATGCTGTGGAGCTGGTGCCCACTTTCTCTGGTGATCAGGAAGATGTTCAGCATTAACATACCTGGGAAAGGGAATTTTTTCCAATAAACCAAGACTGCAGACTCTCAGTTTGTTAGGACTGAGCTTGAGTTGGGAACTGCAGAATGAAGAAAAAAAAAAAAAAAAACAACCAAAAACTATCCAGAAGGAAAAACAAACAAAACTACCACAGGGGTGAGGGTATGGGGTGAAGAGTGCCAGCTTCAAGAAAGCCTGGGAATAGACAGGCATATCCCTGCCTAAAACTTCTGCACGTACATGGACCAGCACAGAAGGTGCAGCCATGCTCATTTCCTCTGGTACATACTCCTGGAGGTTTGTTATCCCACCTGGTGTGAGCAATAAGTGCAGAAAAGCAGCAGAGAGATCCTCTGGCAGCACATCTGATGGAGCAAAGCCCACCTTCAAAAACCTTAAAACCCAACCCTTAAAAAGTTCTTTGCTGGGGCACTTGCTGGGAATTGTCACAAACATTTGCAAATTTCCTTGTTTCACACCTTCACACCAAGGTCACTTCATTGGTTACAGTTTACAGTGGAGATTATGAAGACTTTTAGTCAGGGGTTACCAGCTTCCAAACCTCCTGACATACACCTATGTCAAATTCCTGTCTTCTAGCCAAGCAGCAATACAGAACAAAGTGAATTCAGGCAGGCACAAGACTTCCTGAATTTTTAGCAATGTTTTCAGGTTACTCTGTTTGCCCTGTCAGAAAGATTTTGCTTCCCAACTAGTACTTGCATTATTTTGCCTAAAAAATTTGCAGGTACTGAGGCTGCACTTCTTTCAACACCTGATGCATCAAACAGGCATCAAGGCACATATACAAGAACCACTTCCATAATTCTCTGTAGGACACAGAGAAATACCTGTTTCTTAGACAGCTGAAGACCTATTTTACCACTGAGTGCCAGGCCATTCCTTTTGTGCATGCTCTGTACCCTGCACATCTGTTCTCCAGAGGGTCTATACTTATGCTCTTTCCTTCCAGAAGTTCTTTTGGACAAATTTACTTCTCTGTTCATCACAGGTAAACAGACAAAAATGGCTTTTTCTCATATGACAAATGTAATCATAGCTGGAGATGTGTGGATCCTAGAATTCACTAAAACCAGAGTGGACTGCTCCTCCTGGGTCACATGCTAGGAAGGCAGGCACATAACATTTTCACAGTTCTGACTTTTTACTCAAGCAGCTCAAAATCCACTAAGAACTGGCAGCATCCTCAGCATGTCACAGATATTTAATAAACATTTCTTTGACTTTAGATCTCCATCTCTCCAGTACACACAGACAGGTCTGACTAAGATTTCACTGAGATCCAAAAAGAAAGTGTGGGCTCAGAGCAGAGCTAATTAAGCAGCAAAGCTGATGGGGCCTTGACAGAAATTGTATGTTGCCCATGTTTTTCAAAGTTTTTCAAAGAGCTGGCTATAGGTCTCGATAGATTTGACTTAAAAACACTGTTTGATGCCAGATTTAATTGTGTGCTTCCCTTCTGCACATGCACATGGCTCCAAGCGTGGTTAATGAGTAATTACTTCACTCATGTTGGGAAAATCATGACAAAATGAACGAACAGCTGGGGGAAAAGACGTAGTGCTAATTTATTATGGCCTGTAGTTAAAAGCAGACTTCAAAGGAGGCAGCATCCTTCAGGTGTTAAATGGGCAGCAAAAAAAGAAAACAGAAAGAGCAGGTAAAAATGTGTTCACCAGGCCCTGACAAAAGGAGCAAAAAACACCTGCCAATCCTTGCTTTTTCCAGGCCTGGACTAAAGAATAAAGAAGCCCAAACCATTGCAACCACACAGATAACCTGTTCCTTTCTTAATCCAAATCTCAGGTTTTGTGTATCTATTGTGAATTTTGGGGTTTTTTACACCTTTTTTTGGTGTAGTGATTTTTGTAGTAGTAAAAACACTGATTTAGTCAACAGATCAGTGCAAAGGTGATGCACAGGCTAGAGAGCTTGGTATCTCAACCAGCCTGGGGAGCACATCTCCATTACAAGTCCCTTTACCAGCAGAATCCAAGTATTTTCCTACAACTCTCATCAAACAAAAACCATCTTTGGTCTGAACAATCTCAGACTGCTGCATCTGGGCAGAATAAAACTTTCAGGGGAGCCTTCATCTGGCTCTTGACATAGTCTTGTCATACTTGCAGAGATCACAGACTCCGTCTGAGGCAAGACACAAAGCGAGACAAGGTACCAGTAATGCTTTCATTGTAACAGCTTCTTTGACCGTCATTTACACGGGAAGTTATTGCATGAGGAAAATATTTCTGCTACGGGAACCAGAAGCATGAAGGTCTTAAATTTTGTTTACATAAAGCATGCCATTTCAGTTGTAAGAATACAGTTACATATCCTCACTAACTACAAGTGCACAGATCCACTTCTTTGGCTCAAAGGCGCCTGGAGCTGGAAGGCAGTGGCCTCTGGCTCGGGAACCGTGAGTGTCTCCCGGCCGGCAGCTCTGGCCTCCCCCACTCCCGGTTCCCCCTCCCCTGGCTCACGTTCCCCGCCCGGATCGCGGTTCTCTGTCCGGCTCCCCTTTGAACAATTCCCGGTTCCCGCCGCCGACGTCCCGCTTCCCAGCTCCCCAGGCTCTGCCTAGATCCCCGTTTCCACCCCACGCGGACCTCCCAGTTCCTTTCGCCCCGGTCTCCCGTTCCTCGATCCCCTCCTCAGCTCCCTCTGCTCCCCGATTCCCGGTTTCTGTGTCTCTGCGCCCCCACACCCTCAACCCTCATTTCCCGTTCCGTCCCGAGCTCCAGTTTGCCTCTCGATTCCCGCTTCTCGCCGGCTCCAGTTCCCTCCGGCGCCCACTTTGCACCCAGTTCCCGGGGCTACCCCTTTCCCCGTTCCCGGTTCCCTTTCCCCGTTCCCGGATCCCTTTCTCCGTTCCCGTTCCCCCACACGCGGCGCCCACCCAGCCACTTCCGGGATTGCGCGCGGACGCCGCGGCTCCGGGGCCTCCCTTGAAAGGGGCAGGGGGCGCCGGGCGGCCGGCAGGGGGCGGTGTTGCCCCGCGAACGCGTCCTGCCTTCCCTCACTGCCCGCTCCGGCTTTGGTGCACACGCCGCGTCGCCAGCGTGTCCCCAGCCCTCGGGACAGACACCCAGGCGTTCCCGGTGCTCGGGATGGACACGCCGGTGTTTCCAGCCCTCAGGGTATGTTTTGCTCTGACATCAGCATGGGCCCAGCCAGAGGTGAGAGCCATGCTCGGCACGGCGTTGGCTCCTCGGGCATCACCTCTGCGAGCTGGGCAGAGTTGATACTGCCGTGAGATGCAGGGTCATGCTTAGCCACAAAATTTGGGAGGGAGAAGTATTTTGAAAGCAGCTTCTAGTCAGGGACTGGCTGTAGTGGAAACTGTTGGCATTCTCAGTGGAATATGCAAAATTTAATAGCAGTGATAAAAAGACAAGGTGATGGATGAAACCTTTCATGAAAATAAGTGCATTTATTTTAATTTTTGCCTTTTTCAGCATGTTTGCTTTCATAAGCTTCCAAATGCTGATATTGCTTAGTGCCTGTGACATCAGCAAGTTTCAGGAGCCTCTCTGAGTTTCTTCAGCTGAGTTAATCTCCACATGCTTTTCCTGAGTTACCCATCTGAGGTCTTCAGTGTATCTTGGACGCACTGTGCTCATAGCTGAGAAAAGTAAGGATTTCAGAATTGAATTGAAAAACACGTTCTGAAGAAAGGAGGTTCCAGACGCTATGAGCCACTCTCGGGAAGTCTGGTAGCCATAGGACAAACCATAGAGCACAATGAAGAAGGATGAGAGCACAGTTATGCTCAGAACCAGGCTCCAGGCCAGAGGGACACACCACCAGCACAGCAAGGGCTCAGTGTCCGGGATCTTGCGAAGCTGCCTGATGGTAGTGCTTAGTCTCCTTGCTTTGGAAAAGATGCCCCCTTCTAGGACATTGGAACTTGACTTCTGGGACCTTTTGCCCATCTCAGGGGAATCCACAGTTGTCTCCTCCTCTGTGTCAATTACATTTGCTTCTTTTTCAGATATTATGCAATTATTCCAGTACCCAGAATCTACCTTTGGGTACATCTTAGTCACAACAGGAGGAGGATCCTGCTGGGAATACTTAAATAAGGCAATTATTAGCATTTCCACAGGGAGGGTAAGCAAAGCACATTCAATTCCTACTGCTATTGATCTCATATACCTCAGGTATATTGGAGCTTCGTCATTCTTATCAGCATTAAAGAACATAATGTTAACAAGCAAAGTGAATAATAGTACTGCTAAAAATGTAGACAACCTTTGGAACCTGGTGAAAGCCCCAGCAATGACAGGAGCAAAAATTGAGAGCCATAGATGGTACTCTGTCAGTCTCCTGTTAAAATTAATAAGAAAATAGTCAAATTTGGGTAGAGGTGTCTGGGGGTCTGTGACAGAAAATTTCCAAGCTCGCGAGGGATTGTTTTTGTCAAAGAAAAGCCATTTTCTGCACAGAAAGAACCAGACCTTCCTGGTGGACATGTCCTCAACTTCAGCTCTGCTTAAGAACCAGGTTGGAGATACACCATTGTTATTGAGCATGATCTTGAAGGAACGAATATCTCCCAAATTTTTCGTAGTAGTTATCAGAAAGCAGTCAACGCTTCCCCGCTGGAAAGCTGGAGAAGGCTGGTGCCATAAACAATGGAATTTACTCCTGCCATACTGGCCAATGAGCTGCAGAAAGACCTCTATTTTGGTCCCAGCATTCCAGCGACTGCCTGTGTACAAAGTGACCAAAAAGCTCCCTTCATCAGAGGCCTCATTGTCTGGCAAAACGATAATGTACTTGATCTCCCTCTCAATCCTGTCTCTTCTTATAGCCCAGAAGCACAAAAGCAAGAAGATGATAAAAATAAAGAGCACTGTTATGAGGGTCAGTGGGTTTTTAGGTATGTCTGCTACCAGGTTTCTGCCCAGATCTACTGTGTTGGGAAGAACTATTACTTTGGCTGCCAGGAACCTGATGCTGGGTGCCAGAAGGGCTGGCACACTCCTGCGACTCCGCGCGGAGACACAGATACAGTGTACCTTCTCCCAGTTGGTCAAGGGACCAATCACACATGGGTCTTTGCTCCACTGACCTCCAATCTCATTCAGAAATAGGCACTGGTCATTAAAAATGTATATGCTCACCACTTTCTGGTTTGGGTACCTTAAGATATAGTGTGTCTCCAAGACAACAGAGATGTTCTGAGTTTCTACACCACTTTTCTCCGCTATGGTTGTCATCAGGGACTTTGAGAGACAGACTATATAGGGACCTGTAACACTACAGTCAGCAATGATTGTCTCATTTCCACTTGCAACTGTTGGCATGTTGTGAAAAGCAGCAAATGAGGCCACGGGCTGAGTGTCAGTAAGATTGGTACCTACAAATATCAACACCTTGAAAGTAACTTTTAATTTTGTCATGATCTGGAAGTATATGCTCGTGGTAGTTTGATTGATCTCAAAATTAAATCCTCCAGTTGTGTAAGTTTCTGTTTTATCGGGTCCCATTACTAAATTAAAAGTTGCAACTCCACCTTTCCTGGCAAGAAAAATGTCTGCTCTTTCAGGCATGATTGGAACTAGATCCTCATTAGTCTTAGTCTCTGCTATTTTAAACCCCATGACCATTGATATAATATCTGATGTGTAATCTAACCATGGGAAGGGGCTCTCATCAAATTCAAAAATGGCAGTGGAAAACACAGTATCCGGGGCCGCTCCTGAACCATCTCCTTTTCCCAGCATTGGATAAAAACAATTGTGGCAGGCGTCTGTGGGAGGCAAATAATTTGTAATGTTCCAGGCTTCTTTTTTCTTCAGAGTGATATTCCAGTGTCCAGTTTCTATCAGAGTTTCTACTTCTTCAGGGACTTTTCCCCAGAAAACTACATCTGTTACACCATCCATGATGGAGAAAACATGTTGAATTCCATTTTCACTGACATTCTTGAAATGTAGAAGATCAGCTCTTAGGACATTGGACAAGCATCTTAGTATTCCACTGCTCTGAATTTCTGCTCCCTCAGACCAATGGGTCTGACTCCTCTGTCTCTTCAGAATTCCTGTTACTTCTGTCAGTTTCCCAATGGCAAGGTCTTGTGACATAGCATGCATTTTCTCAACTGCCTCTGTGACTTCAGAAATAACAGCCACTACTTGGTTGACTTCCATGATGCTATTTACTGAAATATTCAAGGCTGCTTTAACCACAGTTTCCCGAAGCTGAGCCTGAGGGAGCTGGACAATTGGTGTGTTTTTAATATAGTTTAAGAGTGAGGCTGCAAGATAAACCAAATAACCAGCTCTAAGACGATCCCCAGTCTGCTCAGCAGATGTTGATGTGCTTAAACTGCTTGCTGAAGCCAGCAATTCATGAAATACAGATGGAAGGGACTGAGTTCTATGTGGGCTCCTCACATAGGCACGCAAACTCACCTGGGTAAAAGACCCAAATGCATCACGGACTTGAACATAAAGTATCAAACGGTACCAACGAGAGGGCACTCCAAGTGGGAGAAAAGATGGAGGAGTTTTAGGCTCAGTACCGAAGTACAGAATTGTGCCAAATGTGTTTTCCACCACAGAAGTTACTGTGGTAGTTTGGGGTACATTGGAAGCTACTATCACTTTATATGTCAGAGGTAAATGACTGTCAGAAAATCCTCTACACTTAACAACAAATTTTGTCTGAAAGGCAAACCCATAGTGGGGTCTGATGTGACACCTGCCGGCTCGAGGTGGAGTATTTATCGCAAAGGGTTTTTTGAAGGATGCAGACCTACCATCCCAGGTAGTTACACTTAAGTGAAGTATGTAGGATTCATATGCAGGCTTCGTGAAAGTCAGAGCATGTATAGACAGGTAAGCCCCAAACCTCCCCGTTGATGTTTTGGAATCCCAATCAAAATTAATTTCTTTAGAGCTGTCTGAAAAAAGGGACCAGTAATATAGTGGCTTGTTGCTCGGTTTACAGTTTGAGCATTTTCCAGATAGGGCAAATCTCTCTGTTGGAATTAGACTCCTACCACAGTTTTCAATGCATTTCACATCCAGAATGAGTGGAGGGCCAGGATCTATCTCTACAACTTGATCAGCATAAGCCTTCCTTCTGCCCTTTTGAATCTCCAGGCGAAAGTAGTATAAGGTGCTTCCTGGGAGGGATTCTGGTGGTATTGTTTGAATGGGACCTGAGGGTGTTATCCATCTCAAGTCCTTCTGGAGTGGATGGCATTTGTTTTTCAGTTTGAATTTCATGGTTCGATAGTCTGCCGAGTCTTTAGTGCAGTACCAAGTAAATATCAGTGATCCTTCCTCTGAATCAGGATCAGAGGATCCAGAGCCATCAAGAGTCCATCTCTCAGAAAAACCCACTGTGCGGACTGAGCCTCCTGAGATATTTACCAATAAATCAGCTCTCTCAACCTGAACATAAATCATATCCCGGGCATTGAGGACTGTTGAGGTCCTAATTAGGGATACCTCAGCAGTGAAATAAAACAGATACAACCCATAATCTAAAGTATTAGCGGGAACAGTCAAATGTATCATTTTTACGCCAAACATTCTGGAAGTGTTTACTGGCTTTGACCAGTCCGGCTCAGTTTTTGTGTCCTTAGCAGGATAGACTTGCCATGAAGGCTTGATAGAGAAGCCAATGTGGCAGTCTACGTTCAAACTGACAAAGAGGAAAAAATCTAATGCCCTTTTCTTGTACAAGATAATGGATCTGCGATCAGGTCTCTGAATCCAACACCTGAGTATCCTACATTCTCTTTGCTCACAAACTGGTGCTTCTATGGTTTTTGCAGTACGGCTGTTGACCCTGACACTTAAAAGAGCCGATGTAGGTGCACTGCTGGCGCAGTTCACTTTTGCCACAAACCCCGTGTATTTCTCTGCATCAAAGGGTAAAGCAGAGCGACGGACAAAACGTGTGACATTTTTTACATGGTCGCTGTATGTGTACATGCTACTCTGGACAACATGATCTTTTTTTGTGCCAAAAAGCTGCAGATAGAAGGTCCACTCGCACTGTAGCATCGGATGTTGTGCAGGGATAAACCACACTAAATAACTAAAGTTCTGCAGAAAAGAAGGATGGCCACTGCTGAAAACATGGACGTCAAGGTCTCTTTCTGCCAGTGACCTAATCAAAGCTCTCTTCTGATTCATGTAAAGGTACATTTTGAACTTGTACCACTGTAAGGCCAGAAACTCTATGGTGAGTAAGTAGGAGAGTTCCTTGTATTGGTAGAACACAGTGTGTGTGTTAGGGCAATCTGTGGAAAAAGTGCTGTTGTTGTCTTTAGACGTGTAAAATGTTCCCTGGTTGTACCTGAAAATGTAAGTGCTGCTGTTGGTCTTCCCTGGACAAAGGTTGACATGTATGGGAGTTCCTTTGCCAGCAGTTAAGCTCAGGGTACCATTGAGCAGGTGCAGTTGCCCCATCAATTCCTCAAACCTCTTTCCATCAACATGGAAGTAAACACTGGCCACCACTATCTCATCCAGGCTCTGAGGTGTAGAAACGGCACAGAAGTTGCTCGGCAGTGTAAATGAACTGTAGGAGCAGAGCCAACCTCCTACAGCCTGTGTGTCTACCAGTCTGTAGGCAAGTGTGCTCAGGGTAAGGGGCTGAAGCCACCAGGACAAGCTGAGAGGCTGCTGAGAAACACTAAGGAGCTTGGAGCTGATACTGAGGACATGCACCAAGTCAGGTTCCACCCTGAGAGAGAGGTTGAGGCTTATATGTGGCATCTGCTCAATACTGACCAAAGCAACGTGGAGCCCAGGGTGCCTGTATCGCACAGTCAAGTGGTAGCTGTAGTAGGTGGCACAGGTTTCTTGCAACTCAACTGTTGGATAGACAGCAGGTGATGTTGTGTCCTGGTGCTCACTGCTGGGAAGGAGAAGGGTGGAGGGGACACCTCCCCGGCTGCTGAAGCGGTACTGCCAGCCAGCACTCTTGAGGCGTGCACACCAGCCCAGCTCCACCGGCTGCCACACTTGGATAACGCGTGTCTGCGGCCAAAGCACGAACAGCCGCATATCCTGCACCGCGATCTCGACGCTCACGTTGTGGTGGAAGCACTCGGGTGCAGCGCAGGAGGCAGACGAGCACTGCACTGTAAGAAGGCTGGAGGACCCGGGCGAGGGAGCTTCTATCTGCAGTACCACCTGACCTGACCAGCGTGAGATGTTCCTCAGAGAGGCCGAGTTCAGGTACCAGAGGCAGCAAGGTGGGGATGCTGGCTGCCCCTCCTCCCCCTCTACCTCCAGCCCTGCTCCTGGGGCGGGCTGGTAATGCAGGGTCACGGTGCTGTTCCACAGGCACGACACCCTGTACTCGTTGTCCTGCCGCTGGAAGACTTGGCCGTGAGGGGCCGGGCAGCTGACCCGCAGGGGTGACGGCTGGAGACGGACAGGGGACGCCGCCGAGCTCCGGCGGCAGCAGGCGAGCAGCTGCAGAAGGAGGAGGAGCGCGGCCATCGCGGCCAGAGGGCACGGGGCGGAGAACGCGCGGCCTGCCGGGGGCTGCTCGTTGGGGTGGCCAACGGCTGGGACAGCAGCCCTAGGGCACCGGAGCCTCCTCCAGAGGGCAGCTGGTGAGAACACTATTTAACCTCGGACACCGCAGGCCGGAGGCCGGGCCGGAAGAAGAACAAAGATTTGGGGGCCAATAATCGCCAGCGAGCTCCTGCCGGCGACCCTCAGCGGCGGCGCGGGGGCTCCGCGCGTACCCGGCACGCACCGCCCGCCGCTCGCGCCGGTGGCGGCCCCGCCCCCGCTGGTGTTGGAGCGGCGGAGCGGCGACATTGCCGTGGGACCATGGCTGCGCTGAGGGACTGCAAGGTGAGGGCAGGGCTGAGGGGGCTGCGAGCGGCAGGCGGCGTGACGGGCGGACGGGGCTGGGGGGCTGCCGGGGGGACGGCAGGATGAGGGGCTGCAAGGTGAGGGCAGGGCTGAGGGGCTCGGGGGGACGGCACCGCTCCCCGCTGGGCCAGCGCGGCTCGGTCCTGCCCGTGCCCTGCGCCCAGAGGCGGGTGGGGGTTCCGGGGCTGCCGGCGGGCTTTGGGCTGTGGCGTGCGGGGAGCTGAGGCGGGCTCGCTATAACTAGAGCTCAGCCTCGTACACTCGGGTGGGTTTCGGAGAAGGGCAGCTGCTGTTGCGATCTGGAAGAGGGGAAGGGTTGCTGCACCCGTCTCTTCTGCTGGGGAAGCAGACCCGTGTCTGAGCTTCTCTGGATCTAGTTCCCAGCGCAGGGGTCCCATGGCACCCACCTGCCCTTGCCCTCTCCGTGGGCCTCAGCAGTGGGTCAGGCCTTCGATAACACTAAATCAGCCTCGGGTCAAAGGGTGCAAACTACAGGAGCTGCTTACTTATTTTCATGCTCTCTTTCTGAAAAACTCCTTTTATGGTTGTGTTTTTGTTAATTAGGGCAGTGGCAGGTTAAAACAAAGTCTTGAAGATTGTGTGAGACAGGTGCGTGATTGACAGAGCTTTGGGGATCTGTCACACAACGAATTCAAGAGGTGCCAACTGCAGCCCACAGAGAGCACAATTCTCAGAGCCAGCTAAGATTCTGCCAGAGGAGAAAATACAGATAAACAGTCACCAGATCTCATGACTGAACTCTAATCTTAGAGCAGGGGGAAGGGCAAGGCTTTGGTCTCACCAAGAAGCAGTGAGAAGAGCAAAGGTCATGACTCTAATACAAGAGGCAAGACTCTCCTGGAGTTAGAGAGAGGGTTGTGGGACATCAGTATAAGAGAACCCAAAGGCAGCCTCTGTGGGAAGGGGAACTGATGAACCTTACAGACATTTTTGCCCACTCACACTCCCTCCTGGATTTCTTCAGTCACAGTCTGATACCTCACTAGAAAGAAGATCCAGGACCTGAGTTTCCTGAGTAGTCTGGGCAGGACCCCTTATGTATGTCCTAGAGGACAAGGGGTGCTGCCTCTTCTGTGGTCCCAATAGTTCTTTAGTTCTCAGTAGGCAATGACAGATTAGGTTTGGAGCACATCTTTTACATCACTTAGGAGCCAGAAGCTGCTGTGGGGTGGTTCTGCCCTGTAGCCCATTGTCCTGATGTGCAGTAGTGGCACAGAGTAGTGGCATCCCTGATGTGACACAGTCTTGCAGCCATTCTGCTGTTGCCAGAGTGGGAGTTTTCCAGTGAGGAGTGAGTCAGGTGGGCTGTAGCCATAGCCAGACAGAGGCTTTCCAGAGTGGCTGGAAATAGCACATACCTCAGCTAGATCAGCAGTGACCTTAGAGATGGATTCAGATGCATTTTCCACCAACCCTTGTTCTGCTGGTCTGTTCTGATGCTCACACACAGACTTTTCCATTCTTGTGAATCAGCATCCAGTCCCCTCAGAATGGGACATCATTTTCTGCCTGGCAAGCACCTCAAGTGTTGTATAAAACAGTAAAACAGGCAGTGATGCAGGGACCTGCTCCAAATGAAGCTTGTTTTTGATGGCTGATGATGAGGGTGGCTCTTGGCCTACTTTGCAGGGCACCATGGAAGATACCCAGTAAGTAGCAAGCCTAACCTTGCTACCTGCTTGGCTTTTCTCTTTATTCTTTTTCTGGATGATAAATGACATAGAGAGTAAAAATTTTCAGCTTCCTTGAGGTTGCTGAATAGAGCTTAAAGACTAACTGGCAAAAAAAGATAAAGGGGTATATATATATATATAAAGAAATATATATATATATATATAAGATAAATGTTTATATAGGTATATATAAACCTGTAAAGGTGTGTGTGTGTGTATATATATTTTTGTGTGTGTGTGTGTGTTTATATATAAAAGATAAAGGTTTAAAGGTATGCACACAGGATTATAAGCATGGCTGGAACCAGTGGTGAATCAGATAAGAAGGACTACAGTGTTTTTTAGCAAGTTATGTAACACAGAAACAACAGCACATGCCCAAAGAAAAGGTTCAAGGAAAGGTCACCTTTAATATCGAAGCATTCAGTGAATACAACCACCAGAGACCCCTTTTAAAGACTCTCCAGAACCGTAAAAGAACTTCCAATAGGAGGAAGATGGATGCAAATTCATTCTAGGAATTAGTTCTGTGTATTAGATAAGAAGCATGTATTAATGAATATATATGATTATCATGGATAAAGACCTTGTTGCAAAGTGTCACCACACCCACAGAGCAAGGAGAGTGCGTCCTCTGCAGATAACGAATGCCTGCTTCCTAGTGCTTCAAATTGTGTTAGGAAGTTTATTCTGGCCAATTTCAGTATCATGGATATAGTATGAATTGTAGAGAAAATGTGTCATTTTAGATTCAGGTCTAGTCTTTCAGGCATGTAATTTGAAGACTCAATTGCTTTAGCTGTTGGAATGTGAGCCTTTAATCCAATCACAGTGGGAAAGCTTTAGGATATATTAACAAAGTTGTCTTTGCCTGGTTACTTAAAAATTTTGACAGATTATTATAGCTAGGAAGTGCTTTAAAATATAAAATGAGAAGAGCTGAATTCTTGCAGCATCAGGAAGGACTAAGCCCCCATTAGGAGAAGTGTGAATTAGCTTGCCCCAGGTCTGTTGTTACAATAGTTGTCTATCCTCCATATTCTGTGTACTGCATTAAAGTAATGCTGAAGTGATTGGGGCAGCTTCTCAAATGAACTCTGCTCATTTGCCAGCAGCCAGCCAGGAGGTGTTGTGCCTCAGTCATGTTATGTTGCTAGAAACTATGGCAGCTCAGTTCTGTTTTGCTTTTTAGCTTTATCAATTTCCCATGTTCTTATTGCTGTCTGGCTTGTGTATAAATCTGTGATCCAAATTTTCCGTTGGTTAACTCCAGAGACTTAGTGGATTTGCTCTGCCAGGCTGTTTGGTCTGCAGTTTGATTCAGAAGAACGTTATTGTTTGAAGAAGATTACAGATTTATAGATTATAGGAGAACAGGGTTTTATTCTGCCATGTCTCTGCTTCACATGAGGTGTGCCTGTAGCAGAGGAACTTACCAACAGCTCTAATGAGTTCAGAATAGTGCTGTCATTATGAGCTGGCAACCCGTTGAGATCTTCTGGTACACTTGGTAATTGTTGGCTTCTTTAGCTCACTACTAGCTCCAGCTAATTGAGTCTTAATGTAACTGCAACTGAACAAAAGGTTTGTTTCTGCCTCACACTGTACTTCCAACTTTTCTGTTTAAAAGTGCACAGCTGATGAAAATATCAGAACAGCATCGATTTGAACATCTGTCAGTGTCAGGAAGATGAGGATGTAAAAGGAGCACGTTTGTGTTTGTTTGTTTTGCAGGCCTGGCAGGATGCTGGACTTGTCCTGTCCACGACCAGCAATGAAGCCTGTAAGCTCTTCGATGCTGTGCTGACGCAGGTATGACCGAGAAGCGCAAGAAAATGTGATTTGAAGGGACTCATGCATGGAGCACTCTTTACTGTAGCTGATATTTAAATTTCTTATCAGCTGGGAGAGCCTCAAAATCAGGCCACCACAGGAGTTCAGCCTTTAGCTGGCAGCAGGAAACCCTTTTAGCAGAGGGCTGTGCCAGATGCTGCAGCCGTGTGAAAGCCTCAGCCCGTGTGCTCATTCCACTTGATACCAACAAATCAGCCAAAAACCCTGTAGAAATCCAGGATAATTGTTTCTGCTGGTGACTGAATTATATTAAACCATAGGTTTTCTGGTTTTCTACTACACTAAACCTTCCCAAATGCAGCATTTGTCTTTTAGTCATTTGCCTTGCTTTTGAATTTTGTCTGTGAAAACAAAAAGAAAAAATCCTCCTTATCATAGAGGATTTTTCAGCCCTCTCTTGCTCTGTCTCTTTTACAGTATGCAACTTGGACCAATAATGAGAGTCTAGGAGGTATTGACGGATGTCTCTCCAAGCTAAAAGCAGCAGATCCAAACTTTAGTGAGTATAACCTTTGATTCTGAGCATGAAAAGTGCTGGGTTAATGCCTGTTGTCTTGGTATTTAACTGACTTTGTTTATGCAAGGGGAAGATCATAATTTATAGAATTCTGTAAAACTTCCTCAAAATGTAGAGCAGGCAGAATGCTTTTGTGTGGTGTTTTTTTCTTTTCATTTCACATAATGTTTGAGTAGCTGTCATGAAAACCTTCTGAGAACTTTAGGCTTGGGAGACTTCCTGAATCCCTGTGTCCAGAAGTCAGTTTTATGGAAAATGCTCAGCTCCTCTGGTGTTTTATGGAGCTGAAGACTCTGCTGTGAGCTCAGCTGGTGCTGTGCTGTTTTCTGCAGCAATGGGACATGTCATTGCCAATGGCTTGGAGCTGATTGGCACTGGAAGGACCGTGAGGCTCGACAAGGAGCTGGACAGTGCTGTGAGAGCCATGGTGGCACTTTCCAAGTCACAGCCACTGACAGAGCGGGAGAGGCTTCATGTCTCAGCGTTGGACGTGTTTTCCAGGGGGTGAGTCCTGTGTCACCCTGCTTGAGGGACTGTGAAGAGTTCCTTTGTCTACTGCAGGCAGAAGTGAAGGTTGGCAGTAGTGGTGTGTCATGTTAGCTGACATTTAGCAAAGGATCAGGGTGAGATGTCACAGATTGTCCCTGAATTTCTCTCTCCACACTAAGTGCCATGTCTAGCTGGTGAGCAGCACTGTAGGAAGTAAGGGGCTCTATTGCCACCTCTTCCTAGCATTAAGCACTCCAAGTTTAAAATGTGCCACAGATCCATCAGTGTGGTTTAGAACTAGGAAATGAAGTATTTGGCTACAGTAGGGTCCAGACTCAGATGCACAGAAGGAGAGTTACAGACTTCTCTCTCGTCTCCCTGTGTCAAAACCTATTTTCCCTGTAAAATACGGACATAAATGTCACACGTGCTGCAGAGGCACACTGCTTCATTCCATATGATAAATCTGTACAAACTGCAGAACATATGGGCTAGTGATTCACTTTCATTATTTGTTTGCCAAACAGTTGGGCAAGCATGGATTTGCCTCACATCTCAGCAAAGGAGATGACTAAGCTACTGAGGCCCTGCTACTGGGTTTGATTCCCACAAAAGGAGAGGGAAGGTGTCTTTGTACATACAAAGTTCCATTAATTATGGTGGGTCCCTCTAGGAACTGTTCAGCCCTGGAGGAGAATTTTTAGATTTATGGTTTAAGCTGGTTTCATTACAGTGATTTGGTGTAACCCAACACAATTTCTTTCATAAGATTTCTCAGAAGGTGCCAAATGAAGATAATCCCATTATTGTCTTAGAAAAGATTAAAGAATTCCTTCAAGGAAGAGAGTAAGTCATTTGGTGCTGAATTTGCTATTTTTCAGCATAGTTTGAATTTAGGACTAACAGTAGGGGCAGGCATGTGTGCCTTCTTTCAGTGATGGAAATAATTTTTTATTTCTAGCCAACTTCCAAAAGCTTGTGAGCTGTGGGAGCAGATTCTGCAGAGCCACCCAACTGACCTGCTAGCCCTCAAATTTTCCCATGACACTTACTTCTACCTGGGATATCAACGTCAGATGCGAGATTCTGTTGCCCGTGTTTATCCTTTCTGGACACGTGATGTTCCACTGAGCAGGTGAGTCATGCTTCATTTGAAAATTACTCTTTACCTGGTGTGCATGGACTATGTGGTTTTTAAGTTCAGACTTAAAAGTTCAGGATCTTTTGGAAACAAGACACGTAGACAAAAATCAAGAGTCTAGAAGTTAATCAAACTTCACCATGGATAGAGCATGTATCCAGTATTCTTCTTGACACTGTTGGTGAGGGATTTTTCTTAAGTGAGCTGTCAAATTTAGCATATGGTGTGTAATACATAGGATAAAATCATGTCCTCACCCAGGGCAGTGGCAAAGTTTCTTTATTTCTTCCAAAAAAATACTATTCACATTGATCCATTAAATAAATCAGATGGATATAACATCCCTATTTTTTTTTATTTTTATGGCTTAATAAGGATGATTTACAACCAGTTTTAAAGGGCCACTTTATGTAAAAGTACCCTCCTGTGGTTTTGTGGGCACTGGGGAAAATGTATAAGATTGCCTTTGAGATGCTCAGATAGCTTTGATGACAGCAGTGTCTCACTTCTAGCCTTTTAATTCTGCATCTTGCAACTGTTATGGAGGTCAGCCGCTGGTTCTGTGTAGCTGGTGATTCCATCTCATCCAGAGATGGAAATGTCCATTCTGATGTGTGTCTTGTCACTGTTTGCCATAGTGGTGTCTCAGGGTCACTCATTTCCTCTGAGAATTAGCTTGGTAGTTCTGTATCCTGTGAGCTTGAATCTTGTTGTAAATTGCTCTGCAAGGACTTTTTTTGAGTTAAATGCTCTTTCTAGTGTGTTTTTTCAGTCCTGGACTAAACCTTGTTATAAATGGATGATGTGCTCTTTTTCCCCCTTCTGTTAGCTATGTGAAGGGCTACTACTCTTTTGGACTTGTGGAAACAAACCTTTTTGACCGTGCTGAGAAGGTTGCCCATGAGGTAAACTGCCTGCTGTTGGTGCTAAAAGGCTTGAGGATTCTCAGACAGGGTGTTGGTTTCTGCTAGCCGTTAGTCAAAGCAGCAAAGAGATACAGCTCAGCATGGAAATGTTCACAGATCTTTGTGAGACTTGTTGATAAGTCCTCTCACATCTCTGCCCCACCAAGGCATTTTCACTGGACTGCATTCCCCTCACTTGCTTATGAGCATGCCGTGTCAGATGGGGTCAGAACACCCCTGTAAAATCCATACATCAGCCCACCTGCTGCTTCCCACATGTATAATTGGCTTTTTACTCCTATTAAAGAATGTTGGATTGTTTTGACGAAGTCTGCTCTTGACAATCAGTCCTCTTTGGCTTCCTGCTCCCTTTTTTTTCCTAGATCCTCTTCCTGGATTATTGAGCAATTAACTGTAACAATGTTCCTGGGGATTAGTATTAGCCAGTCTGTTTCCTTTCTATGAAGATAGTAATTTTACTTGACTTTCTCCAGTCCTCAGGATTATCCCTGTCCTCTAGGAGTCTGACACAATTAATCTCTCTAATGGGTGTTCTTGGCAAAACTTCTGTTACATCAAATTCCTGAAAGTGACAAGAGAGACTAAACCCTAAACTTAACCTTTACGAGGTTTATGACTAAATTTGCCAAAACCTAGTGGGAGTTGTTGGGCCAAGGAAGAGGAATTGGCTGAATACTCAGAGCTGGCCATTTTTTTGGAAAGGAAATAGTTATCTGCAAGGCATTATATCATGGAACATACTGTGCCTGTGCCTGCAGTTCTTTCATTGATGCATGTCCATGAAATAGATGTCATTTCACAGTCATCATCAAAGCCTGTGTTTTAAAGTGTTTTGCAGGTGTTCATCTCCCTGCAGCAGAAGCTGGGAAGTGAAGTCAGCCAAGAAACATTCTTTTCTTTTTCTGTCCAAATCAGACTTCTGGGCTGTGGTTAGTTGGAGTGGTACAAGGATGTACTTAACATGCAGCAAGTAAAAAGTAGTCTCTTGTTTCTAGATAAGCAGTGATAAATGTCTGTATTTGCAAGTTTGTAAGGCTCATCGTGTTTTCCTGTTTTTCACTCACAGGCTTTGGCTATAAATCAGACAGATGCATGGTCTGCCCATACTATAGCTCATGTAAATGAAATGAAAGCAGAGGTGGAGAAAGGCTTAAAATTCATGAAGGAAACCGAAAAGAACTGGAAGGTAAACGTTTTTGTGGCATCTCTGAGGAAGCTATTTTTAGGTTTTCTTTAATTCCTGCAGCCCAGTTCTTGAGTCCTCTGCCTGCAGTTCCTTCCTATCTGCAGACCTGTTACAACCAATGCAGAGTTTGCATATTAGAGGAAATCCTCCTTTGAGGTGCTGCTACTCTCCATGCGGCTTTTAAGCAAGAGGCAGGAAGAAGTGGCATGTTATGAGGGACATGGCTGTCCCTATTTGTGATCTGTTGTGTGGTTATAAAACCACAGGCAGGAAGAAGTGGCATGTTATGATTTGTGATCTGTTGTGTGGTTATAAAAGTAAAGTGACCACTGATTTTTTCACAAGATTTTTACTTAGGCTGATGTATGCACAGACAGAGATTTGAAGGACCTCGCTAAATCTCCTCCTGGGACCTAAGATGAGATGAAAAATGACACAGTCAAATCAACTGTTTCAAAACACTAAAATACTTGTCTGTTTCTGGATGGGGAGGGGATTTTAAAAATAAAGAAAAGAGAAATTGTGCTCTTACATCTTTTTAGTGTACTAATTACTTTCTAGTGTATCAGTTACCTTATATAGCCAACATGTTTGATACCACCTTTCAGAGTATTGAACAGGTTAATTAGTCTGTTATGTGGTCCTTTGCTGTAAATTAAGTTTTATTTTGTGTTTGATAGCATTTACCCAGTGATTGTCTGTTATATTCAGAGCTGAGAGGTGTGAGGTTTGCCTTTGCTAGAACCCACAAGAGTATTTTAGAGTCATCTGAGCTGACTATTCCACCTCACACCAAGAGCAGGACTGGATAGTGACACTAGAAAGGCTGGTTTTGTGCTTGTTTTATTTTTTAAGTTAAGCATTCAGATACTGGGCTTGGAAGTGCAGACAGAAAAGTCTTGCTTGAAGTTCACACCTGTCACTTCCCAGAAAGCTTTTTGTCTTTTAATATGTTAGTTTTAATGAATCAGTGATTGACAGTTCGGGTAATACCTTAAAAACCCCAGTCAGTAACTTGGATCAATTTTTTTTTTAACTCTTGTTTCTTAAAATAGTTGCATGTCTCTGTGATTCATACTCTTTATCCAAATAAAACCAAGTGCAAGCCCACTTCTCTCTAGCAGTTTAATTTTTTTCAGAGCTCAAATTTAGCAGCAGGGAAAAGGTTTTGCTTTATTTAGTCAGGTAATTCCATGATCTTGTTTGTATGTCATTTGGAATGGCAGATGATATTCAACTGGATACTATCAGTGTTTATGCCAAGCACATAACTGCTTCTGTTGGTTGGGTTTGGTTTGTGATTTAATATTAAACAGACAAAGATTACCAGAATGTTTATCTTAGAGGCCCTGACATTTATTGGGAACTTTTACTTTTGTGCTTCCTGAAAGTGGTTGTTACAATTGTCAGTATGACAATAAAGATGATTTTTCCACTTGTGGGACCATTAAGTTTAATTACAGAACTGGGAGAGAGTGGGAGGAGAGGGGTGAGCCTTTCTTGTATTTTAATTTTCACCAAAGGATTATGGAACTACATTTGTCTATTTTTAATGCATTCACAAAAATGAACTGCAATTGCCTTGAACTGCAGGCTAGGGAAGAGGATTTGCAGTTCTGGTGCCAGCTGGAAAAGACAGTGTGAAATTGGTTCAGTTCAGCAAAAATTCATCTCACCTGATGGGCTGCCAGTGTGTTTGGCATCTCTTGCAGCTTCTGTAGCCTGTAGTGAAACTTGTTTAAAAAGTGATTCCTCTTTGTCTGAGGTAGGTTCTGGATAGCTGGGATGAATGGCCCCCATAAGGCCTCCATGTCCTCCTCTCTCCACTATCTGGCCAGGTTACTTCAGACAAGATGCCTAAATTTTAGACGAGACAAATCTTACTCTTCTTATAGATGTGAATTTAATTTCTTTTTTAAAAAGGGTGCTGAAGAAAGGTGAATTCTGAGGCATCCAAGTGAAACTCTTTTCTGGAAAATAATGTGGGGGAAACCTTGGGTTTGAGGTGTTGCCCTGAATAGCTGCAAGGACAAGTGTACTAAATGAGAAGGTGTCCTGGCAGCTGATTTAAATTTCTTGTCTCTTGTGTGTTTCCTGAAGTACTCAGTTTTACTGAAGAAGGAAACAGAAATCTGACTAGATAACTTGAAAAGGGGTTATTTTGTAAATATTTTTTTTTCTCTCCAGAGCAGTGATATGCTTGCTTGCCATAATTACTGGCACTGGGCTTTATACTACATTGAAAAGGTATGAGATATTTTCATACATGTGCTTTATGGTCCAGATAGGTTATCTAAAGCTCTTTAAAAGGCAGAACTAACATTTACTGGGAGGGGAGGGGAAGGGGCGGGTGTATCAGCTATTTGAAGGGATGTTTTTATAAAATAGCACAATTCTATATTTACAAAGTGGCATAGTCCTTTATTACTGTTATTTTAAGAATGTTAATTGCATTGGGCAACACTTTCAGGATCTTTCTAAGAATGTTGAAATATTGCTGTGAGATTATTGCATGTTTGAAGATCCAATAATTTCACTAATTACCTTTAGCACAGTTATTTGATAGTAAGATGAATGTAGATCTCTAATTTTGAGACAAAAATTAACAAAATTCTTAGCAAATTCAGTACTCATTTTCTGGCCCAAAAATTTTCTGACTATAAAAAAGAGCCCATAAACTCTAAATTGGGTTGCCAATGCTATAAATTATTGTTACTAATTCTTACTATTGAAAGCCTTTAAAAATGGTTGAAATTTTACCCAACCTGTCAGAATTTCCTTGGATTTAATGGTTAGCACTCGTGGGATTCAGCTTAATAGGGAAATAAATGTGGCATTGTTGAGAAGGCAGCATCCTTTGGCCAGAAAGCAGAGTAACACAGAAGGAACATAATTCTCAACAGGAGTCCAATAGTTTATTTATTTTGTCTCTTCATATCTACATAACTTTTTTGAAGGCTACTTAAAACCGTTTTTTCCCATCTCTTTGCATACACCATGGGATGCACTGATTTTTGCAAACATCCATGAAAGGAACATTAGAATGAGAGGCTATACCTCCATGTTTCTCCTTCTTGCTTAACTTGTGCCAGTATTGGTACTTCTTCTTAGATAAAACCTCAACATTCTGATCATTTTGCCTATTAAATCCAGGTTTTTCTGCTTTGAATACCTCAAGGTTTCTTTGACTTGGTTTATTTTGATCAGGCAGTCCTGAAGGGCTGTTATGTTGTCTGTTAATGTTTTTATCTCTGGTTGCTGTGTCTGCACATTAACCACGCAGTCCTCCTTTGCTTTTCCAGGGGGAATATGAAGCTGCTTTGACAATTTATGACCAGCATGTGAGTAGGGCCTTTTTTCTTTACTGAGATCATGCAAGATCATGATGTGATGATGATGTGTACTTTCTTCCTTCTGTGTGACACTGAAACCTATCACAGTGCGTGATCTGTGTATAAATATTGTTTACATCTCTTATCACAGTCTTTTAGGGAAACAATTTCTCAGCACTTCTGGGGAAAATGCCTCAAGGATTGAGTATTACATAGTTTGGGTGCTTGAAAGAGCTACAGTGGTACTGATTTCCATTCTGTCCATGTTTCTTATTCATACCTTTCAAAGGATGTAAATTAGTCAAGTCACCTTTACAAAGAACTGGTTTTCACGTTAGGTACAAAGTCAACTGCCTGGATTTCAAAACAACCTTTGTAAATAAGCAGTATCAACTTAGATAACATAGTGCATCTTTGTAAGGATTGTAAAAATACCACAAGCATTAAGAAAGCTGCTGGGCAGATTTCTATCTACTAACATTGATCCAGTGAAATAATATTTATGGCAGAATTTTGGAAAAAATAAAATACTGTGGTGACTCTCCATATTTACTGAGAAAAACAACACGTGTAAACCATATACGTTTCTGTCATTGCAAATTCCTTTCTTCAAGAAGAATGCAATTAGGACCATTACAAAACAAGTAATTTTGAATTAATAGAAGGATAAAATTAATTTAGTACTGTGAAAATAAGTTTGATAATCTGAGGAAGTGTGCACTAATGCATCACTTGGCCAGCCTATGAGTACTTGTGATTACAGATTGCTCCCCTGTGCCTGGCAAGTGGAAGCATCCTGGATATAGTTGATAGCAGTTCAATGCTGTACAGGCTTCATCTGGAAGGTAGGCTATCCTCTGGCCATTGTTTTTTATAACTTCTTCTTTTTCCCTTCCCCTGCTATTCATGGTGGGGAATTATTTCAATATAATTACACAGCAAGCTCGATCAGCGTTTCAGAAGAAACTTGAGAAAAGCATCAATGTGAAGTTCCTAATAATGTCCATAAGCTTTATTCTTCCCAAAAGCTTCAATTTTCCATGCCAGTGTGGCATAGCAGTCAGCTCCAGCTAGCATAGGTCACATACTTCTTCTCTGACAACTTCACTTCTATTGCTCCTGGAGGTCTGAGGCTGAGCAAACAAGTGCATAAGACTCTAAAACCCCATAGCACTTTCTGGACATAAATTTCCAATTCATCTTTTTTTCTGTTTTGATCCTGATTGAAATAGCTAGTATGGGCATATCAGCCTCTGCCGTTTTGTACTCCCCTAACTCAGTGGCATTTCCCCTTTTTAAGTCAGTGTTTATACACTGGGGTTCATGGCAGGGGACATGATGGGCAGACAGTATTTCACACTGTTCTGCTAAAACACTAATGATGTATTGGGGGTTTTATTAAATCCATCTTCTCACTCTGTCTTGTGATTCCTACAGATGGCTCATGGTGAACAGCACCTCCAAAACATTATGAGCTATCTCATAATAAAGCCAGAAGCTTACACAATGCAGACTAAAATAATGCCTTTAAACTCCTGACAGTCAAGAAGCTCTTGGCCCACATAAGGCAGGCTGCAGCTGAGCATTATTGCTGCATACATTTTGCTACATCAGGATATGTTCTCTAGTTCAGTAGGAATGCATTTTATGCTGAGTGGCTGACAGTAATTGCAAAGTCATACTTTTGCATGTGGCAATATTATTGAGAAAAGTATTTTTTACTCTTAGGTGTAAAGCTTGGGGACAGGTGGAATGATCTGCTTGGGGTTACAAAGAAGCACACCAAGGATCACATTCTTCTGTTCAATGATGTGCACTTCTTGATGTCTTTCCTTGGAGCCAAAGACCACAAAACTACTGAGGAGCTTTTAACAACTCTGCAGGAACTTACCAGGTAAGCAATGGAATTCCTGCATTGGGCTCAGTGAATAGCCCTCTGAACTTCAGTGACGTCTCTGGCTTGCTGAAGCTCCAGCACACTCCTCCCTGCCTTAGCATATCACTGGGACACATCTGGGTTAAGCAGGCAACGTCCAGTTAGATCCATATTTTTATTTATTTACTGACTTGATGTCTAGAGAGGTTCCTCGTGTTGATGAGCAGAAATGTTTTGTGTTTGAGGTCATGGACACCACCTGAGCAGTTGCTGTTGTTTCCTTTTAGTGGGGTCACATTAAGCTGTGTTACAGACAAGGAGTAAAGTGTATTAATAAGAACATTCTACAAGATACATCAGCTGTCTGTGGAGGATCTTTTCTGCTCTAGTTTAAAAGGTTATTAACAGAACACTAGTTGGTAGTGATATTCTAATGGCTTCTCTTTGAAGTGTTGTTAAGTCCATCTGCAGGAAATTAGGTTTCAAGTACTACTAAAGTAATAATGTAGAATATTTCATTTTCAAATTAAGTTATTTGAAAAAGTTGAATATTTAAATACTACATCCAAACAATGAAGGTTTTTTGTTCCCTTAGGTATTAAATGACTATGAATTGCCTTGTTGTGTTTTTTTTTTAAGGGGTTGATATATAGATGCTTTAAATTCAATTTCTTCCCCCCACTACCCCTTTTTTCCCTCTGTTTAAGCATCTGTTGCTTCCTTTGCCTTTAAAAAGAAGGAAGAAAGGAGAGCCTGAACTTGTCACTATTTGTTCCTGACTATATGTAGTTTCGAGGAATACTGTAATTTTTAAGAATACTTATCAAAACAAATAACTTTCAAAGCAAGTCTAAGTATGTCTCATTTAACTAAAGTAGAAAACAGTAAATATCTTTATTTATTCTATTATTTATATAAGTATGTCAGGTTATATAAAGTATAGAAAACTGTCCACCACAGAGGCTTTAATGAACATGTGTTGATATATGCTACTTATTCTTTCACCCAGTGCTTCCTTTCACCTACTTTCAGCCTTAATAATACATGTGTACATTTTTAGCTGTAGTTTGAAATATTATAAAACTTCATTTAATTATTTGAGAAAGCAGGCTGTGAACTGAAGGGGTTGTATTAATGATTGGATTAATTTACGTCTATCACAAGTATTTAATATATAAATGGTACCCCAGAGGCGTTCTGTATGTGTTAAGAAAGCAGCGTTACAACCTCGGCACAAACATCTGGCATTGCACCGGTATTTTTCCCTGGCCTTAGCCATGGAAAGTTGCTGGGAATTTGTCGGTTGTCCCATGGCGCTCTCTGGTGGTTGGTGTCACAGGCTCCTTTCCATGGAAATGCTGGACAAAACGTGAAAATGAGGAACTGCTCCATCATTTTCATCACTGGCTGTCTCAAGCTGCTTCAAGTGAACATCTGTTGGGCACTTTTATCTTTCTAGGATGGCACAGTTTGTTTAAGGAATGATAAACACAGAGGGCAGTGTTGCCTGCTGGAAAATGAAGGCTGGCCCAGTGAAAGCAGCTGGAAGTTTTGTAACGCTGACTTGAGAAGGAGCTGGCTTGCAAGGTCATGGCTGGGAGCTGTGTGCAAGGACTGGTGGCCACATGTGGCCACACAAAGGACTAGCAGTAGGATGTTCTTGTGGGGTCAGCAGAAGAGAAACTGCAGTTTTCTTACTGTCCTAGCCCAAACTGTTTACTGCAGAGATAGGAGGGGTTGGGCTTGTGCCTTTTGTGGGTATATTCAAGAGGATAAAAACTGATTGCTGGCTGAGTGACAAAGAGGTGAAAGTAGCATAACCACACCAAAAGTTATGACCTAAGTCAAGTACCTGAAACATCAGGCTTTGTACAGTAAAAAAAAAACAAAACAAAAACCTGTCTGCAGGCAGGGGCAGACTGGCATTGAAATGTGGCTATTTATGCTTTGGCTTGTGGAAGTTAACCACTTTTTCATTCTGCAGAGCACCTCATGAAGACCACCAGCTTTCCCTGGCTCCTCGTTTGGGGCTGCCACTGTGCCAGGCTTTGGTAGAGTTTGAAAATGGGAATTGTGACAAAGCTGTAGACCTGCTGTACCCAATCCGTTATGAACTAGTCCAAGTGGGAGGCAGTGATGCTCAGGTAAAGGAGATCCAGAAAAGACTTTTTGATGTGACTTAATCCCCTTTCAGTAGCCACCATGAAGCACTCACCTCATCAACAGCACTTCAGTGTTAGACAGTGAAAAGCTGAACTGTGCTTGTGACTGAATCCTGTTTGCAAACACTTACTAGCAGGGTTAACTATTTATTTTGAATGTTGATTTGTTTCCTTCCTGTGAATTTAATAATTTGGTAACTAAGACATTACTTATTAGTTTGTATTTTGCTGACTTTTTTCCAGAGAGATGTTTTCAGCCTGTTATTGATTCATGCTGCTTTAAATTCTAAATCAAAGGCCAAACAAAACCTTGCAAGGTGAGTATTTCACCTGATAAATATTTAGCACTGTTGCTAAAAGTAAGAAGTAATGAATATCCTAAAAAAGTAAGAAGTAATGAATATATTCAAACCTATGAATTTAAGGCTAAAATTATATGCAAGCATTTATGTTAAATGTAGCAACATTTAACCAGGATAAAATGTACAATAGCTTCCAATTCCAAAAGTCCACTCTTTCAGCCTGAATGGATGATTTGTGTATGTTCAAAGGTAGTTGATTTTCAGATGGTTCTGTCTTCAGATATGGCCTGTTGACCATATGTGTTATGGACTGCTAAGCTTCTGTGAACTGCTGCAACTCCAGTCAGTGCCACTGCTGGCATCTGCTTTGCTGGGGAGTCAGAGGTGTGCTCTGCCACGTGGGCTTGCCCCTGAGCACAGCCTCTCTGGCAGAACAGTCCACGTTTATCACCCACTCCTCACCCTCCCACTTCTCCTTTCACAGGTGTCTCCTGCATGAACGTGA
Organism: Pyrgilauda ruficollis; assembly: GCF_017590135.1. NCBI lineage: Eukaryota > Metazoa > Chordata > Aves > Passeriformes > Passeridae > Pyrgilauda > Pyrgilauda ruficollis. Next base: position 3,390,045 of record NW_024529155.1, on the reverse strand, counting down.
TGTGATGAGACCCAAGTCACCAATGACTGAGCGACTGATCAGGAAGGCAGCAGCTGTGCATTCCATGGCATAGAGCTTTCCTCCAGCTTCAGCTGGAAGAGCCAGGAGCTTTCCACAAAGTCTGAGTGCAGGGAGTGTAGAGGTGCTGTGAAGGAATTTGGGGAGGTACTCAAGGTTAAAAGATCTGATAATTATTTCCTTTAAAAAAAGGCAGAGCTGTTGCATTTCTGGAGGTTGTGTCTTAGATGATTCCACAAGGAAAGAAGAAAACTTGCTGATAATGCAAGCAAAACTTGCTGACAAAGCTTTCTGGAGCATCCCAAAGGCACTGCTGCTCTGGTATGTTTTCCTGAACATTCCCTCTGACCCTGATTGTACATGTGCAGTAACAGTGCCTGGTTTCAGTCCTTCTTTGGCCCACATTGTTACTTGGCCTAGATGTGAAGTAAACTGCCCAGGTAATTCAAAGGGAGCTTTGAAATGAATAGGAAGATGTAGGGCCAGAGCCCAATACAGGCATGAACTGAATTCCATATTGAGCTTCCAGCCCATTCAGGCAGGAGTCACAGATCTGTCTGCATTCAGGATCTCTTTCCAGGTGTACATTTTTAAACTCCCTCTCATAAAATGTTAAATTTTTCCTCCCAGTATAGCACATCAGAGCTTTCTGGGATTATGGGTAAATGAAACCAGACAAGAACCAGACAAGAATAATGACTATTCTGCCATGGGTGCTCCCTCAGCACTTCTAAATCTTTCAGAAAAAGGGAAAAGCCTGGATTTCAGCTGAACAGTACCAGTTCTGAAGGGTTGTTGGACTGGATCTTTGTGCTTCCATGAGCTTTTGGATAGCCAGGCCTTGCTACCATCTCACTCCAGAGAGGCCCTGCATGTTGGCAAAGTGGGGTTTAAACCAGGGTTAAAGCACACACTTTAGAGAGGTGAAGACCAGGAGGGAGCTTCTGCCATGGGAAAGAGGGCTGAGGGGGACGGGCACAGCTCGGTCCCAGCACATGTGATGGGATAAACTTCAGTGCTGCAAGGCAGGCACGATGTGAGCCACGGGTCTCGAGGGAGCTCTGGTGCCTCTGGATTCCTGCAGCATCCCAGAGCTAACACACTGTCTTGCAAAAGTATTCCAGAAATCCCTAATGACAGGGGAGATCATATTTCAGACCAAAACTGAACTCATGCCTCCTCTTCTGGAACAGAAGTGCCACACTCTGCAATTGCCCAAGCTCTGGCTTTGTTTCCACATCTGCAAGCTCTCTTGACCTCACAGGCCTGCCCCTCCTTCCTGTCCAGCTCAGGCTCTTCCCCATGTCCCACAGCAGCCTTGTCCTACAGTTTCCTTTTGACCTAAGAAAGCACTTCCATAGCTGGCCCTGCACTGCCCCTGGAGTTCCTGCATCGTGGAACAAGAGGTGGAAGTGCTTTGCTGACATTTTGCTTTACCCAATCCTCCCCTGATGCAGAAATAGCTTATTTTTAAAGGAAGAATAATAAATCCATGTAAGCATTCCTTGCCTGATTTATGAACATGCTGTTCTTCAGCAGATAGCTTGTCTCTTCAGCCATGGTGGGGGGTGAGTCACTTGGGACATGTTACACTGGATTTTTACTATTATTTTTAATAAGTGCACTACAAACAATGACTTTAGGCATTGCTAAAGGTAACTTTTTACTTGAGGAATGTAACAAATTGTATAAGGGAACAAAAGCCTGAGAAAGTTCTGGCTGGCTATGCAGGGTGTAATCAATGTAATCAATGACAGCTCTACTTTTGATAGAGCATGATTGTGAATTTTGTCTGCTTTGCCTTAATAAATTCAAAGATGATCTTTGTTAAGCAAGCAAGTACATGACTTCTTTGCATGTGTGAAGCTTTTAAATGTGTTATTCAGCCTAATTTCATAGATGTGTAGCAGTGTGCACCCACTTTGTTTCCGTTGCAGTGGCCAGCAGCATCCAGCAGCAGTATCTGTGCTCACACAGGTCCCAGCCCAAGCGTGGCACAGCCTCCCAGGGGTTTTCCTTGGTGCCACTTAGGAAGAGGCTGAGGTGCCACGAGATGGAAGAACAGTTGTTTCTTTCTCATCTTCCTGCATTCAGATTATGCCTTTTCCAGCTTTCCTCCCCTTCAGCTCAGTTATCCAGAGTGCAGCTCCCACCCCCAATCCAGCCCTGTGATGGAAAAGCCAGAGCCTTGTGCACCAGGGAGCTGCATCCCTGCTGCAGGGTGGGTTGGACCCTGGAACAGCTCTGCAGTTCCTGTACTGCTGTGTTCTTACTCTCTGTGTGTGGTGATCTGGACTGATCCTAAGCTGTCAGCATCTCACTGGCACTCTCCCCAGACAGGCCTGCCTTGTGCCTGCCAGGCGTGGGGGTTTCTACAGGTGCCTGATTCAGATTCTTTAAAAGTTACTCATCTGCCTATTAAAGAGGTACTTCCTTAGAACCTCTCAGTATCTCACTACTTTGAGATTTAAAACCAGCAATTCTGCCACTACCTCACTTAATTCTTTCACCTTTTCTTAGGACTTCATTAACTGCTCAGAGCAGCTGTTTAATTATGTGAAATCTAACCAAACTACCCCACCACTTTAATATTAAACATCTCCTAGTTAGGAAGTTAATTTACAGAAATATTCTCTCCTTAGTAATTAGCTGAACACCTACCCTACAATGGCAGTCCACGTGTGCAGTTCCCTGGTGTAGAAACACCAAAGGAAGACAGGCAATGCAGGCAGGGGCTGGTTCACTCAGCATATTTAGTCTTGCCATGTTTATGTAAAGACAAACTGCACACTGAAAGTGCCTGAAAGCAGGTTTTATTTGCAAATGCAGCAAGCTCAGTAATTCAGGAATTCTACAGGCAAACAAGAGAAAGAGAGATCTTAAAAATGTTAAAATTTTTTCTGCATGTTTTTACTTAGTTCTAGGTCATTTTAGTAAGATTTTCTGGATTTATTTTTTCTGTTCCTCTTGGGAAGAACTTGATATCTTTGAGGAGTTGACAGATTTCTATCATAGATGCAAAAATCTTAGAGGCTATTGGTGTTTCTGTAAAACTTATCTGAAGGTAAAAATCACTGCTCCTCTGTCTTCACTCCCAGTTTCCCTCTTAACAGCTAAACTGCCTGAATATGGCAATTTGTACAGAGGGCTTTCAGTTTGATCCACTTACAGACTCCCTGCTAACATCCAGTAGAAATTGCAGAGGTTTCTTGCCCAGGATCACCCCCAAAACAAAAAGAGGATCCCCACTTGTCAGCACCCTACCCCACACAAGTGGGCAGTAGAACATGCGGATGGTGCCTCAGGACAGCAGTTCTACCACTGGCCTCAAGAGAACCTAACTGGTCTCTTCTGGTCCCATTCTACTCTCGAAAAACGAAAATTATTGCACAAGCAGGACAGAACATCTCTATGATCCTTAAGAATTTTCTCCTGTCCTATTGTGCTACGTGGCCATATCCACTGGAAAGCCTGGCTCATTGGGACACAGCCTTTGTGTCGTTATGGCCATTAGTTGCAGCCAAACCATCAAATTTTGGTATCTGCTTACTCACATGTGGTGGCTTTCACAGTTTCAGTTGAGCTTTGCTTTTGTATAGGTTACAGCAAGTTGCTGCTCATTTCCACAAAGAATCTGATCCAACAGCTTTCTGATCCATCTGCCATTGTACAGATGAAAATTCTCGAGAACTAACAACACGGATTTAAAATATGCTTTTTCTTTTTTTGTTTATCATTTTAACTCAAAACATGTACCAGCATTAAAAAGCAGTGCTTTGAAAGCAAAGTCAAGTCATTATTACCTACACTGAGTTGTTTATAATAATGATAGATGAGAGGATCAAGAACAGATTAATTCTGCACTGAAAAGAATCTCTGGCTACTAAAAACCTGAAAGCTTCCTTTAAAACTAATGTACTGTTAATTTTTCTTTTAACTGTTTGCGAAGAGAAGTCCTCTCTATTTTTTTTAGACAATGCATTTGCAATTATCTGCCCACAGTCATAACATTCAATTTCCCATCCCACAATTCTCATTTTTCTGCTATAGTTATCAAAATGTCTGTTCTTCATTTAAGAGAGGAAGAGAAGAAGATAAGGCAGTCACAACAAATGCAACATCCACTTTGCCAGCCCTCCTCAATGCAAAAATTGTATTAACATTCTGAAGAACTGCATTAAAAAGAAAGAAGTCATCAAGTAGTAGAACACCTGCAATCCAAAAAACAAGATGAGGGACACAAACTGCCACGTTTCTCTAAGATATAACACATTTTTTCCCCTCCTCTCTAGACACTCTTATTCCTGTCTCTTTCTGCTCTCTTATTCCCACCACTATCTGCTCTCTTATTCTCTCCTCTTTATACTCTATTATGTACTCTGGGTAAATCTGGTGTTTTTCAAAGACAACAAAAACAGAAGGATTTAACTCATCATCTACACAGCTGTCATATAACCACAGCTTGTCAGCACACTTCATTGGGGGCCGGACATAGGCAGGGTTGCCTTTAACGTAGTCTCCAACCAGAACACGAGCCACGAACATGAAGTGATCCTGCAGCGTAGCCTGACAGTAGGCATGGGAATAGCGAGCATCTCTAGAAAAGTAACTTCCTAGAAAACGAAATGGAAACGTGCTTGTGAGGAGAATCTATACAGTGACAGCAAAACCTGAGCATCCTCTGGGTTTTTAGGAGGTATCTGACTCAACTTTCAGGGACTTCTCTTACCCAGTTTACAGAATACCACCAAAATTTTTGCAAGAGAGGGGACTGCACTATATAATTTCCATTCACTATTTGCTATTTCAGGAGTAATTTTTTAAGCTATACCAATAAGCACACTACAGGACTGTGTGTTGAGATGAGAGGGACAGACAAGAAAACATGAGGACCTTCCATGATCACACTGACGGCATACATGCCCCTCTGCTCCCTGCCATACAAACTGATGTGTAAGTTCAAATTACGACTTCAGACATCAGAAAATGCCACCTACAGTAAATCCCAAATCACTAATACTTTTGACACCTTGTGAGAAGACTTAACCCCAACCCAAAGCAAATCCTGGCCCTCTTCAGAAGGATCATAATATCAATTCTTATCTTTTTTGTCCTTCTGTAGTTAAATACTTCAGAACCTCTGACTGCTCCACTAGCAGGGGAGTCTCAGCAGACATCTCACTTTCTACATACCCTTCCCATAGTTAGTTCCATTGCTTCCACAAATTCTCCAGTCAAAGTTCTGACTGCAGATCGTTTCCATGGAGGTGACATCAGTTCCATGGAACAGGCGTTTTTCCTGAACTTCCTTTCCTCCATTTTCCCTTTTCATCTTCTCTTTTTGCCTGACAAAAATTAAGGGGAGGAGAATGTGAGCAATGGAAGAAAAGGGAAAAAAGTGTTTTTTAAAACAATTCGAACAACTGTGTAACATCCATGAAAATGTCAGCTGGATGAGGTTTCCAGCCTGCTCTCACCTCTCAGAAGATGAGACACACTAGCAGCATGATGACCAAGTACGAGATGAGCACAGTACTGACACCACTGCTCAGCAATTCTAGATAATTCTGGCTTTACTCGGGGAATTTAGGCATTTGGCACTATTCCAGTCACCACTGTGCCAACCTGTTGCTCCTCTGTAGGGCCCTACTGGTTGTGCTGTAAAGTCCCTTCCCACTCAAGCTCTCAGTGGAGTGGAGGCACCAGTAACCTCAGGGGCTCTGTGCTTCCACAGTGGCTCAAAGCTGGAGGCAGCTTGTGCTCTGTGCCACAGCCCCAGCTCCTGCCCCTGAGAGGTCAGTGCTGCTGGGGAGATGGGGCCAGGACACAAACCCAGCCTGCTTTGCCCACTGCTCACCCCGCTGGTTGAGTCCAGGGTCACAGACTGATCTATGAACAGGGTCAAAACAGAAATCACAACAAAAGGCTCAACTCATATTTCCCATCATTATTCCACAGCATCCAGACACCTCTCAGTTTTTCAGAAGCTGCTGAAGTGGACAAGGCAGTAATATTCTCCAGAGAGTCATCAGCCACAAATTAAGCCGGGGGGAAGGGAGAATCCTTCCAACTTGTAAATTAGTAAATGGAAAGTTAAGAGCAATGGACTGAATACTTGTTCACTGAGAACTTACTGCGAGGGTGGTGAGGCCCTGGCACAGGGTGCCCAGAGAAGCTGTGGCTGCCCCATCCCTCAAAGTGTTCCAGGGCAGGTTGGACAGGGCTTGGAGCAACCTGGCATAGTGGAAGATGTCCCTGTTCATGGCAGATTGGATGAGCTTTAAGGTCTTTTCCAACCCAAATTACTCCATCATCCTCTGGACTTGGCAATGTTAAACTCTGCCTGCTTAGCTTAATTACTTCATTGGAGGAGGATAAAAAATATGCAGTATTACATGTTTTGAAGTCTCTTATGTTTTGCTAGATAAAAAGGTTTTATGAATTAGTAGCTGATAACTTTCTAGGTTCCATCATTTTGCAGGTGAAAGCATTTATTTGAGCAGTATTTTTCTACTCCATTACCATTCCATACAGTCCTTGAATGCTTACTCATGTTTTAAACTAGACAACTGTTCTAAGCAACAGCTTAATCCGACATCAAAGTAGCCTGAACACGGTTGAACCCCAGCTCTAATCTGCTGGTATCCAGCTTGGCCTAAGTACCCAGTGTTCAGTATCACTGATGCAGATGTTGAAAACCAGACAGGACCTCTGGAACTCAGAGATCATCAAGTTAAAACACAAGGATTCTTTCTCAGTGAATACTGACTTTGTTCAGCAAAAGCACCTTAAATAAATGTGACTGGAACAAAAAGGCCCAAGCAGCCTTTACTCTTTTTAGCATTTCATATACTCTAAAGGATAAAGATTTGTAACAGACAGAGCACGTGTGCAGCAGGCAGCTATTGCTCCATCCCTGAGACAATCACTGTTCCACATCCCTGTAGGTATCCTCAGCCCAGTTCTGCATCATGTGTGTCTTTCTCTCCATGCTCCTCTCCCCCTCTTCCAAGAAGCCATGCAAAGGGAACCTCCCCACAGAGCATGGCATTCTGTGGAATGCCTCAGACACCAATCTCACCCCTGAAATTGCTAATAACAAAATACCAGTCACGTTAAGGCACAGGTGGCAACCTCCTTTCTTTCCTAGAAAGCACATACATGACAACCTGTTCTTGGAGACTGCCTCCTCATAAGGATAGGGAAACAAGTACTAACCACTGAAACACCTTCCAGAGGGATGGATTCTGAATCCTCTGTATTTTAAGGATGCTGTAATTTTTCATAGTCTGATGAAACAGCTGCTTTATTTCATTGTATTCAGAGGTTGTGCTGCTGATCACCACCGCCTATAAAATACAAACCAAAGCAAAAAAAGGCATGAGGCTGCAGTGAGTTTGGAACACACGGAAGCCTAATTCCAGCAGATACACTTTCAGAAGGGTCCCCAAACTATGCTTTGAAGGGTAATTAAATGCTTCAGATCATGACTATGTAAATAACCAAATACCACCAAGTAAATCAGTCTGTCACTCCAGCTTTGCAAGGACACCTCACCTCTCTTCAGGAAAGATGTCGAAAGGTTTATCATCTCCAGGAGTTGACACCTGCAACTTTAAATCTCAATGGAACAGAAATTGGAAAAAAAAATTTGACAGATTATTCCAGAGAGTGTCAGTTTTATATCTAAAGCTGATTAAGAAAAAAAGATCTTAGATAACAGTATAATTTGTAATTAGACATTTATGGGAGCTTCAGCTATTAAAGATTAAACAAACAAAACATAAATACCCTCCTGGCATTGTAGTGCCTTACCTTTTCAAAGTTAGAACATAGAAAGCATTACTTAAATACGGACTTCAACAAAACCCCTACATTTCTAAACAAATGTGACACCGAATATCTGCTTAAAAAAATACATCTCCTTTCCCAAAGGAAACAGAGTTTATTTAGCCATTATCCTCTTATTTATTTATCCATACATTTTGTGTTTAAAAATCCATTAAGAAATGCTCATTTTTCCCAAAGAGAATTTAATGCAAAACATAATTAAAACATTACTCGGGCTCTTCTGCTTGTTTATGTCATGCATGAATTTTCCATTTTTTTCTCCAAAGTAATTCATGTCTTTTACCTTCTAGAATCAACATTTATCTCCATAAACTGCAAAAGTGTGATGCTGGCAGGCTGGTGTCATGTGGTAATACTTTCCATTTCACCACAACTTAAGCCAAGCAGGAATTTAAGATTACAAAGTGAGATCCCAACTGCCCACGTTCCAGAGTGTTTCAAGCAGGAAAGCTGTGGCTATCCTAAAAGGTAACAAGGAAACTAACATCTTACCCTACCAGCCAAAAACTCCCTGTTTTAGAAGGCTGAGCTTAGAAAGAAAATAAAGTAGGATAGAACTTGTGTTTCACAGGTACATTTAAGCACTTACTAATGAGGAGATCGCTCACAGGGAAGTGTTCTAAAGATTAAGAATAAAGTCAGCTGCACAAGAATGAACTATTTCTTTGAATTTATTTAAAAGCCTTTAAAAAAATTGAGTGAAATTTCCCATGTCTCAATACAGAAGCATTTTCCAAAGCTTTACAGCACAGCACATGAAACAATCAGGATGTGCAAGTATTGATTGTCTGCAGTCTGTGGCACCACAGCCCAAGTTGCTCACCATCACCTACAGGATGAAGATCATGTCACTGTATTTCATATATTTATTTAGAATCACAGATTGGTTGGGTTGGAAGGGACCTTAAACCCCATCCAATGCCATCCCCCTGCCATGGGCAGGGACATCTTCCACTATCCCAGATTGCTCCAAGCCCCATTCAAGCTGGCCTTGAGCACCTCCAGGGGTGGCACAGCCACGTTCTCTGGGCACCCTGTGCCAGGGCCTCACCAGCCTCACAGGGAAGAATTTCTTCCTAATACCCAGTCTAAACTTACTCTCTATCAATCTGAAGCCATCCTTCCTTGTCTTGTCACTCCAGGCCCTTGTAAATTATCAGCTCAGCACAAGGGGGGTTCAGGGGCAGGGCATGTCCAGCTCTAACCACCAGCACCCCCAAGTCCTTCTCCCAGGGCTGCTCCATCTGCTTATCCCCAGCCTGAATTGACCCCAAGGGTTGTCCTGGCCCAGGTGCAGCACCGGTACTTGTTGAACTTCATGGGATTCCCATGGGCCACCTCTTGAGTTTGTCCACATCCCTTTGGATGGCCCTGTCCTTCAGGTGTGTCATCTGCAAATTTATTTATACATGAACAATTTCCACTTAAACTACAAATGTACTTTTGCTCTGCTGCATCCTTCAGGCTCATGGTGTGATTCTTGGGGTGTCCTGTGCAGGTGTTGGACTCGATGATCCCAGTGGGTCCCTTCCAACTCAGCCTATTCTATGATTCCATGATCTCCTCCTGAGGAACTGAAACCTTTCTAGGTAAAACAGAGAGTCAGCCATCTTACACATGGCTTAAACCTGTAAGAAAGGTACTTCCATTATTTTATCATATGATGACCTCCTGACAACAAAGCTGTTCTCCTTTCCATGAGAACTTCTGCATTTGTCCTTATTTCCCCAAGGATGCTTCTAGTGCTAATAAAGGATCACAGCATCACACTGCTGTTGAAGGCTGATATGGCATAACTACACAACTTCTTCAGCATTTTTCACCTTCAGGCCTGAAAAGGAAATCCCACTGAGTGTGAGCATTTGCTACCCTGTTATCAAGGAGCAGAGTTCCCAAGGCAGAGAAGGAATCACTGCTCTGGCAGCTATTCCCACCAGTGTATGACTGCACAAGAGTAGTACTCTGTGACTCACACCCTGAGCTCTGCTTCACGGGGGTGTTGGAAGGAGCAGGGCTGGTGCTGGTGGCAGTGACCCCACCAGAACTGACATATATAAAACGCACACACACTCTTCACATTGCATCCTGTGCCTGGTACAGTGCAGCAATCCTTGGCCTGCCTGTGGCCAGGATTCAGCAGCACATCAACCACACAAAAACTGACAGGAAACCACACATCCAGTGCACACTTTTCTCAGCTGTACATTAAAGAGACTATTTTAAACCCAGCAAGAAGTTTCAGGATACAATAAATTCTTTTTTTTTTTTTTTTTTTCCTTTAAAGCATTTAAAAATGACTAATTCCACTTTGTGAAAACAAAGACAGGAGAAATTCACACCAACTTTCCAATCAGTGTTACCAATTTCCATTGTGCATTTTATACACTTGTCTTACAGAACTGTTCTCAATGACTTACAGATTAAGACATGGCAATACTCAAAAAATAAGCAATGTTACCAAAACACAGCATCGCATTTTAAGCCAAGATGACTTTCTGCCTATCTCACAGGTTCCTTTTAAAAATGGATCACTTCCAGCACAGCAGATTCTGCCAGGATTATTTGTCAGTGTCTGAAGAGAAGGCAGTTCATTGAGTTGTAGCTGTCAGCTCTTACAATGGTCACCACAAGCATGCAGAATCCCAGCCACTCCCAATATTACCTACTGCAAAAAAAACAAGCTTAGGGTCCCACAGAAATATTTAATCTAGCCCAGGCTTTCACTTTTAATGCCAACAGGCACTGTCACTTTTCCTTTCCTGTGAAAGGCACTCACAAGTTAAAGAGATATTTTCTTAGGTGCCAACTGAGCAAGCAAACTGAGCTCCTTCTACTCACACATCCCCACATGTACAACCAAAAGATATTATGTGTGTTCCAAAGCTTCCCACATTCACCCCAGTGACTCCAGAAACACCCCAACAAATGCACTCAGCTAAAATTCAGACAAGTTTTCAGAGCAAGTACGGGAAGCAATTAAGTACACACAGCTCAATAGACCTGAAGAGAACAGAGCTACCTGTCTTTCTGGCATTCTTTGGAAAATTTTATGCTTGTTAGTTAAGATGCTGATAAGCCAAGGGAATACCATATTCCTGTGTTACTTCCACTGGGCTCCAAATATCACAGGCAAATCTTCAAATGGGCTGCCTGCCAGATTCCCACACACTCTCATTATTATTTCATCTTTTCTTTATGGAAGTCATGACTCAACAGGAGGGACTCTCTAGCAGTTTTGTCTGACCCTGTCTAAGCAGTAAATAATCAAGTGTCCTTTGCTATCAAATCTTGTAAAACCACTGTCTCCTTCACTATCAAATTTTATCAAATGGTGATTTTATATCAACATAGCACTCCTCTCTTGTAAGTGAAGTGCTTTACTCCACCCACGACACTGACACACAGCCACACACTGGTGTTCCTCAGCCCCCAGGGTATCTGTGCCAACACAACCTGGTCAGCATCACACAAGATTCTGTGACACAGTCAACAAGGAAAACCTCAGACTGCTCCTCAAGCAGGGTCAAAAGCACTACACAAAGGGCCCATGTAACATGAAAAAGCCTTTTTTTCTAGAGTCCTGCAGTACTTCCACAAACTGTGCTGCTCTTCCAGAAGGACTGCAGGACCTAGAAATCTAAAAAACACACACATATTTTGGTCTTGGTAGACCAAATAACAACACAGACTTTGGGCTGACAGGGGTTGGGTTTGTTTTGTGGAAGACATCACTGCAATGGTTTTTTTTTTTTATTTATTTTATGGTTGTAGATCTTTATTTCTGCCATTTCCTGAGGCCAAGGTCTGTGCTCAGATCCATGATGCATGTGACAGTACTGGAGGATACAGAGATTTCCTTTCCTGGATCTCCAATCCAAATTTACTCTTCCTGTGTTGAACTTGGTGAGTTTTGGGTTTGTTGTTTGGAGTTTTTGAGTTTTTGGTTTGGGGAGTTTTTGGTACGTAGATAAATGCCTAAAATGCAGTTGAAGTTCAAGGCAATTTGGCACCTGTTTTATGAGCCCTTGGGAGATCATCAAGACCTTCAGCACACCCACCCAAGAAATTACTCCTGTCCCTTTTTAGCATCCACACAGTTACAGTTGATTCAGTTAAGCTCTGAACTGTGCCTTTCCATCAGAATTACAAGAAGGGGCAGAAACAAAAAAGATACCTTGTATCCAAAGTCAGGCAGTGCAGATGCATCCCAGTGACTAGGACAGGTCTGATTTGGAATAGAAGAATCCCTTTGGCTGCTTGCAAACAGACAGAAAATGAAGCGTTATTAATTCTAGTACTGCTCCAAACATTCAGATTTGGAGCATCCCCTTTGGACAATTCCTCTATTTAAAAATGAACAAAACAAACCACAAAGAAACTGGGAAATAGCCTCAGTCTGTAGGCTGGGCTCTGCATGCTGCCACTCAACCATCACAGCCTCTTGCACTTGTTTTTTTAAGTAACAGCTGTGGCTGGAGTAACATGTATCCCAGGCACCAAGACCGCAGTTTGTGATACAGCTTCTGGTTTTCAGTCCCCTGGATAGGCAATCTCCAGCAGCACCTGTGTTCTTTGTACAACTACTGCCAGCACTGGGACCCATTTTGCCTTATGATTACTTCTAAAATATGAAAAAACAAACTAAGGAGCACTTACCCTGTCTTTACCTTCTGCACATCTTCAGAAGACACAAATTTTGGTCGCCTGCAAACCTGTCTTCGAGTTTTAAAACTGATGTTTGTCTGAGTCATTTCTTGAGGAGAAAAAAGGAAAAAAAACAGTCACAAGTAAGTCTACAAGAAAGGGTCATCTTGTCCTCATCAGTTATTCTTTAATGAAAACTGCATATTTTGCATATTCTTTAATGAAAGCTGCACATTCACTGTCAATTCTACCTGCAGAGGAGTAGCACAAAGGCTGTATAAGCTTCCTGTCTTTCCTGTAACTCCGTGATTGAACCTGTGCCTATCCTGCTTGCTCCCTCAAGCCACTCAACACTCTTTAAACATTGCTACAGTAGCACAAAGATGCCTAACTTGTATTTTTTACCATCCACAGTGTTACTTACTTTCCTTAAAGTTTACTATGACTTTAGGTGAAACTACGAACGTTTATATTTCTGGTCAGATGTGAGTCTGGAGAGTGTCAAGGAACAAGGGGAGAAGGTTACTTTTGTGAGGAATTTGCTCTGGGCCACCACTACCTCACTTCCAGTAAGTGAAACTGGTGGCGTCAGGAAAGGAACTCATACCCTCTAAAAGCAGGGAGACTTTGCAAGAGTCTATAAAGCACTGCATAGCTGTAGATGAACCTTTAAAATTACTACCTTTAAAATTGAGTTCATACTGATGTTGGCCAGCTTGGAAAGGTACAATGGCACATGGATCTGCTTGATACAAATTCTCAATAACAGCAGAAGATGGTGAGGACATGCTGTTCCCTTCTTCCTTTGTGGGGAGAAAAGAAAGAAATAAAGAGAATGAGAAGTATCACAGTCAGGACTAAACCCTGGATAACTGGCTGGGGTAGAGGGAAAGAAGAGGCCAAGTGTAGGATGACAAGGAATCTATCCAGATGGTGGCCTGAGGCTGAGTACTGAATATTTGTAACATAAACACAAATATGTAATTAGAAATTTTAAATTCCTGTCTGAGCACCTCCCTGTCCAAGGGAAGAGGGGAATGAATGCCTTGTTTTGCTTTGCTTGTGCATATACTTTTGCTTTATCTTTTAGTCTTTATCTCATCCCACCAGTTTTATCACTCTCTGCCCAGTTCCTCAGCAGGGAAGGGGGCAAGGCTGAGCTGCAACCAGCTGTGATGGGTACACTCAACTCCTTACCAAACCAGAGCTAGTTTGGTTCAGGCTCCAAAGGAAAAAAAGGCCTAGGCCAAGAACTTTTCTAGCTCCAACCTGCTATCTGAAAACCCACAAAGGAACAGGGTGACATGGTGAGAGCATTGATGCATATGAGCTTGGAAACAAATGCTGAGGATGTGATTAATGCATGAATAGCAGGTGGTTCTTCCAAGACTAATTTGCCAAGGAACAAAAAAAAAAGTTGCAGGTGTAAGGAGTCTCACTCCTACATTTTACTTTGCTTGTGATTTACCTATGAGCCAGCCACTTCATTCCACAGCCAGGAAAGCCTGAGTGAGCTCCTTGCAAGCTGTCCCTGCTAAAGAGCAGCTGGACAGCTGTGATGTCTCCTGGACCTGGGTGACTCCCTGAGGTTGAGTACTCTTTGGGGTTACTCTGAGTCTTTTAAACTGCACTCTATCCAACACCTTTCTCTGTGTACTTTTCCAAGTCCCTGCATCAGCTTTGTTTTCTACCATTTGTGCTCCTACACTGTAAACCATATGGGATAAACTCATCTGCCTTGGGGGAAGGTGAGATTCTATATATATTTCTTTTCCTGCATTTTTCAGATAGACTACGTTCTCATGAGGACTTGGACATACATGGAAGAAGACTGCATTTGATCTGAGAGAGCAGAGCAATCCTTTCATCTCCAAGGAAGTAGGGCATTGCTTAGAAAAGAGGCAACTTCTTCCCAAGTATCTTAAGAGCTGTGTCTGTATTTTAAATCTTTGAAGGAGCCATGGACTACTCCAAAAGGGAGCTCTCTTTCCTCCAGCCTGTCAGCATTTTATCACATCTGTTATGAACAGATGTAGTTTCACTGCCTTACCCAACGCTGTAAAATTCAAGCACAAGGACTCAATTAATCCTTTTGAGAAAAGGGGAAAGGGTGCAGAGAGGCTCCACGTATTCCTGCAGAAGTGACTCAAAGCACAGGATGTGAACTCACCTGTTCTCCATATTCAATCCACTCGTTTTGGTTATTCTTCCAGTACCAAATCCATTGTGTAGTCAGTAGGAATGTGGGTTTTGTGACTGATGATGGTGTAGAGAGGCGTCGAACCAAAGAAGAAGAGCAGGTCATTGTCTGGAAATTAATGTTCTTACTTGGGAAGCTGTAAGGACAAATTCAGGTTTATTGTAGTTAGCAGTGCATATTTTATCCTATCATCCCCAGTTTAGTGCCGTTTTCTTTAATATAAAGTAACCAAACTCAATTAGATCTGAAATAGGAGTATTTCTTTCCCACAGCACATGGCAGCTCTGAAAGCCATTTCCAAGCTTCAGAAGTGAACTCTGGTCTGTGAGACACCAAATGCCACCTCGGTCACATGTGGCACTGCCAGCTTTACAATGTCAGGCTCCAAGTACAGTGTGGCAAAAGGAACTTCTGTGATAACTAAGCATGGTCACAGTCTTTCTCAGTACATAAGCAGAATGTGCAAAGTGTGTGATTGAATTTGCCAGCAATCACCTGCAGCCTATCAACTTTGTTCTTTTTCCGTGGTTACCAAGGATAAATCACAGCAACCACAGCTGTGAGTTCTGCAAACTGCATTCATCACTGGAGCCACCTGGGCTCTTACTCCTGCAAGGCTTGAAAAGTTAATTCTCAGGCAGGAAGATTTTGATGGCAGCCTCCTCTTGGGAATATTGCTTGTGATTTCCAGAAAACTGCCAACCAAAATCAGGTGGTGCTGTAAGAGGCATGGGCCAAAACCAGAATACCATTTTGTGAAGCCAAACTTGGGGTGCCCAATGAATCCAAGTCGCTTTGAGTGGGACTTTTCAGAAAGGAGCTAAAAGGAAAACACACTCTTAAAATAGAAATAAAAAAAGAAGAAAAAATAAATGGGCTGCTTACACAAAGGACATTTCATAAAATGTCTCTAGGTACGTAATAGATTACTATTATTGTTATTATAGATACTAGCTGTAGTAGGAAAGAAATAGCTATACAGAAGGACCAGCTCTGAAATGTTGTCAAAAGGCCCAACTTCATTACTGTAAATAAACTGGTTAGTGATCTGAAATACTAGAATTTTAAACACTGGCTTTTTACTTTGTACAGTTTAACATGCAAGATACAGTTTTGTTATTTTTAGAAGACAAAACTGGAGTGGGATTTTCATGCAATCATTCTTTCTTTGCTTCTCTACAGGAAAAATTCTTGTTTTTACATCCTCCCAGCTTCTGAGAGGCTCAGTAACCAGAAGCTGAGAAGTCAGACATCTTTAGGAAGAAAACACAAGTTTTCCTACACAGGCTCAATCACAATACTCCAAGCAAGGAGTCCAGCATTACTACACCTGCTGTTCTTTGGGTCACAATAGGCCTTTTCAATTTCCTCCATCAGGGAAAGTGCATTCCAGTTCAACCCGTCATGTATCTCCCATTTATATGGCAAATGGTAATGAACAGATTTGCATTTATCTGCAACAAAATCAGACATAGTCAAGAATTCTGCAGTCATTAACACAGAGAGTAAGACAAGAAAAAACCAAAATAGAACCAGCATCTTTTATACTTTGAGGCTTTCTCTCCTGGGCTTTGGTATAGGCAATGAAGACAGAGTGCTGAAAACAGAAGGGGAGTGTGTTTCTGCAGTCTTATCAGGAAAAGCAACATATATATATATATACACAGAGCCAATTTTATTTGAAAGACACCTGTAGTGGTTTTAGTTCACTAATTTGAGATTTTTTGATTAATGTACTAATTAGTGTGGTGGGTTTAGTGTTGGTTAATTACTAGTGCACTTACTAGAATGTATTGATTTATTTTTTTGTTGTGAGAGAGAATTAGGAGAAACGTAAAATAAGCTCAAAATTTTAAAAGGGTATAAAGAAAAATTTATTAATAGTAACTAAAAGAAAGAGTAGTAAGAATCAGAACACAATTTTTAGGACACTTCTCTTCCCTTTACAACTTTTTTTTTCCTCATTGATAATGTAAAGAGAAAAAACCTAACATTTTTAGTTAGTTTACTACTTCTAGAATAGTCTTTCTTTAGTTTACTTAGGGAGAGAAGTCCTTCTTAATATTATGGAGACTTCTCAACAAGAAAATAGTTCTCTCACGGCTCTTAATTTCTACAAATAGCATCTGTTTGGGGAAATTTGTAATCATGAAATCTTTCTCATTTTTGGTAAGTTTTTCTCTTAGTTGTGTTTATGGGCCACGTCAACTTGTGGGGTATTGGTTTAAAGATGAGTTGTTTAAAAGCAAAAGTTCTTAATATCTATCTCTGAAATTATCTATCTCTAGGAATAGAGATATTTTCTTTCTTTGGAGTATAGGATCTTTATCACTCATCTCTTTTTCTGTTCAAACTTCTTATAGGGTTGTAGCTACTTTAACACTTGCTTACTTTAGTATGGAGGTTTTTGCTCA
This sequence comes from Pyrgilauda ruficollis, assembly GCF_017590135.1. Taxonomy (NCBI): domain Eukaryota; kingdom Metazoa; phylum Chordata; class Aves; order Passeriformes; family Passeridae; genus Pyrgilauda; species Pyrgilauda ruficollis. The sequence continues at coordinate 3,372,918 of NW_024529155.1, read as the reverse complement.
ATATCTACAATTTGAACACTTTCATTTCCTCATACTTTTAAGTGTTAAAGGGGGAAAAGAGTCCTTTTCTATAGTTTTACAAGATAATTTTAGCCTAAAACTAAAGGCATTTCTTCATCTTTCTTATTTGGGACTTGACTTCTTCATCGACTTGGATGTTCTTATGTTGTTTCTTTATGTGTTTGTTTTATTCTCTTATTCTCTCATTCGAGGGAGGATTGAAGTATTGGAAGAGTTAATATTTTGCCTGGGGCCTGCAGATGCTTATGTGACCACGGGAGGCTGTGCTCCACTGTGCTGGGGGGAAGTGGTTAGCATTTCAGCAGCCTCTGCCTGGTAGCCATGGGGGGCCCAGCGGGCACCTGGGGCAGGGGCCACCCGGCCATGTCACCTCTTTGCCAGCCGGAAGGGGAAAGAGAAAGTTTTCGAGTTTTTTTGTCTTTAACATGTGTTTTTCACAGAGACGTGTACAGCTTCCCAGTGGTTTAACAGGTTGGCAGTTCCCAAAGCCAAGCACTGATTGGTTTCCTATCAGACACTGAGGAAATTGCTAGCAGCCTCTCCTAAAACATCACTTCTGTGATCACTTCTGTGCAAAACTGAAGGGTTTTCTTCTGACGGACACTCCACATCCAAGTATGGATCAAACATCTTATAACTTTCTAGCCCAATGTAGCAATAAAGCACACTAACACGCCAACAGTTACTTGAGTTTAGTTATCTGGTGGGCACAGTAGGGCTGCTTTGAGCCTGACCTTCACAGTTTCACCAGGTACACTGCTCACATCACACAGGGTCTTTTGTCAGGACCAGGTGGTCAGAGGAGTAGCAGTCCTTTAGAAACTGGCTGGACAAGATCAGGGAAAGAAAATGTCATGGTACCTCCTCACAATAAAGGAAGTGCCAAACCTGGGGGTTAAATGACTCTTCAGGACAGCTCCCAAATACAATTACTTATATTCTTCCCTCAGACCTTTGTTCTGGCCACTACCAAAAAGACAATGGACTAGATTTATCTTTAGCTTAGCTGGTACAACTACTGTGGCTTTTAAAGATGTTTTAACACCTCAGATCACTTTTTAAACGACTTAATGGGGGAGAAGACGGCTATTATCTGATGTACGTAGGATAGATACAGTAGGAATAAAGGGTGGCATACATTTATGAGCTGTCAATAATGACAGCACAAAGTCAACTCATAACTTAAATCTTCTAGCAACAGAAAGGGTAACACTTCACACTCAAAGGGCTTTGCCACAGAAACGCACCCAAAGCCTGCCCCCATCAAAAGGGCTGAAATAGGCTGGATTATCCAGAGGATAAAGGGTTTAAGTATACCATTTGGCTTTTTTTCTGGTTATGTTTGTAATTCTGACAGTGTTTATTAATGACTTGGAAAGAAAATAACTGCTGAGGAGACACAACTGTCACCACTAGCCCAAGCCATTGAGCAGGAGTCCCTCTGCAGACAAGTCTTCAACATTACTTCTCATAAAGCTTACCCTTGTTTTTGCAGTACCTCCAGACATAGAACAAACAGATCTCATCACAGTTATCTTTTTTGTTGTCCTTCGAAGCTTCATCAGAGGAACTGTCCTTTTTACCTACAGCAAAAAACATCACAGTCTAGATTTGCTTTAAGAGAAAGATCCTGCATTTGGTACTTCATCCCAGAAATAACAAGGATTTGACTGCAGTAGCAAAGATAGTCAGAGTAAGGACCTATCTCCCATACAGCCCAACACAGAAGTCAGGGCTTTGTGACTGAACAATAAACCCTGACACTGGAAGGAGTCTCAGTGAGGAAGGGCAAGGGCAGTGTCAGGAAGCTCAGAACAACACAGGGTGTGACTGACCATGGTTCTTACAAAGAAGCTGACTTTGTCTCCCACACCAAGGGGACCAGAGGGTTCATAAAAGTCAATGACAGCTGAGCAGACTGAGTGGGAGTAGAAATGTTTCTCTCAGAGTCAGCCAGACCAACATGGCTGTAGTGAACACAGAGCTCAGCCCCACGCAGAGGTATTGAACCTAAACAACCAACGAAAGAATTCTGAAAAGGGCAACTGGCTTGAGCTGGCTTCTATTTCCCCAGGGACTGGGGACACTCAGTGAGTATACATTGAGGCAGTGAGTATATTATACAGATCTGCAATGGGAAGCCCATTATTATTGTGATTAAACTGTGCACTGTAATTGCTATGTTTTAAAAGTCAGCATCTGTATTTTGTTTACAGTGGACTTTGCATCACTTTACTACATCAGAAATGTCACTGTACTGGACATGGGTAGAATAAGATGTAATTTTCTTCATAGCAACCCATATGATGCTGTTTTAGATTTTTGACCAAAACAATGCTGTTAACACACTCATGCCCCAGCTTCTGCCGAACAGTGATATACATCACAGCCTCAGTTTTTCACCATGGATTTCAGAACACAGCAAGGCACACACATAAGCTGCACTCAGCTACCACTGGGAGCTGTCAGGCTGTGTGAAATCAAGGCCCAATGAAAACCACTGGTCTCAAGACTGGAGGGTGGAAACAATCCGTACCTTTATCTTTATTTCCCACTCCCTTTGGCAACTGGTCTTGGCTCATGGTGCTACTGGGACCTGTGTGAGAAAACTGAATGAGCAGCACTGCAGGACCACAAGCTCAGCTAGCTGGCAACATCCCAGTCTCTGTGGAGAACTATGTCCATCCCACGTGTGATTTGATATGAAACATTACACTGTCCATGTGTGGAATATCTAAAAGAACCTGTCCAGAGAGTACTGGACTCTGACAAGCTCTAAAGCCAAGGTCCTTCTGCCCAGAAGAACAAGAGATTTACAAGTTGCTATTCACTCTCTGGAAGGTATATCAAGACAACACCTCTATTGACAAAGCCATATTGATTGCCTAGAAAGAGTAGGCAGGGAAAAATACTGCATGCACAGATACAATTCTTTCACTTTCCTAGGAAGGAAAAAAACATGTCCAGGACAGTACAGAGTGCTGCACAATGCTTGGGCAGAAATTCCAGAACTGCTTCACTGGCCATCTGGCACCATGGATTTCAGAACACAGCAAGGCACACACATAAGCTGCACTCAGCTACCACTGGGAGCTGTCAGACTGTGTGAAATCAAGGCCATTTACAAGTTGCTATTCACTCTCTGGAAGGTATATCAAGACAACACCTCTACTGACAAAGCTGTGTTAATTCCCTATGAACAGAAGGCAAGGAAGGCTACTGCATGCACAGATACAAATCTGTCATCTTGCTAGGAAGGAAAAAACGTGTCCAGGACATACAGAGTGCTGCACAATGCTTGGGCAGAATTTCCAACACTGCTCTGCTGGCCATCTGGCACCGTGGATTTCAGCACACAGCAAGGCACACACATAAGCTGCACTCAGCTACCACTGGGAGCTGTCAGGCTGCGTGGAATACGAAAACCACCGGTCTCAAGACTGGAGGGTGAGAAACAATCCATACCTTTAACTTTATCTCCTGCTCCCTTTGGCAACTGGTCTTGGCTCTGGGCAGGCACAGTGCTGCTGGCATCTGTGTGAGAAAACTGAATGAGCAGCACTGCAGGACCACAAGCTCAGCTAGCTGGCAACATCCCAGTCTCTGTGGAGAACTATGTCCATCCCACGTGTGATTTTCCACTAGCACTCCACTGCTGATACAACAGAGGTGCAATTACAGGTACAAACCCTAGCTAGTCACTGTTATTGCCAGCCACTCAATTGCTGTTTTGAATGCAGTACTTCAGGCAATAAAAGTGCAGTTTTCCCTCCCACATGACTGTGCCATGACTTACTCCATTCTTGCAAGTGCGTAATAGCAGAGAGGGAAAAAATGTCTGTATATTGCAAGAAGAGAAATACAAAAGCTGATTCCACAAGGAAAGAGTTGGCACTATTATCTAGGTAATTACCTCCTGAAGGTGGCACATCCAGCATGCATTGCACTGTTTCCAAAGTTGTCTTCAGTTCTTTTATCCTTGTAAATGCTGGCTTTTTCCAATAATCATTTCTGTAGTTGTGTGCTGAAAGCATTGAAAGGATGGTGGGGTTTAGCTGGGAGGTAAGGCAAGAACAGTTTCTACCTCTATCAAACTCAAAATCATGATTAAGACCACTGTTTCTTGCAACTTACCATACACCTTCTTCTGTTCCCTGTTGAATTCTATATGCTTGTAATCACATATATCCTGGAAGTTTGAAGCTGTCTTTCCATCAATGCCTCCGGTTTCCAACACTCTCAAGGCATGGTTATCCAAGAGGTTATGGGACATTATGCATCGAGGAAATTTACATCTCCCCTTGAGAAAGTGTTGACAAACATGGAGCTTGTTGCAGTTGTTTTGCTGCATACAGTGACTACCTTTTCTGTTGTATAACTGGCAGGCCTAAAAGTGGAGAGGATTCAATAAGAAATGGAAAAGCACATTAGAATTTTTCTTTGTCCTACAGGCATGCAGCTTTAACAGCAGAAAAATGGTGATTAAAAGTCATGTGTTTGCTGTGACTTCTTTAATCTAGACAGATTTCTTGCACAGAGGAACAGGTATTTTAAGCTGACTCATGCCTTTTCAGTTTTGAAGTTGTACATGTTTTGTTTCCAAGAAAAGCCAACCCAACAAGCTTAGAAGTGCCAAAAATGGATGCAAGACAGACTGGTTGACAGTTATTCCATTTTAAAAACCCCTACAGCATAATGAACAACAAAGAACAAATATCTCCATAAAAACATGCACACTGTGTCAAATGAGTTATCATTTCATGGAGCTGAAACTGAATTTGCACTTCTTATTTGTAAAGCTTATCCTGCATTGAAGATTCAAGCTTACAAAATGGTAAGAAGAATGCTTTGACATTAGAGTATATATGGAAAAAGCAATGCACTTCCTTATTCCTCTATTCACTGAAAAAGAGGTACACAGAGAATCAGACCAGGCAACTAATCACAGACCAAAAGCTCCTTCATATTGACCGCTAAGAACCACAGCAACAGTTTTGCTCCCAGAGCAGCCTGTAATAAGAAAGCTTCTTTGAGGAGAACATACAGCTGTCTGGCAGAGAGCCCCAATATCACACTGGGACTCTCACAGGTCCCCTCCAAATCCCTCTTCCCAGGAGCCACCAACCACTGCTCAGGGATGATGAGTTGGGCATCAGTCAGTGAGTGGGGAGCAACTGTACTGGGAATTACTTGTATCTCTTGGGTTTTACTAATTTCTCTCTCTCATTCTCATTACAGTTATTATATTTCATTCTATTTCAATTCTTTTAGTATCCTTATATCAACCCACAAGTTTTACCTCTTTTCCAATTCTCCTCCCCATCCCATCAGGGTGGGAGAGATGAAGTGGCTGCATGGTACTTATGTGGGCTTAAACCATGACAATAGGGAATCCACTATTTAGCTACATCAAGAAAGCACACTGTCCCCTTGCACCTGCCAAGAAACAAAAACCAACCAAAAAACAAAACAAACAAACAAAACAAGAGAGCCAGAGAGGTGAGGGAAAGTGTGAAAAACCCTGATATTGTGATGCTGTTGTGTTTTTCTTACTCTGAACCCCAGTTCAAGTCAGAGAATTCCCAAGTGTCCTCTTTCTTGAGAGCTTCCTACACGCCATGTCTTCACACACACAACCAGTCAGCATTTCTAAGCAGGAAACAGCCAAATTGGCTTTTACATCCAACCTCCAAACTCTCAGGTTTATGAATGGCCTGCCCTGATCACAGTTTTCTCTTGGTTTTGCTATTTTACTCCATGATAGGAGTTAAAGTGCTTAATTACAAGTAATTAATGATGCCTGCCAGGGGTGAGGGCTGAAGAGATTTCTAGTAAGCACTTAAGGGTAACACCAACCAAGAACATTTGCTACTATTTGCTCACTACTGGGAACAACTAGTATTTTCCTTGCTTACTACCATGCTCCTTCAGTCTGCCAGTAAAACACTTTAAAACACTACACAATAAAAAAAAAAAATCTGTTTTGTCGAAGTCTAGCACTTTCACAGCAGGGTACAAAGAAACAATAGAACTGTTGTGTCAACAAATCTGTGGAGATTATAACCTGCAAAAGACAAGGGCAGTACTTTGGTAATTTCTTAACCAGGAGCAGCTGTAGCCAGAAGAGGATATGACTGACTTTCAAACAGCCATACACAGTATTGCCCTCATACACACATCCTGAACCAGAATGGAATGTTCAATCAAATTTAACAAAATCAATGAGTGGCATACAAACTGGGCAAAGATTCCTTTGTAGAAAGTCAGTGTACAAAAACTCCATGCACTTTGGAAGAGCCAGATTTGATACAAAACTGACTGCAGTCATTTGGTCATTTTCTCACAGATTCTTCTCATCTCTTACACCCTCAAGCACCAAAATGTGTGCAGGCCTGTGCAGGCCTAGATGGACTGGAAAAGGAAAGGGGCACTCACTTCCTAGTCTTCATCTCATAGAGAAGAAGCAACAAACTGGGTTTTGGTCATGCCTTTTACCCTATAGACATGTACAATTATTGTGATCTTTCAACTCTCTCTTGCTTATCTCACCCTCTGTAAACCTCTGGTGAAGTTGCTGACATTTTTCTTTGTTTGTTTTGAGCAGCTTTATGGCCACCCTGTTTGGATAACAGAACTGGCACACCAGACAGGCTGTAACCTTGCTGCCCACCTCCTGCTATCAGAGGGCAGGTCTGCTCCTGACGTATCACAGATGACAGAGCCTTCTCCAGATGGGTACTCTGGGTACTTATTGAACAGTTTTACTGCTCAGGGGATGGTTTTTTTATTATTTTAAGTACACAGCCCTTTCACAGATCTGGCTTTATGTTGTTTCACATTGTCATTCCCATTCCTCCTTTATTCTGACTAATCTCATTTCATATCTTAACAGCTGGACATGAAGATCAGAACTCCACATTCTCTCTTGCCCTCTCCCATTCCTAATGAGCGAGAACTTTCTCTTAAGAAATCAGTACAACTTACATCAGGGAGGAAGAATGGGTCATTTTGGAGAAGCAGCACTTGCAGCTCATTCTGACTGAGCCCAGACAAATCGTGTTTTTTTAGAACTTTCTTGTTCTCTGCATTCATGATGTCATGCGAGTACTTACAAGAGCTGCAAGAAAATACACAAAATATCAATGTTTTCTCCTTTAGTCAAGCTGATTTAACGAAGAACCTCAGATTATGTACAACTTGGGAAAAGCCATGAGGGAAAGGTGGCTTGGTGAGAGTCTCTGAACACTTAGATGGTGTCTGTAATTAGCCAGAGAATGGACTAAAGAGCAGAACTCCTCTGTGAAGTGTGCTGACCCTATCCTCCCCATTTTAAACTTCAATACAGCCCCACCCCAGGCATTCTTTGCCTCCAGGAAGAGCCAACTCACATGACCTAAACAGCCGGAGGGGAAGTTAATTTTAAAGGAGTACACCAACAATGCCAAAAGTTGCAACAGCCTTCATTTTGTGAACATAAAAGGCTGCTGTCCCAGGGATGGCAAGTAAAGAAACATGCAAGAGTCTGCACAAAACAAAAGCAACAGTGAAGCTGAAAACAACACATTTTGTTATCTTCAGCGGCTGTGAAGTTTTATTTTTAAAAAATCAAAAACAAAGGTAACAAAGTTTAACTTATGAGTTTTGATTAAGGAAGCAATTAAGCTACACTAATGAAGTTAGTGCTGCCATTTGCAAAGCCAAAAGTCTGATGAGTATGAATTAGAGAGGGAGATTGCAGATTTTTTACATCTATTTGAAATGGTACTGCAAATCAGTAACAGTGAGGAGACACACACATAGTTAGCCTGTGCATTAATTTAATGCAGTAAAATGCAGCTTCCTCATGTCCTGCTCTTCAACACATGATCTGGTACAGCTTTAAGATTAGACATAACCAGTAAAAGTACCTGTTAATTGACCAGATTCAAGTCTATCCCTTTACTCTTTCAGCCTCTAGTTCATTCCTGAAGCTCTCTTCATGACAGTTTTACCTCAAGGTGTGTCTGGTCCAAGGTGTGTCTGTGTTTATTCATTTTTAATGCATACCAAAGTAACTTTAAATACTTAGTGTTATTGAGAGAACAGAATGGCTTATCATTATGAAGGGAATCGCCTCATTGCAAACTTTAATTCACGCGAAGTCATCCATCATGAGTGTCTGCACACATCACCGCATTTCCAACAGTGAACCCAACGTGAGCTTACTGTATTGTCTATAATGTAACAAAAAATAGGAAAATATTATCATCCTAATGATGAGAGAGACATGGCTTTTCCCCTCCAGGCTATCCAGATCTTAGTGCACAGTGATCCATTTGTTGGGGCAGAAGAGGAAGGATCCAGTGGGATCATGCATGTTCCTAACACTGCATCAGCACCAGACCTGGGGCTTGGGGGCTTAAACTACAAAGTCCTTCCATCAGTAGATACAGTCATTGTTGTGGCAAAGCTGGATTGCTCTTCTGCATTCGCCTTTGGCTTCTTCTGTTTTTCAGACCAGGCACCACCTTTGGTTAGAAGAGGCTGCCAGGCCTGTCCATCCCCATGAGTCCTCCCTGTTCCAGAAACTGGGACTGATGCACCTGGGTGATCAAACAGTGCCTCTCAAAGAAAGGGCCATAAGCCAAGCAATGACTTACAGAAAAACTCAACTTTTGTAACTCTCGAGCGAAAACAGAGGGCATGTCAGCACTTTGCTTTCTCCTGAGAAATAGGAGTAAGCTATTCCCCCCAGATGCCAGGGGGGCTGAGCGTGCGGAGACGAACAGATTTAAACGTGACGCGTGCGGAGAAGAGTAGATTTAAACAAACAAACAAAAAGGAAAGAAACAAAAAAAACCCCAAATCGTCGGCTTCTACCGACACAGCGGGGGCCGGACACGAGTTCTTCCGGAGCAAGGATCCCCCGAGGCTGATCCGAGGGCATTCCTGCCCGCTCCTCCCGGAGCACCAGGGCGGGAGCCGTGGGATGCGAGGGGACTGTGGGGTTTGGGGGGCATGAGCGGGG